>NC_140128.1:11838644-12288865 GCF_964035555.1 Netta rufina | reverse complement strand
TTGCTGTGATGAGTAAGCATGGGAGACATTTCATTGCTACTGTGGGGGCTGTTTTTAATTCACTTTAGACATTTGGGCTGGGAAGCTGAGCTTTACGGGCCATTGTATTTAAGTAATTTGGAACGAGAGTTTGGAGTATTAGAGGGAAAGCTGGGTTTACAATATGTTAATAAGCAGGAAGAAACGTCGAAGTCAGCCTGTATAAAGCTTCGTTTGGAGCAATACTCATAGCCTGCCTGTGAGCTTCATTGTACACACGGAGAAGGATTTTTTTTTTAGTTTAGTAGAACAAGTTTATCTTATGGTTTAGGTTTAGGTTATACAAGCATGGATTTGTGGGCTGAATGTTTGGGCCTGAAGAAACCTTTATATTTAATAAAGATCCAACCAAAGACTGATGGTGGGAAATTAAATGAATTCCCAGAAGATTAATAAGAGTGCAGACATCCAAAAGATGTCACCTACAATGGCCATAATGGGAAAGATGTTTCTCTAAAGGTATTACTTACTTCCTTAAGAGAAACTGAATTTTTACTGAGAAAAAGTTATACAATGAACATCCAGTTCATGAAATTTTAAGCATATAGCATGCTGAAGGAATATTGAGTTCTTTGTTGTTGCAAGCAGTGTACAGGGAAAGTACACTATAATTTATATCACTTCTTTGTATGCAATCTTTGCATGTGTAAATTGCTTAGAAAATTGTATAGCTAACAATCTGAGACTGCATGATTCACATGTGAGATTTCACGGGGGTTGGAGCATACTGGGTAAGGAATGAAATGTGAATATGAAGGTTTGGGATCTTGAGAAGAGCTGTGAATGTTCTAAACGGCTTAATACAGGGAAAATATAATTTCTAACAGAGTTAGAAACTGCCAAATAGAAGAAATCTGATCAAGCCTCCTTTTCATATGGAAAATAAAATTAAAAACATTGTACTCCTTCTGTGGGCAGGAGGACTGGGCAGGGGGCAGAATTGCAGAGAAAGTAGGTCAGATGACAGTTTCTGTCCAGTTATGTAGGTTATTTGGAAGAAAATGGAATAGTTTGTACTTCAATATTTTTGCTTCAATGAGCAACAAGAAAGAAAGTTGTTCATGAATTATAAGGAATGGAATGTGTGTTAAGTTCATCCTATACTTTCAGTTAGAGGTCTGAATATCAGGGAAGTACTTTGATTCAAATTCTGAAGCTCTTTGTTTGAAGACAAAGGAACTGGCACTGATGGAAGACAAAAGTACCTTCTTTTGCCTCTTGAGTTAAGTACATATAACTTAACACAGATAGCAATTGCATAGGAAAACTGACAGTGTTACTTAATGGGAAAACAGCAAAGAAAAAGATTTTGGAAAAAAAAAAAAAAAAAGTTAAAAAAATAACGAGGCTTTGAAAATTTTTGAAGAACTGTTTTTTCAGTGATAAAACTGACTTGGAGTCATCTTCCGTGGCACCAAAGTCTCAAGAATGAGAGAGGTGGTTTCCAAACACAAGAGATGTCTTTGAGCAATATGCTGTTTGTTTTTTTTCATAGCAACTATGCAGTCGGGGAAAACACTGAGTTATAGCAGATGCAATAAGAGACAGCTTTCCCACCATATGCGAGAAGACTTTGGCAACATGAAACTTCTCTGATCTCTTTCTTTTTTCAAGATTAGCAGGACAGCCTTGAGTAGAGCCAAGCTGTGTACACAGTTTCATGATACAATTATTAGAAAAAGCAATGCAATACACATTTACAGCACCAGTTGTTTTCAATTGCCAGTAATTCCTAGCAGTTATATGGCATTTGTCTATTAGCTTAGTGTAGTTATAGCTACATACATATATATATACACACTTAATACAGTCATACTTCATTAAGATGATTTTGGAAAAAAAGATAATACATGGTCAGCTTTTCTTCAAAGTATTTTATCAAATTGGATATATATATATATTTACTGAAGCTATTTTTCAGTTTCAGTGAAATAATGTATTACAAGTTCTGTCTGCTTACTGTAGAAAAGTTTTATGTATTTTAAAGGAGAAATGAGTGTATGTAAATTTTCAAATAAAAGAGAAAAGTATTCAAAGTTAGCATCACAGTAATTGCAGGGCATTCTTGCTGAGGTGATGCCTACCCCCAGGCTTTGTCTGTGTTCCGTGAGGCACCACAGGAAATTTAGGAAATGAAGACCAGTTAAAGAAGCAGGTTAATGGGAGAGGATAGGGCCAAAGGGAGCTGAATTAAAATTCTTACGGTACTTTGTCTCACATTTTCAAATTTCAGAGTTTTGGTTTTCAGTTTTTCATTAGTCAATTTTTTTTCTGCTGATTCTAATCCTTAGTAATACACATGACACCATGAAACAGGTATAGGCTATATTACAGATAATAGTTTGTAATATTTCAGGCTTTCAGCAAGGTTTTTCTCATTTATCCGGACTCCTGTTGCACTTGCTAGAGTGAATAAAACGCTAATCAGATTATACAGAAATATAATCAGAGAAAATTGTCTTCCTTTTATTTGTATCACAATCCTTGGATTTTCACCAAAATTTCTGTGGATTTCTCTGGGCTAATATTGTGCCCATCACTGGTGAAAGCAATTATACCCAGCTTTTATTCCTGGCTCTATAACCTCTGCAAAATGATGCAGTTGAGGATGATGCTGACCTCTGATCACAGATTCTTTTCAGGAGAATACATGTAGTGAGTGTCTTAGACTTTGTTATGGAGATATGGGGTTCAGTCAAAGTTAGCTTTAACAGAGGAGAAGGGAAGTAAGAGTCTGCTATTTCACAGCACTGGTTGAAATCAAAAATAGTGAAGAAGTCATCACTCAAGAAATGAGACTTTATGGCTGCATTCTGTCGAGTGGGCACAGAAGTGTAGAGGGGTGATTTATTACAGACACTTTTGTTGTGTTGTTATGAACCCAAAATAATGTGACTTATCACACATGCAGACTGGTAGTTTATTTCCACAAATACAGTTAAGTGCTAAATTGAGAACTCTGGAAGTGAAAAAGGCTATCTTGAAGAGATGGAGTATATATGCATGCTGATCGCTGGCCTGGGATCAATTTTAGAGAAGGAGGAGTATTGCAGCCATGTAAGACAGTTGAAAGAGCTACCTAAGCACATCCAGGAGGCTTATATAAGCTTAAAATGATATTTGCAGGAGGCTGCATATGTGTTTGAGGCTGCCAGCTGACAAACAATGCTTCTAATGACAATGCTGCCCCAGGCTGTCCTTGCTGTGCCTGATTTCTGACACATGCCAGGACAACAGTTTGTGGAACCGCACAATGGGTAGGACCAGGGAATTTATCCAGGTGATGAAAAAACTTAAACAATATGGAGAATCAAGTCTTAAACCCACGTAGATATGAGGAATATGGGTGAGATTTCTGGTAATATGCAGACTGTCAAATGAAAGTTTTGAAGAACTAGGTTACTGAAAAGGTTGATCGATCTTAGAAAGACTTCTCTTAGCATCTTTGGCTCACTTTCTCTTCTGGTTGTTCCTTTGGAGTGTGTATGAAGAGCTTAATATTCATATTTTCAGGTAGAAATCTTGGACTTAAAAAGTAATTCTAGATATTGTAGGAAAATGCCCACATAATTCAGAATTCAAGAAGCTTGTAGGAAAAGCATAAGTATATAGGTGTGCACTGAGGACAGGATCACTTCAATATGGTTTTATAGTGTGCATCAAATATAGAATCATACTATTTTCATTTGGATGGAAAAGACAATTTTGTAAATAGATCTATGAGTTCTTAATAACGTCAGGCAAATGTTATTAACACTAAAAAATCCCTGAACTTAGCTATCACTAGATACATATTTATGTAAGATATTTGTGCATTAAGGAAGTAATGGCCTGCTTAGTTCCCTTCAGGAGAATTTTTGACATTCTTTTCTCCTTTCATCACAGTGAAATGCTTGATAGATCTACAAATTTCTTGAAATTATAACCAGAGCTTCCTTCTTACCTAGGTTATGTGAGCCCTCAACATTCCAGCCATGAGAATCATCTTGATACTTCAGGCTTGCCAGTTATATCACACCTCTTTTTATAGTCGAGAATTGTCATTTTTTATCCTTGTTCCTCAGACTACAGCATTAGGAGATGAACAAGCAAAATGTATCTTTAAATTCCTTGACACCTTATGTGTGCCATACGCTGAGTTCAAACAATATTTTTTCTACCTTCTTCTTCTGTTGTCAATGTTATGTCTTTTTGGCTGCTCCTCCAGTGAAAAGGATCAGCATTCATGTCTATCAAGTGCAGCAAAATTGCAGCATGCTGCCCTGTTATCACTGTGCTGTTGGCTGCATCTGCCCTTTACATCATGGAGTCACCGGCATCCATTGCTCACCTTCTTACGGGAACTCCCATAAGATATCTTCTGCAATTTTCTGTTCCATTTTGCCACATAAGTTCCTCAGTAGGTGACTTTCTGAGTGTCTAAAACCCAGTTGATGAGTGCTTTCCAGTTGTCTATTCACTTTGTGTTGTAAGTTGCCAGTCTGCTACAAGGGTTTCTGGTTTTCTGTGTTTTCCTACCGCTGACGCTTTTCCCTGTGACCCCTGCCAATTCATTCAAGGGATTTTAGTTGCTACTACTGTAACTAGAATTACACTTCAATCCCAAGAACATATCTTATGCTGCATTTCTACTGACTTGTACCACGTGCACCTCAATGTGCCACATTGTCCTGGTGAGAAGGAAAAACCAGTAGAGGCAGAGGCACAGCTGGCAGAAGGAGAGCAGAGCTCATCTGGATTGACAGGACAATGCTAAGTGTATGCCTAACTTATAATACAGCAGTATCTTAGTACTCAATCATTTTTGACCCCAGTGGTAATGTATGTATTTAGAATAACATTACCATCACCCTGTTGATAAATTACTCATCACTGCTATCATTGCTAGATGATTAAAGGAATGCATTTGTCTGGGCTGTGTTCAAGATGCGCATTCTCATCTCCTGGAAGTCAGTGGTCCATTCATTCTTCCAGGAGCAGTAAATTGGGTGTTGAGTAATCTGCCCTTTGAAATGTGTAAAGAAGCTGTTAAGAGAGCACAAAATATGTTTAGCCAGCAGTACCAGCTGGATGTGAGCCCACCCAGGATACTTTGTTCAGCTGACAGCTGCTACCAGAACCACATGAGAGTTGGTCTCTAACACTCTCGTGTCTCATGCTGCTTGTCAGCTTCCCCTTTGCTTTGCTCTGAAAGGAGGTAGAAGGAAAAGGATAGGGGCAGAAGCAGCTGCTGGTGTGTAGAGGGCTAGGGAGGATTTGCACCAAGGCATGGATTTAATGTTGTGCCCACCAGTTTTGAGATGCTATTGCGGAAAAGAGTCATGCCATAAATTGCATCCTTGTAATAATGAGGAAATGATGTTCTGGTCACTCCACCTGCCAGTCCTCTGCCTCTGAGGAAAACTGTTCCTTCTGTTTGTTTGCTTCCCTTCATTCTCTCCCTGTGAATTGTGGGGATCAGCCTCGTGCCTGGTACATGGGCGCAGGTAAGCTCTGACACCTAGTGAAGAAGGGGGAGGAGTGGAAAGGGGCCATGTGGGAACCCACTCAAATGTCTTGGTGCGCAAGCCCAGTGCTTACTGCATACAACAGGGAAAGTCCTGGTGCCTGCCAGTAGAGGGGTAAGCAGAGATGGAGGCTGGAAAGCAGATCATGCCAAAATGAAGCAACAACAGCTGTAGCATCCTCTGGGAGAAGCATGACTAGATGCTTCAGGCACACTCCGAGATGAGGACACTGGCATCTGTACCTCTCCAAAAGCAGGGCTGTACAGCAGAGGGGAAGACCCTTGGTGTTGGAGAGCCAGAACCTTTTTAACCATTCCAAACTTTACATTTTCTTTCTAGAAACCAGCATTAGATGATTTGAGTGGGCTAACAATAAACACTCTTCACAAAACCCCAAATTTGCTCCTCAGGATAGAGCAGTAATGCGAATACCCCGCTATTTTGCTGTCAGCAAAAAATCAATGCAGACCTTCAAAGGAACAAGCAGTCGCCCTCTTGTTGTTAGGTGATGATCTAAGGCAGGGCGAGCTTTCTAGGGAGAGATAAGAGCCTTTGCTGGACCGAATAACACAGCTGCACTACAGAGGTGCTTTTGGGCTCACAAATCTTCTCAGCAGGAGGGCAGAGCTGGACACGATCTCGCCCCCAGCCCTATCGCTCGGTCTCCCTGACGCCCTCACGGCTGCCCTGAGGGAGGGCCCGGTACCACAGGGGGGTGTCCGTCGGTACCACAGGGGGGGGTCCGGCGGTAACACAGGGGGCCGGTCGGTGCCACACGGCTGCCCTCGCCCCCAGCCTGTCCTCCCCGGCCGCTTCCCTGTCCCCCTGCGCTGCCGCAGGCTTCTCCTCGAGCCCCCGGCCCCGTTTGCCGCCGCCTCTCCCCGGGGCAGGTACCGCCGCCCCCCGCCATTTCCCTGCCCGCCCCCGGGCCCTCCTCCCGTCCCCGATTCGGCGCCGCAGCCGCGGGGCCCCGAGCCCCCTCCTCTCCTCCTCTCCTCTCCTCTCCCCGCCGCCTCCCCGCGGCTGCCGAGCTGTCAGTGCGCAGGCAGCGCCGCGGCCCCGCGCCGAGCCCCAACGGCCGCCAACCGCCGCCAACGGCCGCCAACCGCCGCCAACCGCCGCCGCGGGGCGGCAGCAGGTAGGGAGCCCGGAGAGCAACCTGACAGGAACGGGGCTGGGGCTGGGGCTGGGGTGGGACGGGGGCCGGTGCCCGCGGGTCTTTTTGTTTGTTTGTTTGTTTTTCTCATTTCTGCTATGAAATGTGGAGAGTGAGGAGGCAAGGGCATGACGGTTTGGCCCAGCTCGGAGCCCGGGTTGGTCAGCCTCCCACGGGGAAGGGCGTCCTGGAGGGTTTGTGGGGTGGGAGGCAGCAGCAGGCTGGCACGGGGCTCTGCTTTAGCCTCCTGTGGGAGCCGAGCCCCCGGGGCTTTCCCGAGGCTGCGGGTTCTGTAAGGTGCCCGGAGCAACCCGCTCCAGCGGGAGGTGTCCCTGCCCACAGCATGGGGCAGGATTTGGGTGATCTCTAAGGTCCCTTCCAACCCACCCTGTGACTCTATGAACACGCAGTATTGTGTCAGGTCATCCAGCTCAGTCCTTCTCTGTGTGCTTGGCAAAAGCACTGCCGTCTCCTTAACCTGCTCCTCAGAAGCTCCTAGGGAAATGGGTCAGCGTCCCCAGCTGATGCACCTCGCAGACACTCGGTGAGTTCCCGCACCGCCAGCTGGCTAGCAGGCAGCGTTGTGACCCTTCGGTTTATGCACATACTGAATGAGCTTTGCTTCAATTATTCATTCTGATGCTACTGCAACCTTCTACAGCTTCTCTTCTCCAGGGAGGTGATGTGTAACAAGACTTTGAAATACTTTGCCATTGAGTCTGTGATCCTGTCAAGGCACATAGCAGCTGTTTGCTCACGTAGCCATTCTTAAGGGTTAATTTATAGCAGCAAAATGCATGTCAAGGAAGAGTGAGGATTCACAGTAGAGCAATATTACCCTTTACATCCCTTCTGTTCCCCTCTAAAAAGCTGTGGTAAAGCTGAGAGCAGAGTACTGAACGGTTAATGGATGAGCCTCTAAAAATGAGTCTTGTATTTTCTGTCTGGAAGAATTAATGCCACAAAAGTACAGTTGGTTTCCAAAATGTAGAACCTACAGCTTCAACATGCTATTGGTTTAAATCTGATAATTTGTCAATGTGGTAGACAGTTGCTATTTTGCAGATGAAGAAACAGGTGCAGACATGAAATACATTGGAAACAGATTTGGCGGCAAAACTTGGAATCCTATTTGTTGTTATTTATGTTTTACTAGTGTGATCAGCTGTCCATTGCGCTGTCTTCTCCATAAAGTACTCATTGATAAACTGAGAACCATTCATATTTTCCAAATACAGGAGGCTGGGTAGACCCACAAAAGCCAGCAGCTATACTTACTTAAGTATAACTCTGACTGTAGTTAAGCAGCTTTTATATTCTCCATTTTAATAGCAGACATATTTCCAAACAGCGGCAAAGCCGTTTGTTGATCTCTGGTTGTTGGAATTCTCACCCGTGCATCAGACATTAATCCAGATGGACATAGACAGAGAAATGCCTGAGGTGTAAAGAGCCATAATAGTTCAAACCTCCTGTGCATAACACCCAATAGTATGAGGACCAGTTGAAAAAGATGCTAGTGTGAATGCAAAAATGAGCGTGTACTGAGTTTCCAAGTGATCACTGTCATTCTGCCAAAATTTCACTTTCTTATGGTTAGTTGTAGGCAGAGAGCATTGAAATAAACTAATCTGATAGTAATGGTAGGTTTCTAAGATGGAAAGTACCTCTGAGAAGATAATATTCTCAGCTGAGGAACATCTCTTCTCAAGAGATGCTCATATCTACATTGACTCTTAAGGCATGAGGTTAGAGCAATTGGCTTAAAAACACTAGTCTGAAAAATGCTGAAGTCTAAGGCTTTGTTACCAACACCTGAAGTCAGATGTTAGGATTTTGTCGGTTTTACCCTTGAACTCTCCCATTCACCCATTCTTTTCCACTGCCCGAAGTATGAAGTGTACATTCTACTCGAAAGGTGCATAATTAAGGAGAATGAAGTTCAACTTGCATTAGAATTACAGCTTACTGACTAGTCTGTAGGGGTGAGCATCTTTGTACTGTCTTGGAATACACATCAAGGCTTGGCAATTTGACAGTTTGTCATACTTTATCAAAAAAATCTGCCTGACTGACTCCAGTTTTCACCCAGAGGAGATGAAAAGCTTCAGTTCTTAATTCCTGATTGACACTCATAGATTTGGTACAGATCCCAGCATATCCAAGTGCAGGTAAATTAGGACTTCATTCTTCATTTCAGCATTCCCAAACCTTTACTTTTGCCAGGAAAGGAAATTTGCCTGATGTTCAAACGAGGTAAGTCAATAATGTGCAACTGCTGTGCTGCTGACTCTCCCGTCAATCACTTTTCTTCCTGAGTGCTTTCTTGTTCCTGTAAAGCCTCTCTAGATGTATACATCCTCAAGACAGGTTAGGGAACAAAGGAGGAATTCCTGCTGCATCTAATCAAAGGTCTGAGGTTTCCAGCAGCTGTAACCCAGTCAGAATCAGGAACTGATCACAGAGCAGAGCAGTCAGAGACTACTCCTGAGGCTGTTGGTTGATTACTAGGGCTCCAATGGGAAACAGTACAGGTTCATAAGGTCTTATTTCTTCTTCTCCACCCCACAGCTGTTTAATCTATTCTGTGTGTATTTTCTGCTGTGTCAGAGACTCAGACACAGTGCCAGCAAAACTGTCCTTATGGGGTTAAAGAATCTGGGGAGACCATGGAAGTGATCCCTGGAATGGGAGCTAGATAACAAATTCAAGCCACTGTTGTCAGGAGGAACACCAGATCATCTTTATTCCCATGTACACAATGGCTTACTATCTATCGTGCCTGTTTGTGACTGCTGTGACTGGTGTTGAGCTCTGAGGAAGGAACTTGCAGTCCTTTGGTCAAGGGCAGATGCAAAGAAAATGTTTAGCCCATCAAAATCTACCAGATGTCTTAGTGCATCCCTTCCAAAATGCAGCACATGCTGCTAGTGTACCTCAAAGTGAATGCAATAAATGATGACATTTTGAATACATCCCTAAGTCTGCAAAGAGAGACGGCTGCATCTTTCCTATTCATGCTTTCAGTATTCCAGCAGATTCTGACAGAATGGGCTTTGGTTCATTTCACACATTAAAGGATTTTTTTGTTGTTGCATAAGTGAGAGATTTAATTCGTTTTAAAGTAAAAAGTGAAATTCTTGATCATGGCTGTACATTTAATATTTGCTTTGGTGGGGTGCAGAGCATAGCAAGTAAAGGGGGCTATAAATTGGGTAAAAAAGATTTTCTAAACAAGAAGATATTCTTTAAATAACATTAAAAGATACAGAGCTCATAATCTGTGTGCTTTTTGTCTGTACAAATCCTTCAGAGAGGCCACAAGCTGCTTAAAACTGATACGATAGCTGTGTTGGTGGGTCCTGGATCTGCTTCTGTTCAGTGTTTTCTTAGGTTTCCTGGATGCGAATAAAAAGAGTGGGTGTATGACATTTCCCAAGGACAGGAAACTGTGAGACTTGAAGTGTTTTTGGTGGGAAAGATCAGAATTCAAACTTATTCCAACAAATTGGAAGGGCTGGGGAGAAAAAGACCTGGATGAAATTTGGTAGGGATAACTGCAAGGTGCTGCACTAAGGCAGGAATAATCAACTGTATAAGCACAAGAGAGAAGCAAATGACTAGGCTGCAACTCTGCAGAAAAGAACCTGTGTTGTGACAGATCACAAGCTGAACATGAGTCAATGTCATGCTGTTGCCAAAGAAGGCAAACATCTTGCTAGGATATATAAAAGACATATAGCCTGGAGAACGTATGAAGCAATCCTCCTGCTCTGTTCAGCATTGCTTATAGCGCAGTTTGGAGGCTTTGTGAAGTTTTGATTATTACACTTTGAGACAGGTGTGATTGAACTGGACAGAGTCCAGAGAAGGGCAGCAGAACTCTTCAGAGGTCTGGAAAGCATGACATGCTTTGACAAAGAAGATTTGAAAAAATGTAAATTACTTAGCCCAAAGACCAGCAAGCTGTCAGGGGAATACTACAGACTTCAGATACAAAATAGAGGAGGGAATGATCTTCTCTTTGGGCCTGTGGTGGGTTGAATAGAAAGCAAGAAATAGCAGAAAGATTGTTCTAGACTGTAAGAATAATTTTTTAGAACCAAGGATAAAAAAACTGCTGAATATTTGGTCCGGGGAGGTTGTTCCATCATTTTAAGAACAAGTTAGATAATTATCTCTGTAGAATGAAATTAGGCTAGATCCTATCTTGGGAAAGTTATTTGCACTATATGACTTCTTCAGTTCGCTTTGAGACCTTTTCTAACATTTTATGAAGGCAACATGCTCTTTTAATGTAAATGAAATAAAAATTAGTTGTCTAGCTGTCCTGTACTAAGGTGTGTATAATACCCAAGGGTAGCGCAGCCCCTGGAATATGGTGCAGCTCTTTCTGAAAAGAGCCTGAAAGAAAAGTAAGAGTTTAAAGAGTTTACTAGTCGATGGTTAAAAAGAAGCTCTTTTTGGAGAAGGCATAGGGAACAGGGCATTCTGATTTCATTGAAACAGATGCTTAACTAAGTCTGTGAATGCTGAAAACAATGATATGGAAGAAGAAAAACCAATGAGGATAAGCAGTTACCAAAATGATCTGAACTGAAAATAAAAGCTCTTCTAATATTATACTCCTTGAATGAAAGACCATAGTCCAAAGTGCTTGGGTTTTTTTTAGAGTTAAATGAAATAAAATACAGCTTAGTTCTGCAGGTGATCTTTTTAGACATTTCTCCGGGGAGAGAAAATCTAGGTCCTGTAGTACTCATGGTTTAACATATATTGTTTAATATAAATGGAACAGATGGTCCCCCGTGCACGATGAAAAATACTGAATCTGTGAGCAGACAGGTGGAAAGAAATAAGAGAGCAATGATCATCTCTTTTGGGTACTGTAGTGAGGAGCTGCACATAAGATCCTGAACAGAACTTGTTTTGAGTCCAAAGAATTTTTTAAACCTCTAAGGGGAGAAGGATTTTTCCTTTCCTTACACGTCTCCACTCAGACAAAAAGAAAAGCTCTGAGGAATTAAAGCCATACTGGGAGGAGTGGAAGAAATTTTTAGACCAACAAGGCAATAGGGAATCCTTTCTACAAAAACAGGTACCCTGGGACTGAAAGGCTGCAAAGCAGTGCTGGAAAGAATCTGTGCTGAATGAACAGGACAAGGCAAAAATGAAGAATTAAGCTGGGCTTTTTAGAAAGCTATTTTCACGGAGCTGTTGCTCAGTGAACTGTAGCATGTTAGCATTAGAATCTGATGTAGTTTAAACACTCTTACACTGGAATTACCCATGAATTGTTAGAAATCTTCATGTTTTGATTTATTTTGGGCCACGTGTGCACAAACTATGACATTCTATTGCCCGTCTCCCTCCATCTTTCATTGCCACTTGAAAACTTTGGGAAAACTATTGATTTACTCAGAAAGCTGGTCACTTGGTGCCCCAGATATTTCCAGGTAAATTCGCACCCCCTCCACCCAAGGACTGACGTTCATGCTAGCTCCTATTGCTTTGCCTGAGTTTATATGATCCTTCCTCCACCCTTCCCTTTGCTTTCTTTACTTTTCATATGAGTAAAACTGATTTCCCAACCCAGTCCTTATCTGGGAGACAGATGGAGCGTCCAAAAGAAGGCTTACATTGACCTGATGCTAAAGCAGGTTCAGCTTTGAAACAACGTGGTTCTGAAAGGAAATGAAGCAAGGGATGGCTAATGTAAAAAATCTTGGTTTTACTAGTAGGAGGAGGCAACAATGTGGAAGGTTTGTTCTCTGTGAAAGCTGGGAGGAAATCTGAGAGGCTGGGCAGAATACGACTGGACATGCTGAAGGGGGTAATCCGCTGTTGGAAGCTGTTGATAATTGTCATGAAAAGGGAGAGTTTGGGACAGAAGCAGCTAGAAGGAAGACAGGAAACTGAAAGAATTTGACTAGAAGGAGCACTGGCTTGAAATAAGCACTGAATATGAACATTTGCTTACAGGCCGCATGGCTGAAATTTCCCAGTGTGCTTGTGAAGAAATTGTGTAGGCTATTGCAAATGGCACTTCAGCATGCACCACATGTTTAATGCAAAATAACAGGATCCAAGCCTGCTTTAAATAAAGCATCTGCGTAGCAGTGTTCAGAGCAGCCATACCCTTCACATTAATTCATCTTTTTTCTCTTATATTTTGCCTAGTTACAGTCTTAAAGTAAGGTAAATCCTTCCCAGTGTGTTGCTGCAGACATTTCAGCAAAATTCTTTTTCTACAAGAGAAAATCAGAGGCAGCAGCTTCAAGCTGGCAAGGGCAATTTTGCCTAAGAAGAAGCTGTCTGGTCACGCAGATGAGACTGGAATCTGTGAACATTTGACAGGCTCTGAGCGCTTTCTCTGTGTGAATGAGGAACTGATGAGTGAAAAGCAGTGTCCAGCAGCGCTTTTTGGTGGTAATGCCAAAGCCTTTTACCAGCAGCTTCCCAGTGCAGATGGACTTTTACAGAAACAGCCACATAAACATTTCTACTGCCATTAAGAGGGAATGGGCCCTTTTTAAGTACTGGAAACAATGCAAAGACAGAAAGCAGGTATGGGAAAGCTTTGTAAAATTATGTGTGTGAAATTATGTAAGGATATTGCTCTGAAAATGCTTCTCTCTGTTCTTCCATCCAAGGCAGTACACTCTGCCTTGTGGCCAGCAGCACTTCTGTGTCATATGTTCACAGAAAAATCCAATTTCAGAAACACATTTGTGAAAACTTGAATTGTACAGGGTTTAATGGGGGAAATTCATAGCTTCTTGTTAAAGAAGATGACAAACTGGTTAAATCTCTGGATGGAAATATGCTCAGAGTTTTAAAAGTAGAAGCAAAAACATGTTTTCCTGAAGATATCAGGGATGAATTCACAGCCCTGTCTGTCTTATTTGCACCAGCTATAGCCTTCTGAGAAATAGCTTTTTGTAAAATGGATAAAAAAACTGATAGGGCTCAGGTTCCAGCTATCTATAGGCTTTCCACAGAGAGCTGTCATTGCAAGAGATTTGTTGGGAAAGACCACTGGAAGTGAGGAACTGCACATTGCAGATTGTGAAGGGTCACCGTGAACAAACATGACTAACTTTCCTAACTTGCTTTGCTACTTTTTACTGTGTGTCTGTGGACATAAAAGAAAGAATGCTACCAGACCCAGAATTTGATAAGCCTGATTCATCTCAAGCAACAAATACTAAGGCACATTATGTGGACTGCAGGACTTCATTGGCAGAGCAGGATTTTCATCCTGGAGTAATACTGGGCTCTGCGTTGGTGCTGAGTACATCATGGTTGTTTCTTCTCTGTTCTCCAGCTCAGGCCTATGTCCTGTCCTAGCAGAAAGGAAGGTGTGCCAGAGCAGAGATGGAAGTAATTCTCATGGAGATACGCAGATCTTAATGCCTTTGATCACCTTCTTCAGTAAACCACAGCTCAGTGATTTTCCAAATTGAGATGTTGCAGCATGTTGGCAGCAAAGAGCAGCACTGCAGTGCAATTCGCAGTGTTCCCTGAGTATCTTCACAGTAATAAAACAGCAGGACATGAAAAGAAATGAAGGTGATTTTTTGGCTGAGTGTGATGGCAGATGTTAAAAGACAGCATGCTTTCCTGCCTTACCTGTCAAGACAAGAAGAAGAAGAAGAAAAAAAAAACCTCAAGGAAAGCAGCATTCTTGTAGGCAAATACCCGTGTGTAGATTTTTTTTTCAGGTGGATTTGTGAAGCCTGCTGTTGGAACATACTAGTTAATAGCACAAGATATTTTTCAATGTATGCTGTAGTTCAGCCTTTGATGGATAAAAAGACAAAAGCAGTTATGTTTTTACTGGTGAAACATAGTGTTACAAGTTGCTCTATCAAGCAAAAGAAACTAAACCTCATTGATTCTGAAAGTTTTCTCTTAACTGCAGGTAATCAAGAGAGAGACCAGAGTTACCCAGCTTGTGAACATCTTTTGTTGCATTGCTAAATAAACTGTTAGCAGTCAATGAGTTCCAACATGACTAGGATACCAAAATGCATTTTGTTGTCTTTGCAAGTAATCCCAGCTGGTGCTCAGCTATCCATTAATTTCCTTAGGGGATGATTATTGGACTCCACAAGCACATCGTAACTTGTGATGCAACAAGCATCCACCAGCAAGAACCAGCACATCCCCTCTTGCTTTTACCCACGTGGATAATGTGGCAGGTTGTAGAGCTGTGACCAGAGGGCAGCATTCCAGTGAGTGGGGAATTGGTTGGAATCAGCTACTGCAGGCACAGAGTTCCAGGAAAGATGAGAATCGTGTGCCCACTCAAGCAAGAGAGAGAAAGAGAAGGTGTGCTTATGGAGATGGAGAAGAAAACAGACAAGAAAAATCTAAAACTTGTTCTCTTTTCCATAGAACCTTACATAGCAGTTAGTTGTATTAAAATCTTATCTTTTCTGATACAAAGTACAAGAGCACAGACTTGCAGAAAGTAAATCGAGGACATAAAGCTGTTACAGAGATCAAACTTTGAGATTACACCACAGGTTCCAACATCTCATTATGGTATCTCCATGATCTCATGTACAACAGTCTTCAACAGGAAGACTGGCACAACTGAACTTGTGACTCCTGTAATGTACAGACAGCCAAAATGACTTTCCTGCTTAGTGCACTTTCATGGGCGGCAGGTTCCACCTGTTAGATCCAGAACAGATACACCTCCTATTAACAGTTGCTTTCATTCATAATGAGGAGAAATGAGAACATGAAAAGATCACTGCAAGATTTTCCCCAGCTGATCGTGCTGTGCCTGACTGGTCTGCTGGATGACTGGGCATGTGAATGAAAGTAGCAGTGTGGAACAGGAAGGAAAACAAGTACAGCCTGTGTTTAACTAGAACAGTTACTCAAATCCTAATGAATTTTTCCTTACTTTCTCTAAACATTTGTTATAATTAAGGATTTAAGGAAAACCAACAAATGGGGCATCAACTCTGAGAAGAAATTAGGAACCTCCTGTTCTGGTCTGCATGCTTGGAGGATGAAAATATTCCTTCAGCTGTATTGAAGGAAACTGCTACTTAGATGTGTAGAGGAAAGCGTGACTAAGAATAATCAACAATTACCTATGCCTGTGCCTTTGAACTATTCTTAGACTTTCATTACTTAATAGAAGGAGTGGGAACTATCCTGAGCTAAGAACAGGATAAGCAAGACAGCTTAGGCCAGCTATCTGTCTGACCTACAAGCAAACTTTTGTTCAGTGAGGCTGTCTAAATCACCTTTTCATTCTTTGTCAACCCTTTAAAGTCCTCATGCTGCATCAGTTCTTGGGGGAAAAAAATCATAAAATTCTTTTCCTACTTAAACTCCTATTGAAAAGGAAAAATGACGAGTAACCTGTGATACTGAGCCAATCTGCATCTTCCTTAGGTTCTCAGTTTTTGTCTCCAATCCAGAAACTTACACAAACACGTGTAAACTTTCTCCCTTGTTGCCTCTTAGGAGAACCTCTGTGCAACCATCGCCTTCTTCACATTCTCTTTTATCACTACTGGAATTGTGCCTGTTGAGTCCAGCTGGTCAGATGACAAAATGGAACTGTCCTACTGACTGACTCGTTTTAGCATCTTTAATCCTGCAGGGGGAGGTTGTTTTTGGTTTTGTTAGTTTTGTTTGGTTGGTTTGGTTTGACCTTATAATAGCGTAGTAAAAGTGAGAAATGGTGTGCTGCATTGGCTTTTTCTTACCCATGTTCCCCATCCTATAGCCTGTAGATTGTAAGTGTCTTTTAAAAGCTCTTTTACAGAGTTTAGCAATGTGCAGTTTAGCAGGCTCACGGCTTCTTTGCAGACTACTGTGATTTGAATATCATAATTTAAGCAAGATAAGAAGTTTAATGAAAAATCATCACAAAGCCCCTCTGAGATCCTTATGGTAGATGCTGTCAAAGTGAGTTACATTCTGTAAATGCTCCTGGTATTCCAGGCAAACCTGTCTCAGCTAATCATTTATGCTAGTGTGATCTGCCTTCTGGGGCAGCAACCTGGCTGCTCTCGAAGAAACAGGACACCTCAGCAAAGCCGTGTTCCACAGGCTCAGCATCTCTTGTGCACACCGTAGAAAGAAATGCACACGCAATCCAGGAAAATAGGAAATAAGGCTTGGGGCATGAAAGGAGGTGGTTTAACCTTGGCATTGCTACAGGTGTAACTGGATCCATGAAAAAAAATCCTGCCGTTGAAATGGTCTCAGTGTTTTATGTCTAAAGGTAGCAATGTTAAATAAACATTGGACAGCAACAGAGACTTCTGGCTTTCTGAGGCTGCAGTTTTCAGTCTCCTCTGGCCTATGCTTTCGCATAAACCATTTATCTCTGAGCTCATTCCCAGCAGTAGCTTGTTTTTTTTTTACTACTTGCTGCTGGTGTGATTTCAATGACTGTTTAGTAAGTCTGTTTAACTGCAAGTGCGGGACAACTTCATAGAATTCAACACATTTTATGCACCGTAGTTTGAACTCAAACATTCTAGCAATATTTTCTGTTGTTTTTCCACTTCAGATCAGTGTTACAGTATGTTTCTTTGCTTTACGTTTTTTTGGTCTTGTTTGCTTGAAGATTGTGTATGCAGTGGAAGGTTGGATTTTTGTAATTTGTTCATTTAAAAAAATATGTAAAAATGTGTATTACATTTTAGTCTGCTAGAATAATTGCTGGCTCCCACCTAGAGTTTATTCAGCCTTCTCTACTAAAAGACCACTTTGCCTTTCTAAATTAATACACTTATACATATACATAATAGTCAAAATGGATGACATGGTGTGTCACCCTGGCACAGCAGATGTGGATAACAAATTTCGCTGAATGCTATTCCAGGAATAAAAAAGGTTAATATCATAACTATCATGTTTCTGTTTTGATCAGTGCATATACATCATTTTATATATCATCATTTTAGCTTAAGCAGAGTTGTTAGAATTTCAGTTGAAATATAGAAGGTTTAATTAATATTCTGAAGCGCAGGCTAACAGTAGAAGCTTCTGCCAAAATACAGTCTCTCCATTTCCTTTTCCTGAGTATGGGCAGAGCTGAGGAATTTCAAAAGAATTTTTGTCTCTCCACAGATCTTGGGGTATACAGAAGCTGGTTTATTATGCTGACAGACTCTCTTGACTGAAGGAAACATTTAAAATGAAGTACTTTCTGTATTATTGCCATACGGTTCTGTGATTCTAAGTGTGGCTTATAATTTCCAAGAAGCATCCCAAATGCTTCAGACAGTGATTCACCTCTCTGGATTGATGCAGAGTTCAAAAACATGCATTCATCAAAAGCAGAGAAAGGTCAAAGTCCTAAGTGAGTCCCTCATTTTGTTACACAGCCCTCTTTATACTGACTTTCCTTTTGAGGATCTGCTACAATAAATTTCTCCTTGATATTGGGAGAAGTGATGCTCTTAATCTGTATCCAATGAGCGGAGCAGACAGTATGTGGTATCTGGGGAAAAAAAATCTGCTAACCATAGTCCAAGAAAGCTGTTCGTTACGCAGGCTTTCACTGACTCAAATAATTGAAACATTTGCAGCTGTCCTTAAATATTAGAGCAAGAGCTTGGAAGAACAGGGTTTTGCTCTTGTAGCTTACGTGATTTTGCAAACTTTTACTAATGGTGAATCCAGCTGCATTGCTTCACTTTGGTTTCTTATGTCATTTTTCAGTGATCTTATGATCTTAGAAAATTAAAGGACTCTTGCCAAAGGTAGGACTAGGGAATTTGGCTCGTTAATATTTTGGAATAAAAAGAAAACCCTCTTGAGTTTTACAAGAAGATCTGACCTACAAGACTAGAAATGGGGTGACCTTTCTATTATTGAAAGTCCTTTACTAAAATCCATGGATTTCAATAGAAGAATAAAGTTAATTGTCTTTCCACCGGTGGATTGATTCTGTTTCAGGACAGAAAAATCACCTCCAGTGAGCACAAAGGTATTAAAGTTTCCTGGGTCATGCACATGGTGAATTCTGTCATTTTCTTTCCAAAAAAGGGGTTTGCAATTCCTGGCCTGCTATGTGAGTCACTACCATTTTGGTCCAGTCTTTTCAGGTCATTGACGTAATGTCAGTGCCTTTGAGAACTGGTGAGCTCCATCACGTTTTTTGTGCCTCCTCTTCCAAAATTAGTTTCTTGGCTTCTTCCCTGTAGGCTGCTGCCCCCCTAATAGGGGGCTAATAGGGTGTAAAGGCGCTAGCACTCCATGTTTATGCCTTGGATCTGCTTGGCTTCATCGTATACCTCTGCGCTAACACCACAGGGGCGCCATAATAAGGAATGGTAGGGTAGCAAAGTACCCTGCTCCATCCATAAACGGAATGAGGGTCACACAGCTGCTGTGTATGACTCGTGTGACCCATGCTGAAGGCCCACTTTCCGCCTCTGGCCTGGGTCTCTCCTCTCACCCTGCAGTTTCCAAACTTATGCCACAGCAAGAACTCAAGGCTGACACCACAGAGCCCATGGTCATCACATCCTGATGCTCTCTGTTCCCTTCAAAGCTATCACAGGAAAAGGTTTGAGCACCTTTCCCCAAGGACTTGTGCCTTTGCTGGGGCAGCAGTGCAGCATTTCAGAAGCTTCATCTTGCAGACTTTCCAGGCTAATTCTGAAGTCCAGGAGCTGTGAGTTGCCTCTGTTTATGGCAGCCCTGTAGTTAGCTGAGTCTTCCTAATGATTGGCAAGTGATTCTTAGATTGGTTTAGTGAGAGGCAGTTATTAGATACTTTCTAATTTATTTAAATAGATAAAGAACTTAAATAGTCCTGAAAGTGGTGAGTGGGAGCTGTCAAGGAAACAATTTGCTAATGGAAACACGGCATAATTAACTGCCTTATTTAAATGACTTGCCGGCACGTTACTGGGAAGAGCTGATAAACAAGGGACTCTGCAGCAGCAGGGAGTCTTTGCGACTGTAACTGAGAGATCCAGCCTTTGCAAAGCGACCGTATTACAGTGAAATTAGCTTTGGGACGGAAACAAGGATAGGGGTTATATGAAGAAACACAAGGTCAGACTCACCGTAGAGTTTATTAAACTGTTTTGTCTTTTTGAGATTGTTTGGCCAGCAGTGTCCTGCCTGTAATATATTCCCCAACTCCTATACAGTGTGGCTAAAAAAATGCATTCTTAATACTTCGCTGTCATTTTTTGCCTCAAGAGCACACAGGAATGTCACAGTCAGCCTGCTTCTCCGTGTGGCCACACCATGGTGATCATTGGAATAACAACGGATGAGTATGAATCACAAACATCTAATAGCCCTTACAAGTTTGCCTTTAGGGACTGTTTTACTAAGCTGGAAGCTGCAATGAGCCTGCCGTGCTAGATGTAGCACTGTGCAGAAATAATTCTGCAGAACCAGAGGCTAAGCTCACAGTGTGACTGTTCGGGATTTAGTTCTTGGTGAGATGTTAGGGCCTATTAGTATTGTTTAAACTGCAGCAGTGGCCAAATGCAGTACAGACATGGGAAGAGAGAGAGTCTTCGCCCTGAGCTCACAAACTAAAAGGCGAAGTGAGGAAAAATAAAGACAGCATGGAAGCAGATACATGGCAATTAGCTATGGCTTAATAGTTACATTCAAAATGCTTTCTTAAATTAATTTGCTGGATGAGAGACAGACAGCTGGTTAGTTCCTTGTAAGTGCCATGGGTAAGGTTAGTCGTTTTATCTCAGAAGGCAGGCAGTGTGGTTAGGCATGATCGACCTTTAATCAATCCGAGCTGAACATTCCCAGTCATGTCCTTCTTTGTCTTCCCAGCACTGTGTTCCAAGAAGATGTGCTCCATGATCTTCCCAGGAAGCAAAGTCAGGGGCTAACTGTCCAACCAGCTTGTAGTTCCTCACGTTATCTTTCTTGCCCTTTGTGAAGATGGGTGCAACATTTGCCTTTCTCCAGTCACCAGGGATCTCCTTTCATCTCCATGAACATCCAGAGTGACCTCGATATATCAGTCATCTCTCTCAACACGCATCGGTGCAGCCCATGGGATCCCAAGGGTGTGTGACATGCTCAGGAGTCAAAGCAGTCAAAGCTGGGCAAAGTGTTCTGAGTTCAGAGGCATGGAGGAGAATACAGAGATGCTTGTGAGGAGTGATCTAATGTAAAATTGGGACATTAGGGATATTTCTTCTTGTCTTTGTTAGTGTGTCCCCTTTGATAGTTAGGTGAGAATTTAATTTGTTGCTGCCTTCAGAGCTATTAGAGCTGCATTTCAGATTTCAGTTTTATTCTCAAGTATGAGCGAGCAGGGACTGTGGGTCAAACTGAATTCTTGTTGGTTGGTTATTGCAGGTATCGCATCGTGCCACAGCGGGATCCCATTACCTCCTCACAGTCTATGCGGATTCCATCTGCTTTACTTCTATTACTGTCATCCCCCATTTTTTTTTCAAATGTTTACCCCTTTATCATTTTTAATTCAGGATTTACTTTCACCCCTCCCGCAATGAGTAGCGTGTTTTGCTCCTGTTCTGCCAGTCTGTGAATTCATTGTTTGCTGGCTGGCAAGGCACCAGTTCTGGGGTGACAGATGGGGCAGACTGCAAAGCAGGCAGTTGCTTCCCAGCCTGAATGATATTTTAATAAGCACAGAGACGTGACAGAGGGAGAAGCTTCTCACTGGAATGACTGGCAGTTTTGTTTTCAGCCTGAAAGCACTAATAGATGATTTTTGGCCTCAATCCAAAAAAAAAATCAAAGAAAATAGAGGCAGAAAATCCCATTAGCTCCTAACTTATCCCTCTTTTTTAAGGGTCAGAGAAGTTTTTTCTCTGCAGTCTATTCTCTACATAGTGAGTTGTTTCCTTGTTTCTGGTGTTTTCAGTGCTCTCTCAGAGAGAACTCTCAGCGAGACTTGCCTTTTAATTATCTTTTATTTTCCTTCTTTTTTTTTTTTTCCCATTTCATTCACTTTCTCCATTGTCTTCCTCCCTAAACAATCCTTCGTCCTCTGGTTTCTTTACATTCCTCACAGCTCCACAGTGAAGTCTGTCTGAGTAATGGGGCCTACCAACTTACTTGGCTTCCAGTTTCTGCATCCTGTGAAACAGCTTCTGCAGTGCCAGGCAATGACATCTGCATAGGAATCTCGAGAGCATATGTCCTCATCTCCCTGCCCTTCAGCTGGATCTCAGTTACATAATACAAGGCCTGTGTAGGGCTTTGTTTCATCCTTGGTCTTACGAACAAAACCACTGCAAAAGAGAGCTCTGGCAAAGCCCCAGAAAGCTCTGAGATCCCTCTGCAGTGTGAGCAGCACAGTGTTCTGCAGACAAACTAGAAGATAGCGAGGCTTTCAGAGAAGAAGATTGTTTTTTCTTCCTAGAAGTACAGGGAAATAAGGTCCAGCTGTCACTGGGAAAATATCAAAATGGTTCTGGAATATGAACTGAGATACAGTCCCATACACTGGTCAGAGAATGCTGTGAGAACTTCTCAATATTTTCCTTAGACTTTGATGTCTTTTTAGCAAGATTCAGGTCTGGGTCTCAGCCGGAGCATGAGCTGGAAATTAATGGGATTCCTGCTAAAATGTGCTTCTTTTTCTTTTCAGATACAATGATGACTCTGAAGGTTCAGATTCTGATTGGCTTCCTCTGGTGCATGATTTTAATGCACGCAGATGGCTTCCCAGTAGACAGCAATACTGAATTTCGCTCTGCTTTCTCAGTGGCCCGAACCAGCAGCATGGAAGGGAGCTCTGAGATGGTCATTACCTTTGACAAAGTGTATGTGAACATTGGCAATGACTTTGATCCCAAGACGGGGTTGTTCCGGTGTCGGATCCCTGGAGCCTACTACTTCTCCTTCACAGTTGGGAAATACCCAAAGAAAAACTTGTCTGTCATGCTGATGAGAAACAAGAATGAGGTGCAAGTGATTGTGTATGATGAACATCACCGCAAGGAACGGAAGGTAGCCAGCCAGAGTGCCATGCTGCAGCTTGACTATGGTGACACAGTCTGGCTGCGTTTACACGGAGACCCCAAGTATGCTCTTTACAGCAATGTGGGCCCCTATACAACTTTCAATGGCTACCTAATCTATCCGGACACTTCTGCCTTCTTCCAAAATGCTCTTAGCTCTCAAGAGCTGGGGCCTCCCCGTCACAATATTCAGCAGCTTCCAGGAGAGCAGAATGAAGCTTCCCAGCGACACGTGTTGTCTGATCAGCCGAAGAGGGAGCAAGATCCTCGCTCTGCATTTTCTGTTGCTCGCTCACAAAGTCTCCTGGGGACAGACGACAAGCAAACCCAGCATGAGCCAATCACATTTGACACGGAGTTTGTGAATATTGGGAAAGATTTCAATTCCTCCACTGGCATCTTCTCATGCCGCATACCTGGTGCATACTATTTCTCCTTCACCATTGGCAAAATGCCTTTTAAGACCATGTCAGTGAAACTTATGAAGAACCACAATGAGGTGCAGGCCATGATCTACGATGACAACCACTCCAAGAGGCGGGAGATGCAGAGCCAGAGTATCATGCTGCCTCTGCAATACGGGGACACCGTCTGGCTCTACAGCCATCAGCATGATGGCTACGGTGCCTACAGCAACCATGGCAAGTACATCACCTTCACAGGCTTCCTGATCTATTCCGAGGCTCAGCCAAAGCGGCTGCCAGGTGCCAGCTCACTCCAAGGGTCAGAAAATTAAATGCAGATGTGAAAGGAGCATAAGAAAAGCCAAGGTGCCATGAACTTGGGTATAGCTCCTCTTCGGATATCATCCTCTACTTTGAGCATGCTATCATGTGTCCAGTGCTTTCCTTATGCTGCGCGCTTGTGCCTGACTGCAGGGCCATTGCTGTGTCTGTCGTTCATCCATAGAAAGGTCTTTACAGGATGTATGTGTGTGTCCAGTGTTGGTGTTTGATCTAAGCATAAAGCATGAGGTAGTTTGGGGCAGGGGTGGGGCGATGTAGTGAAATGCCAAGGATCAGAGAAACACTGCAGTGATGCTACTGCAGATCCCTAGCATCCAGAAAGCAAAGGATGTGGTGACTTTCCTTGCATATCTGTTAAGGGAATAAATGTAATGAAATTGAATGTAATAAAAAATACAAAATATGTACAGTTTTCTCAGGTTGGAATTTGTTGGTGGCTGTGAGACTTGTGTTCTTTTAACGGCCTGAGGTGCCACTTCAAGAGGGAAAGAAGTGTGGCGATTGTACGAGCTGTGGTATGGGTTACTGAGCCAGATGGTTACTGGGGCTGTGCACACACTTTTCTATTGTGTGTGTATGAAGCGTTGGTGCCTGTTATGACTTTATTGCAAGTTCCATCATATTTGTCGCTTTTCTTAATCTGAACTTCCTGAAGTCAAGAAGAACACGCAAGACAAGTGTTTAAGAATCTCAGCTTCCATTTAATGAAAATAATTCATTTGGGAAACATAAATAAATAATAATAATAATAAAAAAAAAGTATGCTTCTAGCCCACTAGGATAGTAGGGGCTAGAAGGAGGAGGGCACAAAGCTATGAATGGATCAATCTCTGAACGCTCAGAAGCAAGGTAAGTGAAGTGTTTTTAAATCTATTATTTGGGTCATGATTTTTAAGTGAGTAGTATCATGCCATGCAGTGGCAGTAGTTTCCCCACAGATGAGCTCCTTGAATACAAGGCTATGGATAACCTTTATGCCACATTGCTAACCTAGCACGGACGGGATCAAAGGGACCACCACCAAGTGACAGGTTCTGCCTGCGTCGCCGTGGGTTGTCGTAGTCTGCGCCCCGTCGAGCTGTAGTGCTGCTGCAGTGGGACTGCTGCGGCTGTAGAGGGCACTGGTGTGTTCCTACAGGGCAGCCGAGACGGGCAGCAGGACCCCAGAGTTGGGTGTTAGGAAACCAGGAGGCTGGAGGCCCTATCGCTGTATGGTTAGTGCTGTTTCCGTTGAGCTAGATGCTCAGCTATACCCTGTTTTGCCTCCCAAAATACATAAACTGCCAAAGTGCCAAATCTTGAGCATGCACGGAACTTTGTGATATCACTGGGATGCAATTTAGAGCCTGCTCTCGAACAGACCCTAACAAAATCCTGAATTCAACAGAATGCCTTTGTATCTGAGTCACCAAGCCAACCCCCTCGATGTTTATCCAGACACTTCTGGAGCTCAGGCTGTATATTCTCCAGCAAGGCAATATTTTCAGGCACTAATGACATCCCAGCTCAGCCTTTCAGTGATGTTCTGTGCTCAAACTAGATGTATTTGCAGCCACTCCCTAACTCCATCACTCCGTATCTATACTAGATGTTAAAGACTGAAGACTGAGGAAAAGGATGAAGGTTAAAGATTTGAAGTATATTAAAAACAAAAACAAAAAACAGGGCTGGAAGAACATGGTGGGACACTAGCTTACTAGAATTTGTTTCAAATGACATGCTAATCTTGGTCCCTACATTCTTTGGGGAAAAAAAAAAAAAAAAAGATAAATCTGTCCTACAGTGTCCTTTTGTAGCCCTAACCTTACCTCTAAACCCATTCTCTGTGGCATCTTGCTTCCAGGCTTCTTATTCCTGCCTCACCATTTTGCCTCTCCATCTGTTGGGCAGCAGTGGCTTGGAGAAAAATAAACTAGGTCAAAAGCTAGCAGTTCCCACTTTGAATGTCACATACTCCCCTTTTCAGCATGGAAAATTAAGAGTATATTGATAGAAAAAGAATTACAGATCCCACCATCTAAGCACACACAATGAATTTTTGAAATTAATATAGGTAGAATGGCAGCAGAAAACCCAGTAGAAACAAAAACAACATCAACAAATCAAAATCCTCCTGTACAGATAATTATATTTATTTAAGTCCAGACAGCAGCATGTGAGACAGAAAAAAAAGGTTAAAGATCTACTTCTATAAAATAATTATATTTCTGATTTTAAGAATAGAGATTGTGTATTTGTTATGTTTGTCTTTAAAGTGCCATAGTTGTATATATATAAAAAAAAAAAAAAAAACTTCAGAAGAGGTAAAATCTGCTGAAGAAATAACTAGGTCACGATCCTTAGGAATTTAAATGAGACATACAGAAGTGTATTCCAAATGAATAGCTGACACAAAGCTGTATACATACGTAAATATGATATGTGAGCACTAGGAAGCTTCCTGGAATACAGACATTTTCAGATTGATCTTTAATGAACACGTGAGGTGGGAAATTACTGTGGACACATCAAATATGATGCTGCATAACCAGAAAGCTGAAATTAAACACACCACCTCTATTGTGAAACACGGCAGCGTCTGCTTCACTGATTATTGGAGAGGAGAAACGACTGCATTTGGCTGAAACCACAGAAGGAATATGAGGCTGAACTGAATTATTCAAGACGAATTCAACTAGGACACTAGTGAAACATCCTGGAAAAAAGCTGCCAGGACATCTCCCTAGAAAGCATCAGTGATCGAGACAGATAACACATCTAAATAGCACTGCCCACTTCAGCTCAGCCCACTTAAAAAAAAAGAGAGATAGAGAGAAAAGGGTGAGATGCACTTTTTGGTTTTGTCCTGGTTCATATAAAAACTAAAAACCTGTGTATAAATCCTTAGAGGGCTGCCAGCACAATGCAGAAAGCAGTACAAAAAGGTGTAGCATATTTCTACAAAGTCCTGAATACTGAGGAAAGATTGCCAGCATTCAAAACAAACAAGGACGCAGATGAAGTCAGATGTGTCCTTTCCCGTGGCACTTTCCCTTTTTAAGTGTCTCTCTTGGTCCTGGCCAGGTTAGAATGATAGAACTGTTTCAGCGATGCTAAATGCGAAGGTTTCTCCTTCCAGGGCCAGGAAGCCATAAGGAGAGTGGAATTTGCAGGGCAGAGCCCCTTGCACAGATCACGAAAAATTTCATCAACTAGCTGGGAGAAGAAATGGATCCAGAGATTTTTATCCAGACCCTGAATGGAGCGAATCTGATAGGCACAGTAAACACTGGTGAAAATCAGACGGTCATACTCTCCTGGAGGCAAAGGGGTATCGATCAGTGAATAATATCTCAGTAGCTGTTCGATCTCCATCGGTGTTTTGGGAACTTCACTCTCTAAGATCTGCATGAACCGCCGCGCTGGGCGCAGGGAGGCCAGCTCCTCGTCCCACAGCCGGATGGTCCCATTGGCCTCGATGTCCAGCCTCCCCCAGAGCATCTGGAAGAGAAGAGCAGCACAAACATCGCAAAGCCGCCTGCTCAGTGTCCGTCTCTGCCGGCCCCACGCCCCTGGCCCCAAGCCTTGGCTTCCCCGCAGGGCCCTGTCCAGTCTCCCCCGCCTCTCCCCCTGCCAGCCCGCCCTCCTGAGGCATCTTCCAGCAGCTCCCAAAATACAGTGGCGATGAGAAGGAGCAGAACAGGTGAGTTTTTACGTGCAAGCAGGTGGGAGCGCAGGTGCTAACAGCGCCTCTGCCCAGAGGCCCCCAACGCCCCGGAGACCTCTAACATGACGTCGGCGTCCTCTGGGCCACGACGGGGTGTGTTGGTGCTGGCACCATCCCTGCTGCGAGGATGTTCATCTGGAAGACATCAGGCAGAGTGTGACACCACAAGATCACGGCCCTTCCCATTCGTTTCTGTCATTTGCTTGTTGATAAAGCCTTTGGTATTTCAGAGCTGTCACTCACGGCTTGCCAAATACGACAGATGCTGATCACAAGATCTCAATGAGCAAAACAAGCTTCACAAGAGAAGCAGAAGTGGTTAAGGGAGGCGAGTATGAATTTTGGATATGATGACCCCAAATCCTGCCAGCACAGAGCTATAGCATGTGGCAGCAAAGGCATTTGTCTTGGAAGGCTGCAAGGAGCCCCTCGCTCTGGGGTGGGTGCAGCAGGAGTTTGAGCAGATGGGTTTTGACAACAGGTTGTTTTGTAGCTTTTGCTAGGAGAAAGAAATGCTGCTCAATCGAAAGAGGATGCCAGGAGGCTCCTAGAACCTGGAAATATTGGTGGAAATATTACTTGGTGCTCACCCTGGTTTTGTACTTGTTCCCTGAGCATCTGCCACTGGCAGATGCAGATTATGAGGCTAACACGGTCAAATCCATGGCTGTTCTCATGTCCAGCTAATTTCTTGCCAGGCCATCTAACCTCATTTAAACAGGGAAAAAATGAATACTAGGCCAGAAGAATTAATGTGAGTTACATTAATCCCAATAATCCTTTATTTTTTGTTTACTAATTCTTCTGATACTTTAACTTTCTTTTTCCCATATTTGTTCTTTCTTTGTGAAAAAAAGGAGACGCATGTATCCTCAGTCCAGAACTGTAAGATGGATGCTGCAACCCCTCCCTTCTTCATGCTGATCAGCACAGTCATGAGCCAAGACCCTCTTCTATGGCTCCTCTGGGTCAGGAAAATGAAATGCAAAAGCCGATATAAAATAGTAAGCTCTCTGACACTCCTCTTTCTTATTATTTTTATACGGATAAAGCTTTTCTATATTAAAAAGAGAGAGAACATACATTAAACACTCTAGAGTTAAGGTCAGCAGGTGCTCAGAAATAGTAGAAAAATGATTTAATACTGTATGTGTGTGATGACTGCTACCAAAGCCCACTTCCAACTTTCCATTCTTGATTAAAGCTTTTCAGGGTGATAGATGTACAAGCTGCCTGGAGATCTGCTGTCCCTTCAGACTGAGCTTTGTTTCTCTGCACAGCTGCAGGATCCCTAATGTAAGCCAGCTGGGGCTTTGGAATGTGAGCTGGGCTGTAGCTGCTTTTTCCTCTTCCTCCATGGATGTGCCAGCAAAGCTTTTACACCATCCGAAAATTTCTTTCCTGGGCTTCTCCTCTCAGCTAACTGATCCGCAAAATTCACAGATACCTCTAATGAAAGACATCTGCCTGGCTTGCACAGTCAGTCAATTTGTTGAATAGCCACCAAACTGGTGTTATTCATAACCATCTTATAAATTTATGCAGCATTAGATTTTGAAGTACAGTAAGAAAAAAAAACAAAGCATAACAAATAATGTATTGAAATAATAACATAAATGTAATTTGCAGATGGGAAAAACAGTCCCTTATTTATCATCCAACAGTTGTTCTGTTCCCAAAAAAGCACCTAGAAAACCCACACACATCATTGCAGGAGCAGACTTTTTCAGCACAGCCCCCCCGCCACCAGAAACAGCAGCAGGTCTCCATCCTGCAGGTAGGTGGGCACAAAGCCCAGCTGGGACTGCAGCTAACGCGCTCTCCTGCGTCAGCACAGCTAGCAGATGCGTTTGACTTCATCTGAAGAAGCAGGCAAAGCGTAGCACCACGGGAATTGCACAAATATTTGCCAAGCCAAGGAGCTGCCCCATGACCAGGTGCGCTTCCTACCTGTCAGCCTCTGGGATCCAGCGAACACACACAGCACCAGCCAGGCGTTGAGCTGCACCTGGGCCATAGCAGCCGTGCCCAGTAGTGGTTCACATCCCCTCCGCGGACAGCGCCGGGTGTAAAGTGAGAGCTGTTTGCTTCTGTCTTTCTTGGCTGCTTCTGATCCCAGCAGCCTCTGCTGGAACAAATCTGCCTTGCTGTGTTTATGGTTGCAGTCCCGGGAAGGGCTTTGCAGTTGAACTTGCTGACCCAAGAGGCTATTTTCCATCATATTTTGGAAAGTTGGAAGACTTTGTTGTGAAGTTTTTGGCAATAATATTATTTAAGGTTCTCTTCCAAAGACTGACTTTCCACTGCAATTTATTATACAGAGCTATTAGTTGCAAGAAATTTTACTACACATGATTGCCTCTGAGGAATGGGGGAACCCTATGGTCCCCTCCTCCACTGCACAGTGCCTCTGTCCCATCTCTGTGACCCTTCAGTTTTCCCTTTTACTGGGTTTGAAAATTTGCAAATGATCCAGAAATGTCACACAGATAAGGCCACAGTCTGGGCAAATTTGTGGTAGGGCAATAGCAGCCAAAATATACAAGCATGCAGAAGAAATGTTACTTGTTCAGCTCTGTAGCAAATCTTTGGGAAGGAATAGTTGGTGTAATGACCTAGCAAACTGCAAGGACCAGAGCCAGTCAGCCTTCAGCACCTCATCATCCTCTCTTGTGACTTATGGGTTACAGTGAGCAAGGTCTGCCTTAGGTGTTCTGAATTATACAGAGGAAATTTCATCTGATCCCCTTCACAGCAGGTACCTGTGCTGTACACATCCTTGCACTTTCACGAGTGCCTAACCCTCACTTGAGACACGGTGTATTTCTCCTCTGAGTGGTGCGGTATTGTTGCAGGTTCACCGACAGGTTCTTGGATGTGAGGGCCATACAAATCAGTAATAAATATAAATAAGTAGCAATGCCGTCTCCCTCAAGCTAACGGTGTTCTCTGGGGAAAGAAGTCTGCCTAGAAAAGACAGGAGGAGCTGAAGTGCATACCCTCCTGAGTGAGTTGGAGGCTGTCGGTTTGTGGTGACTTTGGTCGCCAGCTATTTTATGGGATGATGTTCCAGTTAATAAGCTGCCAGTGTGCAAGGCAGCCGTTCTTCTGCAGCTTCCAGGATCTGCAGCTATGCCCGGCAATATGTGCTCACAGCAGCTATCAAAAGTGGCACAGATTTATTAAGGAAGGAGGAGCCCTCAATATCTGGAGCCATTTTTCCCCTCTGTTTGGATCAAAGTAAGACCTGTATCTGTCATAGCCTTGGCTATCTTACAGTCAGATGACACTTCTTTCAGTTTTCATTATTTTCTGCTGCTTCTGCTTCAGCTGCATCCCTTTCTTCTGAGATACCTTTTATTAAACTGTAAATAATATGCCACTCAAGAGGCAGACTCGGATGACCCATCTGCACAGTGAGATTGATGTGCCTTCTGGTTTGTGCCAGTCCTTTAAAATTCGCAGTGTACACCAGTGTACACATGACCCTGTCTAGAAGTTACTTTAAAAAAACAGCAACAAAACCCCACATCTTGCTGGTCATGAAATAGCCTCTCTAGTATGCATCTGGGGGGATTTTGGCAAACATCTGCAAAGGTCGTAGTTGATTTTGTCGGTAGGAGTGTTTCCTAGGAACAGCATGCAGCTGAAGGTCTAGAAGAGGGTACCCATGTGGTGGGAGGGAGAAGAGAGGAGGCTCACAGGCTGTGCTGAGGTGACTGATACAGCAGCAGGTAGGAGGCAAGCAGAGGTGGTAGACACTGCCTTGAGCTGGGGAAACTGCACAACTGCCTCTCTATCCCACAGAGAAAGGCAGTTGCAGAGCACTGATAAATGTACGCTTTAGCTCTTTGTGAACCAGCAGTAGTTATATGGGACGTGCACAGAAGCAGGCATGAGTTTGTAACAGCTGCACACAGTCCCTGCCCGTGCGATTGCAATGTTAGGTGGTGCACCTGCTCCTCCTGAGGGATTCTGTCCTTGCCAGGTATTCACAGCTGAGCGTGCACAACCCTGCCGCTCCACGCTCCCTCTGGTCATGCCATCTGTTGTAGGCACAGTTTCAGCATCTCACATCGAGCCCGGTTTCTGCAGGGTCACCCTGGCTGCTTGTGGCATTTCCACCAGGACTTCCCGAATCAGAAAGACGGGAAGGGGGAACAAGATATGCAGAACCCAGATCTGTAGGAGCTGGTTGGAGGTTGATCCAAAGTTTGGTCCAAGTAGCAGAAGCTTTGCCCATCACAGGGTAACGGTGCAATGGAGTGAGGAGCTACCAAAGGAAGAGACAAGTGAGGTAGCAGCCACTGTAACCCAGTTTGCCAAAGTCACAAGAAGCAGGATCTGCTGGGAAGAATTCCTCTGGTACTTACATTATAGACCCCTGCAGGCTCTTGAACCTTGTTCACTGTCATTTTTAGTGCCTCCATCAACCGTTATGTTTTTTGTTCAGGCCTTTTATTTTGCACCTTTTGTGGGTCTTTCCGATTTTTCAGTTGTAAACATACCCATAGACAGCAGTGTTTGTACAGGTGAAGCTAGCCGGCCTGTCAGCACTGTGAATTTCTGCTGCTTCCTTTTCCTATTGCAGATTACATCTGCATGCTGGGACAGGCACCTTGCCACAGGGACCTGCACAGGCTGTGCTTAGGTATGTAAGAGGCTTAAGGCAGCACAAGAAGTCACAAGGTGTGGATAATGCAGCACCAGAAGAGCCTCTTTGGAAGAGATGTTTCTTTGAGATAGGACTGCAAAAAGTTTGGCAGCATCTTCATAAAAGGGAAATGCTGCTTAAAAATTGAAAAAACCTCTTGCTTGAAATGTCTCATGCACAACTTGGGGAGACCTCAGTCCCCTGCCTAGGCTTGTCTAGCAGGTCTGCAGGGGAGGAAGATGAGGAGATGAAGAATGGTGAGAGAACAGGAGAAGAAAAGCTCACGGGAAATGTGATGTTTGAATCACAGGAGAGGAAAAAGAAATAAAAGCTGGAGGGAAGTAGGAGTAAAGTACTGTCCATAATCAGATGGGGCCTCCACAATTCAATCCTTTACAGATATGGTGCTGCTGGTCCTTCAGGAAATGGTCTCCCTGTCTTCTACTTCTAGTCTGTGAGCCACATCCAACTGCCTGAAGCAATAATGTGTAACAAAGGGAGAGAGGGCACCACCCACTGCACCTACTGCACAGAGTGGGATGGGGCCTCTCACAACTTGGGGAAGATGTAACGGGATGCAGGTAACATGACTGTCATCTAGCCTGTCCTTCAGTACTCCTGTAACATCTGCTCTGCAGGAGTCCAAGGCCCAGCTGAAATCCCCATCTGGATCTTGACTGGAGATCAGTCATCAGGGACCGTACAGATGGCGTGGCTGCGATGCAGCCGGATACCCTAACACCATCGATAGCCACATCCCCAGGGACAAGAGGTTGCTTGCCCAGCTGTGGGGAGGAAAGCCAGAATGCTGGAAAACACCAGCTAAACACACGCAGCTGGGGAAGCTCAACACAATGAGTGTGAATCATCACTTGAAGTCTAGTTATTCAGCTCTGCGGCATCAGAAAACACAGCTCCTGAATAGGGCATCAGCTACCACAGATATGTATCTCACCCAGCATCCAACTACATCTGGGAAATCCAATGCAGACAAACAAGCTGACAGCCTCATGGAGGCTGGCAGCGCAGACCAGGCAGTGACAGAGACTTGGAAGATAACTTTGTGCTTGACCAAGCTGCAAACAGCCTTGCCCACCATAAAGTAAATGCTCACCAGCTACAAGGACCTCAGGGCAATCAGGCTTGTGTGTAAGGATAGTCCCTGGGGCTCAGGAGCAGTGGAGGGGGTGTGCCAACACTGGCACTACTTTGTGAAGCTATGTAAGCTCCATCTCAGGCATCCAGGCACCACGTGCCCGGGTGACTAAACTGCACTCTTCCCAAGTTCCATCCAAGACTTCTCTAATGAGAAGACATTTGGGTCCGTTAGCAATTATTCCACTTATTAAAAAGACCTACTGGTGCCAATGCCTGTCCCCATGGGGCTGTTTTGACTCCAGTACACACATTCTTTCACAAAACTTGCGTTTTATCTAACTTGACAGAGCACCGCGTCTAACCTTTCATGACGCTATGTCAATCAATTTCTCCTGTTATACAAGCATTATGTTTAAATTGCTTTTTCCTTCTGTTCCAGCCACCATCAGTCTTCTAGCTTAACACACTGGGAAATACGTATTTTTATGATACATGGACCACGACTCCTGGCATGGTGCCTCATGCACCCTGGGATGGGTGAAGGAGAATGCGGCGTAGGGGGCAATGTGCTCAACAAAGAATTTTCACAGTAACAGAAGTGGTGCCACAAACTTTTCTGTCTTGTGCAATGGGCATTCGCATGGAAAAAGAGCCCGTGCAACAGAAAACAGAACCAGCTGTGGAACATGTTGTGGGAATGACTAAAAGTACATTTCCTTTTTAATCAATCAAATTAATAGCAGACCATAAGGGGAGCTAGGAATCGTGTAGAACCCCAAACTTCTCCTGATTTCCTGTGTTCCCTTCTCCTTTCTTCTTCCCACAAGAGCTGTACTTTTTAAGGAAAGTGGCAAATGCTATCAGTTTTAACTAGAGAATGCTGTTCTGAGTCACATCCCAAACACTGCTGGCCATAGCAGCCTGAAACAAATTAAGGAAAAAAATAAAGAATTTAAGTCCATGCTTACAAGTCTAGAGTGAAAACAAACATGAAACCTGATTCTTACCATACGGTTCAGCTCTTTATTCTTGCAAACAGATCAGATTCTCGTCACAATGATTAACTGTCCCTTTTTTTTTTTTCCTTAACTGAATTTATTATTGTTCTATCTCTTCCTCTATCCCATATTCTAACCACCCCTGATTCTTCTTATTTAGTGATCTTACAATTTAAAGAGCCTTAAATAGCACTGGGATGATTCAGGTAGTCTCTACAAACTCTTCTGAATTATTTTATAAATTCTCTAATACAACAGTTTTCAGATTTTAATGAGGTCAGTCAGCTTTCTGATGAAGAACTGCGTTATGCATTTTCTGGACTAAGAACAAGGGACATTATTAATTGATGACTGCTGTAATGTAATCTCATTCAAACAGCTGGTGGGTGGACTCAAACTACAATATTTCTCCATTTTTTTTGGAGAGAGATGAGATTTTCCACAAGAGCAAAGATAGTGGTAATGCTATTATATCATAGAACTCAGAGTAATTGGAATAGTGACAAAAAGGCACGGACTCTCGTCTATGGCACGAGGGAGGGGAGAGGAAAGGAGATATTTTTGACTGCAGGAAAAAGCAGTCTGAAGAAGTTGGAGAAACTGAAGACTGCTAAATCGTGAAGAAAAAGCTGGCACGAAGTAGCATGTAAGAGGTTACCTGCAACCCCTTCTGCCAGCAGAACAGCCAGACCTATCTCCCAAAGAAACAATGCAGACATTTCCACAATCGATTTGGTGTGGATCCAGGTACTTCTTGTGTTGTTCTACTAACAGCTGTTTGAGAACCATTTACAAAAGCTACGTGTGTTATGCTACATTATGATGATCTTCCCATCTTGGAGCTGAGATACTGTTCTCCCATTACTTACGCCACACAGCTGTTTCAGATGTCTCCTGGAGTCTGCACGAGTGAGTGCTCAGGCTATGACTTATGTCTACAGGGGCAGCTAGCAGAAGCCGTGTATCTACAGCATCTCAGCCATAGGGAATGCCTGGACTCCATTCAATTTCCAAGCCAAAAAGACAAATCCAGTGTCTTACAGTTCAAAACAGCAGATAAACACCTGCCAGTTGGACTATCAGGACTGTAAATTAATATCCCTCATCCTGTGCTTTTTATCTAGTTCAAAAATAACATTACTCATGTGACCATGACAGACATGAATCTCACATCAATTTTTATTATCATAAATACTATGTTAGAACAGAAAGGATAGTGCTGTGCACCTGCTCCATTCTGATGTTATTTTGCGTCTTCTTTCTTGGCTCCTGCTTCTATTTTCAGGGGTTCTGGAGCTGCACGATAGGCAGGAAATGTCTCCCAAGGACTATTCAGATCAAACTTGCGAAATTCCTGAGATAGCTCCACAGGTTCTGCCACTACCCGTTTCACTTCATCATCATACCGCACCTAGAACAGTGCAAAGGACACAGGCTGGTCATTTTCATACAGCCCTCATGCTCCCTCCATTAGTGGATGTACACAATAATGACCCAAATCGCCCTCAAGTATGAGTAACCCCAGTTCTTATGCCATGGATAGGGCTCAGGTCTCTGCCACAGCTTCAGTGCTCCTCATTCTTGAACAAGAGCCCTCCAGATGCCACCAAGACCTCTGTACTCTCCAAAACCTCCTCCTCTTTGCTACCATGCACCCCACATGTCCTGGCTAACCAACCTGAATTAGGAGTGCCCAGCCTACAGTCCACATGAAGTCTACTCGGAATAACAGATTTCTCCTGAGAATAACAGAATAACAGAAGTTCTCCTGAGTCACTGCGATAAGGTGGTCCATCCACCTGGCAGAGCTGGGGACTACTCATGTATATTTATAAATGCCTATTAGAACAGCTTGTTTGGTTTCAGTTTTGCTTCCTAGCATAACATTCAGAACATAGGTGAAGGGTAGCTGAGTACCAGATAGGCTTGATTTACCCTCGTTGTGTCAGTTCCAATCTCCAAACCTGTTGCCTAGTCCTCGCTTACAGGATTCCACAATTTCTATTTTCTTAAAACCCTCTGTTGCCTACAGAACTTCTTTATCTCCTCCTGAGATTCAGCTCAGTCTTACAACTACACCAAATATGAATGCTTCTGCAAGGCAGTCATTTGAAACTAGGCAGATACCAAATACACTCATTTCACATGTGGTTTACCACACAGAGGTAAACATTTGATAAATGACAAGTCAGTTCAAATAGAGTTTTGTTATCTGGGCCTACAAGAACTCCACAAAGTAAAATTCCAACTGTATAAAGATCAGTCCAGTCATTCATTCCAATGGAAATCTCCAGTTTTGCAGTGGAAAGTTTAACATTTCAGATGAAAAACAAAAAAGCAGAAGCACTTTCTCTGCCTTTGGCATACGTCTCATGAAATTTGCTCAGTGTTGCTGGCCTTAGGCTGCCTTATTATAGATAATACTTTGTGATGACCTGAAATGCTGGAGATGCATATGCACTGGAATATACACACAAGTGAAATGTCTTTAGACCCCTTTTAGATAAAGGACTACAAAGCATTCACATCTCTGTACTGAAACTCAGAAAACAGTATTACAGAGATTTGATCACTTTAGACACAAGTGCATCTCCTACCTCCACATAACCAGAGAGTGGGAAGTCCTTCCGGAAAGGATGGCCTTCAAACCCATAGTCTGTGAGGATTCGCCTTAGGTCAGGGTGGTTGGCAAAGAAGACACCATACATGTCCCAAACCTAAATGAAAGGGAGCCAAATAAATTGAATTAGATAGTCAATTTCCATCTTAAGCTTTCCAGCACCTCCATGCTTCCCCACCTCATATGGAAAGGCCACTCCAACCAAGAAAACAAAGGAGTTTTCTTTGTTTGTTCGTTTGAAAACACCCTGCTAGAGGTAAGGGTCCTCTTACTTTGAAAAAAGTCCCCTTTGAGTATTATATCCACAGAATTTCAGTTCCATGTCCAGCTTTGTGCAGTGCCAGTATTCCATGCAGGAATAATTAATTTAAAAGCAAATTAAACAGTGTTTTTCTCCTATTCGGAAAAGACAGCCAGTGAAACACCTCCCCCCTTCTCAGGGCCTTAGATAATGACATTTTTTTAGGAAAATGCAGCCCCACCCAACAGAGACTCTGTTCCCAAATAAAATGGCACTCACCTCCCTTTCATACCAGTTTGCTGCCTTGTGCACAGACACTGCTGAATCGATAGGTGTCAGCTCATCAGTGTATGTCTTCACACGGATCCGACTGTTGAACCGCAGAGACAGGAGATTGTAAACAATCTGCAGTAGGATAAAAGAAGGCATTGGCCACGCATGGACTTTATGGAGATCTCTTCACAGTACAGTACTGGCTGAGAAAAGATGTATGAAGCCTATTTCAAATATTCCTTCTCAGCAAAGTCACATGCAACACCTAAGAGCTGGGCATGAAAAATCACCTAACTGAGGCTCTGATAGTTTTTCTTCATTCAAGAGTAACAAAAAGGATGTGGGACGTAGAAAACATCACTGATGAGGAGCTGAAATAAAGATTAAGACTAAATCTTAAAAAAGGAGAATACTTATGGGATGAAGACGCATGATGATTGTCTTAAAGAAAATGACTATTAATTACCCCCAGCATCCAGTGACTCTGTTGGTAAGTGATTTGATACCACAAGATAAACCAAAAGGGGAAAATGTATCGGCTACTTTTCATAATCTTTCTAACTTGCTGGGAACAAAACCAGTTCACTTCTCACATCTGAAAGATGATCTGCCCAAATTGGACAAGGAAAGAAGGACATCTCTTCATCAATAAAGTTGTCTAAACCATAGCCAGCCTCCTGCAACCTGTGAGTTCCTGGTATTTTCTTCTGTTATAAGATTTTCCTATGCTAAACTACAACAAGGTCTTTGCAATAATACTGTGAACAAGGCTTTCTAGTAGTAGGTGAGAAGACAATACAATGAGCATCTAATATCCTTCAAATAGATCCTGACTTTCAGAAGATGTTTTTAAAACTACTACAGATTCTTCTTTTTTAGAAGAAGAGGAAAATTGTTAAGGAGAAAATTGGTGGAATTTAAAGAAAAACATGACTGTTTGTGTCCAAAGCAGCTGACAGACCTAGGTAGAAGAAGGAAGAGCACCAGTTCCTACTTGGCCAGAAAAAAAGTCTCTAGACACTTTAATAAAATCAAAGCAAAACAAACAAACAAAAAGAATAATAAATAAATAAACAAACAAAACAAACAACCACCTCCCTCCAAGGGGAGGGGGGAAAAAAGACTTTCAGCAGAACACAAAAGGAAAGCTGTATATATTAGCTGTATATAAGCTGAATACTACCCATGTAGTATTAGTTCTGCCACTGCTTCCAGGATCAATGGGTTAAACAAACCCAGCACTTCAGAGTAGGTTTTTTTCCGACTGCCAGAAAGCAAAAAAATGCAGTCAGAGCTGCAACAGCATCCACAGCCATCAGCAGGTGTGGAGCTCTCCAAGTCCGGCACCTGTGAGCGGTTCTTACCTCAAAGCGGTACTGCCGAGATGGGACATCAACAGCAGTCAAGTCAGCCAAGGATTTGAACTGGGCATTGGTGTGATCCCGAAGGAAGGTCAGAACTGGAATAATCCCATCTGGATGGATCAGAAGCTCCAGCTCGTTGAAACAGGTCACCTGATGAAAACAACAGAAGGGGAACTAGCACTGACACTAACAGGTCTCAACGTTACACTGAATCCAGCAAGATATGCATACAAAGAAAGCGTATGGTACAGCAGACGTGATGACATCAGAGAACAGGGCTCAGTAACAGCCCTAATTTTCACGTAATTCTGACAATCTTTCATCCTCATAACAACATCTAATAAGAAGTAGTGAGTTTATGGGCTGCAGTCAGCTCCCAGCATGAACAATTTCTTAAACAGCACTTACCTGTGCTTGCTGGACATACTTGGGCAGGATCTCCGCCACGTACTCCCCGAATGCACAGAGCTGCTTCTGTTCTACTTCATTTTTTGGTCTGACGGTAGCTAAAGAGAGCAACAGGAAAAGCAGTAACTCCCATCCCGTGCTTAAAAATCCCTTTAATCACTCTAACTGTCTCTTGGTAACTTCTGCAGAAGACAGGAGGATTCAAGTAACCCACAAAGCTTTTTTTCCTGGTAAATTCAAAGCTAAACAAACCATACATGCACAGAGGAACAAAGGGCACGTCACAGAGACTGGCCTATTGCTACACCTGGAGAACAGGAGGCAGAGGGGAGAGCTCGTCATCTCCACAAATACCTGAAAGGAGCTTGTGGAGAGCAGGTGACAACTGATAGGACACGGAAATAGCCTCAAGGTGCCCCAGGGGAGGTTTGGATTGGATTTCGGGAAGAATTTCTCCACAGAAAGGGTGGGCAGGCACTGGGACAGGGCACCCAGCGAGGTGGAACCCCTGTCCTTGGAGGTATTAAGCGAGACGTGGACGTGGTGGTGCTCGGGGACGTGGTTTGGAGCGGGACCCAGCAGGTCACCTAACGACTGGCCAAAAGGCCTTCCCAACCCAGATATCCCAGTTTCGGCGTGCTCCAGCGGCACGGCGGGGAGGGAAACAAGATGGAAGCGAGGGGCTGCCGCGGCCGGGTAACCGAGCCCACCCGCCGACAACGCAACAGAACGGCCCCGCTACTTCACCAACAACACAACCGAGTTTTCGCCTGGGGGCGACCCCTCGCCCCCTGCCGGCGCTCAGCGCCCCCCGCCCGCCCACTTACGCCGAGTCTCCGCGGCGGAGCCCCCCGCCGCCCGCGCCTGCCCCAACACCCCCGGGGCCGCTGCGCCCCGCGGAGGGCAGCGCCGCGCCAGGCCCCGCAACGCCGCCGCCAACATCCCCACAGCACGGGCGGGCAAGGGCACGGCCCGGAAGAGGAAGGCGCCTCCTCCTCCTCCTCCTCCTCCTTTTTCTCCTCCTCCTCCTCCCTGCTCTCCCCGCCCCGCTGCGGCCGCTCCCCGGGCGCTTCCGGGTCGGTCGGCGGCGCCTGGCGCAGGGTGAGGGGCGCGGGGGAGCCGCTGGGGCACCCCGGGGCGGCGGCGGGAGGAGGAGGAGGAGGAGGAGGAGGAGGAGGAGGAGGAGGCGGCCTCGGGGCGGCGGCATGAAGGGAGGCGCCGCAGGTGGGTGCCGAGCTGGGGAGGGGGCGGCGGGGAGGCCGCGGGGAGGCCTCCGGATGGGAGATGAGGGGGGTTCATAGCGGGAGCTGGGCTGTGGGGGGGGGGGGGTAACTGCGTGTGGAAGGTGCTGCCAGGGAGGGAATGGGAGCTCCCCTGAGCCCCACAGAGCTGTTGTCAGAAAAGGCAGGTTTGGGAAAATGAAGGGTGGAAGGGTAACGGGAGGCCTCTTGGAGAAAAGCCTTGGCTGTAGGTGAGCGCTCCGCTGGAAATCGCGTTCAGGAATAAATAATTTTGGGCCCTGGTCACCAGGGTGGATAATCAAGGAGCTATTTAGAAGCTATTTCTACTAGGCGTAGAAACAGGTTTAGAGGGAATGCAAAGGGGCATCTCTTTGCTTTCAGTGCTGCTGAGCCGTGTTAACAGAAAGTTCTTCCTACAGCAGAAGCTTTTATGACCCAGAAACTGCTCAGAGCATTGCACGTAACCTCTGTTACCTACTAAGAAATGCAGCAAACTGAGTTATCCTCCCCACTTTGGGGAAACGCTGGCTAACAGCATCTCGCATGTTATTTCGCATGCTGAAGATGTCTGGCACGTTAGCAGGCTGAGCATGACCACGAGTTACCTCATTTGGTTTGGCTGAAGAGCTGGCAGTTATGTCTGGCGGGCTTTTGGGTAAAAACAAACCCACCTGACTTGGTAGCACTGCAAAAATTCATCGCTTCACTTCTGGATGCTAACTAACTCCTACTAATGACACGAGCTGCTGCCTGTGCTCGTTGTAGTATGATATTCTAACTTTTTTCTTTTATCTAGCCCAACTAAGGTGCTGTCACTTTCTCTTGGCACTGCCAGTTTCCTAGGGGGGTTGCTGGCCTTTCCACTTGAATAACTGTTGCTGCATTTCTTTGTGTCAGTGAAATGAGTTGCGAAAAGATATGCAAATCTTGCAATTCTGCTGGGATGCGATGCTCACTGTACTGGAAGTTTTGTATACATTATAATCTTAATCATGCCAACTTCTAATTTGTTTCAGTTGTTTGAGGTTCTGAAACTCAAGCAGAAGTTTCTGGCTGTGCTATTTATATTCGGTTTGAAATATGCTGGCCTCTTACCAGTATGCTTGATTTTTCCCTGTATCCTGAAGCACTGCGTAATCGTGTTGGTGGGGGGAGAAAGCCTTATAATCGCTGTGGTTTTACAGATTGCTGGAGGTCTGATCTGTGCAGCACCATGGACTCGTCAGAAGAGACCGGAGGCTCCTCTGCAGAAGAGAACTACTTTGTGAACTACACCTTTACTGACCGCTCCCACTCGGGCCGTGTGGCCCAGGGAATTATGAAGCTCTGCCTGGAGGATGAGCTCTTTGCTGATGTTACGATATCAGTGGAAGGCAAAGAATTCCAGCTGCACCGTTTGGTCCTCTCAGCTCAGAGCTGCTTTTTTCGTTCCATGTTCACTTCCAACCTAAAGGAGGCCCACAACCGAGTGATTGAGCTGCAGGATGTCAGCGAGAGTGTCTTTCAGCTCCTTGTGGACTATATTTACCATGGGACTGTAAAGCTGAGGGCAGAAGAGCTGCAGGAAACCTATGAAGTGGCAGACATGTACCAGCTGACTGCCCTTTTTGAGGAATGCTCCCGTTTTCTGGCTCGTACGGTGCAGGTCAGGAACTGTCTGCAGGTCATGTGGCTGGCAGATCAACACAGCGACATGGAGCTCTACACAGCTGCCAAACACTGTGCGAAGTCACATTTATCTCAGTTGCAAGACACGGAGGAGTTCCTACACCTACCTCTCCGCCTACTGACAGATATCCTTACAGGTAAGGAGTTTTTGAGAGTAGCCATGCTGTGGATCTGGGAAGAGACTTTCAGCCTGAGAGTCTAGCAGGGATTGATCAAAACAGATGGAAAGATACAAGCTTTCACAGTCACTGCCTATTCAGAAGCTTAGCTAAGCAAGGCAAAATATTCTGGATAACTGAATTAGAAAAAACAAAACACCACAACACCATAAATTGTTAGTGGACATGCTATAGACCTGTCAGGATCTATGGTACAGAAAATGGAGATAGAGGATGCTGGTAATTCCCAGCAGTTCCTGAGCTAACAGATTGGAAATATTACATTTTTTTAAATGTAATTTAATAACTTCTAACAAATTTTGTTTGCATTAAAAGTAAACAAAGAAGCATTTCCAAAATGAACACCTTAAGAACATCTTTTTTTTCTGTTGTAATTCTTAATCATTTAACATTGTAATGCAATGACTCAACATCTGTAAGAAGTCTTGAGCACAGGCTACCTTTCTAGACTATGTTAGTGTTATTAACAATTTTACATAATTGTTAGGATTATTTAGGCTAGGCAGTCAGCTGACTGAAATAGAGGCAGTGTAACATCTTGGGTAATACAGTAATTACTCTTAATGTAAAGCTAATAGTCTTCCATGGTAATGGATGCAATGACTTAGTGTTGTGAAGGATGTGTCAACATATTAACAGCTTGCTTTGTCTGACACCACTGCTTAAAGGTTCCCTGCTGCCCTTATATACAGTCAGCACTATAAAACCTCTTCGTGATGCTCCAGTCACTACTCTATTTTTGCACGTTTCTGTATCATTGGTAGAGGAAGCAAGAGCGTAGGAGAAGCTCATACAGTCCAATGTGCTGGACTTGAGACTGGAGAGACTCCCCCTTTCTTGCTTTAATTAAAAATAATTCTGTGAACAAGTAAATTGCTATAGTTTGTGTGTCAGTGGTTTATATGCTGTTATAGTGATAAACCTGCTGTAACCGTCTTCCTTGGAACACTGGCAAATTTCCCCATAAGACCTAAAGTATCCTCTAAAGTTGAGGTTATGCCTATGGGAGTCTTTACAGATACTCAATTGCAGTATTTGTTTTGCAACTAAAGAAATTCGCAATCAAAGCTATACGTAGCTAAAATTTTAAACAAAGTTGTGACTTCACTAATACCCCAAAATGATTAAATAATGGGTGACTGACCTCATAGCTTTAACTCTTCCTCATTGTGATACCATGTAGTAATCATAGTTTCAGGACTTTGGCCTTCAGTATTTGTGGTCCTTAATTAAAATAATTGCTTAAGAATTTTTTTTCTATGCATCACCTATTTCCGTATATAGAATCATGTTACTCAATATTTATGGCGAAACTTGGTCCATGAAAATGGATTAATGGATTAAGAGCTGAAATACACTCCTACTGCTGGTAGGGAAAATCTTTTGGAAGTGCTGCTGCTTTGTCTAGTTAATGGACAATTAAATAGAGGAAGCTATTAGTAGCAAGGATTAAAATAAACTTCATGAAGATGGTAATTTATTAAGCTTGCCTTCTGTTGCGCCCTGGGACCCATTTCAAAATCAAAGTTTTTCCATTTAACCACTACATCTGATAAATAGCTTATGGAAATCAATTTTACTATTGAACAGATTCAAAATAACCTGCTTTCTCTCCCTGCCCCTCCCACCCCCCTTTCCTCCTTCCTTCCAGTATGGAGAAAAGGGTCAGAATTTGTCAGATGCCTTCAGCATCACCGAATTCAGGGTTTGTTGGACAACGAAATTGGAGAACCTTTTTAAAGGGAAACCTCTCAATGAATACAGGAGTAATTGCTGGTGTTAGGGCAACTAGCTGACTTTCAAACTAGAAGGAAGCACTTAAAATCTTCTAGGTAATGTGCTGCTGCTGCAATAATTTATGGCGTAGCTAAAACTTCCAGTTATGCCTGGAAACAAATCGAAATCTGATGCAGTCTGTTAAACATAAGTGTTTCCTACTGTCACACTACTAAAGAAAGCTGTAGTAGCTCACAGGGGATTTCCAAATGTTGACAGGAAAGCAGCAACACAGATGTTCAGTCTTGAGGGTCAGCTGTCTGACAGTGCTCAGAGAAGAACAATTTCTGCGGATGACCTTTGCTAGATGAGTTTCTAGGACTAGCCAATGAGCCAAGAAATGCAACTGCTGAAATTTTCATTTTCAAATAAGAGAATCTTTCTACCTAAATGCTTAATTACGTTACTATTTTTTTTATCATCTCAAAGCATGTACGGGCTCTTCCCTGCCCTCTTTCTCTTTGAGGCAGCTTCCTTTGTTGAAAGTCATCCAAAATGCTTGAAATCTGACAGCTCTGTCTTCTGATATTTAACCAAGCGAATTGCATGTAGATGCCTGGCTGGCAGTGCTGATCATGCCTGCCAAAATCTATAAACCTTTGTATCTTTTTTTCCTCCTCTACAGGGTATGGTTTGTGGCAGGAGGGGGTGAGGGAGTTGCAGGAAAGGATTTTCTTAGGTACACGCACCTGTGTCTAGATACCATAAATTTCTTTCTGTCCCCAAACCGCAGATGGTGTTCCGTGTTCTCAGAATCCGACGGCTGCCATAGAAACCTGGATCAACTTCAACAAGGAGGAGCGAGCAGGCTTTTCAGAGACACTGCGATCAAGTCTGAAGGTATAAAAAGACCTTCTGTTCCAGGCTGGTGTAGCATTTGCTGGTGTTGCGCTTCCCAAGGCAGGGTATATTCTGTTTGCAGGTGCAACTTGAAAGCCGCAAAACACAAACACCATTGAAATTCACAAGGTTTGCATGAGGGATACTCTCACTGTTATAAATAGCAACCCCACTGACAGCTTTTTTAATTTTAGCCTGAGGTTGTTTTTGTTAGTGATTAGGGCAATGCCGCAAATAATGCATTTCACCAGATACTGTTATCTGAGAGACCATTCGGAAATCTTACTTTGGCATTCCCCTCATAGTAAGTACTCTATCAGTGAGGTGGCCAACCCTTAACTAAACTGCAGTCACTCGGATTCCAATGAAGTCTGTTGCTGCTTTGCTGTCAGATATGACTGGTGTCTTGAAAAGGCTCTGAATGCTCTAGGGTAGCAAGGCTTGGGAAGCAGAGTGCATGCCTCACGCTCACAGGTGGGTCCTGAAATGCTGAAAAAAATCAGTCTTGGGCATCGCTGACATTAGTGTGAACAGACCTAACTGTGGTAAGGTTGACAAGCTCCTCCTTTCTCTTAGGTGATTGGGGAAAATGTTCACATCTACCTGATCGGAAAGGAGTCATCACGTACACATTCACTCGCTGTCTCTCTGCACTGTGCTGATGATGACTCCATCAGCGTGAGTGGCCAGAACAGCCTGTGTCACCAGATCACCGCAGCCTGCAAGCATGGCAGCGACCTGTATGTTGTCGGGGGCTCTATTCCACGACGCATGTGGAAATGCAACAACGCCACCATAGACTGGGAGTGGTGCGCGCCCCTGCCCCGTGACAGGCTCCAACACACACTCGTCTCTGTACCAAGCAAGGATGCAATATATTCCCTTGGGGGGAAGACTCTGCAGGACACTCTCTCTAACGCTGTGATATATTACAGAGTACGAGACAATGTCTGGACAGAGACCAGCCAGCTGGAAGTGGCTGTCTCAGGGGCTGCAGGTGTAAACCTTAACGGTGTCATTTACCTGCTGGGCGGGGAGGAAAATGACCTGGACTTCTTCACCAAGCCCTCTCGGCTTATTCAGTGCTACGATACCAACACGGAGAAATGCCACGTGAAGCCATACGTACTGCCTTTCGCAGGGCGCATGCACGCCGCCGTGCACAAGGATGTGGTGTTCATCGTAGCTGAGGGGGATTCGCTGCTGTGCTATAATCCCCTGCTGGATAGCTTCACCCGGCTGTGCCTGCCAGACGCCTGGAGCTCAGTACCCTCCCTCTGGAAGATTGCCAGCTGCAATGGCAGCATCTATGTTTTTCGAGACCGCTATAAAAAGGGCGATGCAAATACTTTTAAACTCAATCCAGCCACCTCTGTGGTCACGGTCACAAGCGGCATCAAAGTGCTGCTCACTAACCTGCAGTTTGTACTGGCCTAAAGGGGGAAAAACAGGCCCAGTGGTAGAAAAGGCAGCAGTGGTGTTGTGCTGTGCAGCTCAGAGGCACCCAGCCACCCTCCGCACCAGTCCCAATAATTAGGAGCTCGCAACATCCAGTAAAGCGCCCATCCTCTACACCCGTGCAGAGGGAGTACAGGCTTTCTAGGTGTGGGCCTGTCCTTTTACATAGCACTATTCAAGTTGAACTGATGCATCTTAGATTTCAGATGGACTAAATGCTATTACTGTGATCCCTTGATGATAAGCTGCTTGTGTTTGAGGCCCAAACTGCAGCAAGTGGCTTTTTTAGCCTGGAACCCATCCACCAATAACAAATCCTATAGCATATGGACGACATCCTCCTTGGCACAGACTGCTCGTTTTAACTGCCCGGGAGATTGTGGGTTGCTGCCATTGTCAGTCACAGAGAGATGTGCACTGTCTGTCCTCCAGGGATGTCCCCGTTTAAACGTTCCTGTGTCCCTGTTCCAGAAGGAGAGGCTGGCAGAAATACTTAGAGCAGACAGATTCCAGAGCTGTCCCTAAGACCCCGAGTAGGTTGCATTATGCAGCACTTCTAGAGGAGTGGTAACAAACGGGGAATCTGCTTACTGCTCTATCATCACCCAGCATAAAGAGGGAGATCATTTTTATGAGCATTGGCTTCCTTTACTGTACAGGGAATCCCTGCCTGTAATCATAGCATAGTGTTGGTGACAGATGGAACTAAGACCACTCCCTGCTACCCCTCTGTTGGCACTGTAACCCTTTGGGTAAGAATCTGAATAAAGTCTCTGCTGAGACAGTTTTCTTTTCTTTTGCTGCAACTATTTTAGAGCCTTCTGTGGATTGCAGTTCAGCTCAGTGCTAATGCTGTGCATGGGAGAGATCTGTGGGGCTCCCAGAGAAAAGACTAGTCTTAAGAGAAAATGCTATAATGAAACAGCCCAGATTTACTGTAATTTATGTAAAAGTTTCTTTATTGATGGTCAAGAAGTACAGCACCTAAGCCTTTGTTAGTTCATTAAGGCCTAAGTTTTCTTTAAAGGAGACGAGACTGAGATTTTGATAGTTCTTACTGACCCTCTGCAGTTGTCCCAGCAATCATGTTCCTGTGAAATGCCTCCAGGACTTGGACTTGTTTACGACGAATGAGGATGTGGGGACGGATCTTGGCAATAGCCTCTATTGCTTCCTGGGGGGTCCAGTGATGCAGCTGAAAAGGCAAAAACCCTGCAAGTGAAAATCCATTCCACCCTTGCTCCGCTTAATGGAGCCTTTCTAGATGCTACAGGCAATGTTAGCGTTGTTAGAGAACCTGCTACTTTGTCCCTTCTGGTTACTTCATCTTCCTCAGGAGGGCCTGAGTGTCAGTACAAGTCCACGAAGTGAGTTCCTCACTTAAAGAGCGATGGTTGCTGCCTCGGACCTTGGTTTTCTACCTCACTCATGCTTCCTTCATGTTGTGAGTAGTTTCCTGTCCTAGTCCCACCAAACCAGAGAAAAAGGGCATTTTTTTTTAATTGAAACTTCAGTAGTACCTCCATTGTACTTCAGTACTTAGAGCGTCATTATGGAAAGGCCTCCCAAGGGAGTGCTGAACAGCACCAGCAGTAGGATCCCCAAGTGGGATTTTGTTTTCAGTGCTGGTTTACCTAGTTGGCTCTGTAGTGGAACTCAGAAAGCCAAAGCTATTTTTCTTGCTCCTGAATTGTATTTATAGAAAGGCACAGAGTGGCTCATCGTTTCAGATAACCATGAAGTCTAAACAACAAAAACTGAGGTTTATCTGCTCAGTGAACCTATCGTCACATGCAGCTTGTTATTCCCATCTCCATCTGTTCTGCCCTAGAACGAATTAAGAATCTCAGAAGCATCCTAAACGGGTTCAGAACTTAATGGCCCAAGAGACCAAACAGCTTCTTGAAGTCTGACTGATCTGCAAGAACCAGCCACAGAGCATCAGGCCATGTTTCAAAGCTGTGTCACAACAGCAGTTTCTCCTTCCCATAGGACCAGGACATCTTTGCCAGTACTTTTAAATGTTGTAAGTGCAGGTGAACAAGGTGTACAGAGATAAAATAGATTAGGAAAGAGAGCTTAGTCTTCTGTTCAGTGAATGTAAGCTTCGCTTGTTGATTTATCTTGCGTCTGCCAGGTTCCACGAAGCAGGGAGCGATGTGAGCTTGGGGCCTGGCTGTCTACCTCCCCTGAAACGCGTGCCCAGCCCAAACCCCATACAGTCATGGGATGGCAACGCACCTCAGGGCTCTTGAGCAAAACCAAGCTGTAGAAGCTGGCCGTGTGTGCCCAGACTACGAGCACCCTTCTCACCTGGATGAGATACGCTGCCACCATGGTAGCGCTGCGGGACCGCCCGGCCTTGCAGTGCACGTAGACGCTGTTACCTCGCTCGCGGTGCCTCAGCAGGAACTCGACGCCCCGCTGCAGCTGCTCCAGGCTGGGCGCCCCACTCAGGTCCACGGTGCTGAGCCGCAGCTGCTCCACCCCCAGCGCCTGCCATTCCTGTCAGAGACAGCCCCTTGAGTGCTTAACACCCTCTTATTTTTATGTTATTTTTATTTTATTTTTATTTTGTTATTTTATGTTATGATATTTAATGTTATGTTATTTTGTTATGTTACTTTATTTTACGTTTACATTATGTTGTGTTATTTTATGTTTATGTTATTATTTTATGTTACGTTACTTTATTTTACATTTACATTATTTTATGTTATTTTATGTTTATGTTATTATTTTATGTTACGTTACTTTATTTTATGTTTACATTATTTTATGTTATGTTACTTTATTTTACGTTTACATTATTTTACGTTTTATTTACGTTATTTTTGTTATGTTTTTTTATTCTATTTTATTTTTATTCCTTCGGGGGGGGGAGAGCCCGGCCCCCGGGGGTGCTCACCTGGGCGGAGCAGCACAGGTAGCGGGTCTCGTACTCCTCGTTCAGCGTCAGCACGGCTCGGACCTTCTCCTCTGCCACCAGCTGCGGGCACAGGCGGCCCGGTCAGGCCCCGTTAGGGCCCGGTCAGGCCCCGGTTCCCCCCCCAGCCCCCCCCCGAGCCCCCCTCTCCCCACGCACCGCTCGGCTGCGGCCCCGCAGCGGCAGGGCGCCGAGCAGCACGGCGCGGTCGATGCGGTGCAGCCAGGGCCGGCGGGCGGCGGGCAGGGCGGCGCGCAGGGCGGTGTAGCCCAGCGTCGGGTAGAACAGCGCCCGCGCCGCCACCCCCCCCCATCCTCCGCGCCGCCGCCGGGCGAGCGCACCTCACGCGGAGGGAAAGGGGGGGAACGGAGGGAACGGAGGGGGGGGGGAGGCTGCGAGAGGCGGGGCTCCGCCGCGTCCCTCCCCGCCTGTCCACCCCCCCGCCTAGGGCCCGGCGTGGTTGGTCCCGGAAGCGCCGCCATCTTGCGGAGCCGGCCTGAGGCGGCGCAGGGAGCAGCGGGGCGCGGGCGGATCCCCCCGGGGCAGGTGAGGGCGGCGGCCGCCAGGAGGAGCTCGGGCCGGGCACGGCCGGCGGGGAGCCCGCCGACAGCGCGACCCGCCTCGCGCAGGTAACGGCTGCCTTCCTCCACATCCCCCTCCTCCTCCTCTTCCTCCTCCTCCTCCTCCTCCTCCTCCCGCTGCTCCCCTCAGGCCGCCCGGCACCGGAGGCCTCCTCTTGCCGCAGCGCAGCGGGGCGCTGGCAGCGCCTCAGGCGGCTCCGGGCCTCGGGGGCGCTGCAGGTGCGAGCGCGGCCCCCGGAGGCGGGGAGCGGCCCCTTCCCCGCAGCCCTCTCGGGGCTGGGGGGCGGCTGGGGGGGGGTGGGGGTGCGGGGTGCTGGGAGGGAGCGGGGAGGAAGAGGAAAAAAGCAGGGAGAGCGGGAGAGAGCGGTCGTAAAGCGGCCGATAAGCGCGTGGAGGGGCGATAAAGGTTAATGACAGCGCCAGGCTTTTATAGGGAGGCTTTTATAATGAGGAGGAAGCAGAGAGGCAGCGTTACAGTAAAGCGTGGAGCCTTCGCTCTCCTGTAAATTCCTGAGGGATCGCGGTCCAGACGCTTTCACCTCCAAGGCACAGACATTCTCCTCCGCCAGAAGTTGTCAGGGAGCATTTTTTTTTCTGATGTTGCAGCTTTCTCGTGTTGTGCCGCTCGAGTGTGGCCATTGGGCGTGTTTCGCTGGGAGCTCGCTGGTTTACGGTGCTCGCCGGGGATTTGCATCCTGAAGCATGCTTTGCTGCTGGTCTGCACGAGCTCGGACTTCCTGAGTGTCCTGATTTATTTATTTATTTAATTGCTTGTGTCTGTCTGTCCCTTCAGGCGTAGGTCTTTGAACTTGCAATCACAATAATTGCTAAATTATGTCCTGCTGCCTTTAGCTCTCTTTTCTATTGGTTTTATATAGATCGGTTCATCAGATCCAGTAAAACTGTGTGTATTGATTTGGCATTGCATATCCATGATAAACCTGTCACCTTTTTGTTTGTTTGTTTTTTCTTCCCCATAGCTCTATTCCTGAGAGCTCTTCATAACGTGAGGTACTGTTCTTCCCAGCGTTGTGTTTGGACCTGAGTCTTTAAGAGGCAGCCTTGTTAGAAATAATACTGCTGTGGCAGATGTTTAAAGATACTTGTTTCTTTACTGTGTTATAGGAAATGTTAAGGGGGGTACAACTTGCATCCTGCAGCTTTATGTCCAGGATGTCTCTGCTGATGAAGGGTCCTCCTGGGTAGGAGCACAGTTCTTATATCTGCTTGGGGACATGGGTGTGCCTATATGAACCGGCAGAACCCATAAGTAGGGATTTTAAAATATGATGATACGAGGGAATTTTTGTATTTTTTCTGAAGGTGTATGCTGTTCCCTTTCAGTCGGTGCTCACCTTCAAAATAATTGCTGGTATTTATTTAAAGGAAGTGTAGGGCTTCGCTTTTTTGAATGATCGTTCTGCAATTGACGTGTTTTTCTTTCCATGTCTGAGTTTACGAGTAGACTGTTCCTTAACTGTTTCTTGTATCTCTTTCTGCAATATGGCTATTGATTGTTATTTACGATATTTCTTCTTAATCTCATCCATTTGCCTTCTGGGTTCCTCTCACAAATCTCTTCAGAGGGCCTGCTCTAATTAAAGTTTTATTTCAGTGGGTTTCAGGGTACTTACTGAGCCAGATGAGAAGTAACATAAATTCTCCTTTCTGAAATTTCCTGGTTATTAGTCTCCAGCTAAGATCTAAGAAACCCCGATTGTTCTGGCTGTTGAAACAGAAGCTGTTGATCACGGATGTGTCCATGAGGCAGTCCAGTTTGCCAGCCAGTGTGTGAGATTTACCACTGAAACAGCAGTCATAGTCCAACAGGCTCAGATATGTTTCTGCATTCTTATTAATCAGTCTTGCCACAAATGTCTTAATGCTTTATTACAATCCAGGCATTTTCAATATTGTTCCTTGTCCTTTGGTTTACCATTCCCCAGGACTCTGTTCAGAGTTATTTGTTGCCTTGGTAACTGCCCTCAGGTGAGAAATATCATTTTTATACATTGATCAGTAGTTTGGTGGGCAAAAAACAGCCACAACAGTATAAATCAAAGCAAGATAAAATACTTAAACGTTTATTGGAATGGGAGTTGTAAATAGAGAAGAGTTATCTTAGGCCCTCCAATTGTATTTTTCCATGAAGGTTTGCGACACGGTATCTTGAGTTGTTACCCTGTTGTGAGATTTCTTGGAGGCAAGGAGCCTGTCTTTGTTGGAAGAAGTAACTGCTGGCTTTAATGCACTTCTTTCTGTCATTAGAGATGCCTGTGTCATATGGAAAAATTCAAGATACCACCTTGTCTGCTGTTGCTGTCTCCAACAGATTGTCCTGCCAAAATGCTTTGTGCTTGGGGCATAAATTCATACTTTCAAGCATAGATTTCCCGAAAGTGATTTGAACGTCATCTTGTTTACACCTGTTTCAAAGCTAAAATATACATTAGGAGCAGGAAATTTGGGTAAGGTAAGGGAGAAAATGTAACCCGCTTTAAAGCTCCAGAGCAAATTATGCTTTGCTGTAGGGACAAATAGCTCGCAAGTTTGAAGTGTGTTAGGCAGAGCCGGCTTATTAGTTTATGACAGCAATAGTAGGGCACAGTCGTCATCCCAGGTGAAGGAAGTCTTCTTTCTGACATCTTGGGAAGTCTGAAACTTTCAGCCATCTTAGCTCTGTGTGCTGTAAAAGAAAAACCATTGCTGCTGACTGAATTCAGGATGAACAGTGAGCAAAGAGGAGCAAGTACTGAGGACTCCTAGTTGGACAGGCATCTTCGCTAGTTTTCAGCTCATAGAAAAGCATTTTGGTTTTGGAGAAGCAGTTTGTGGTATGAGTGTGTGTGTTAGTGTACCGTGAGAAAGCCTTAGCCCAGAACCGGAATCGTGCTCCATGAGTGGTTACAAACTAAGATGATACAAACTGGGCTGATCTAACTGCAGCTGTTAGATTTTTCACATTAAGTTACTTAATATTTAAACATAATTTGGAATAACTGGTTTAGATATTGCTGAAATTCGGGAAAATGAGCAGACACTTTGGGTTCTTCATCCTTTTTAGCAGCACTTCTCAAAGAGGTCTTAAATGAGCGTGTGAATTAGAGGATGAGTGATTGTTGAGTGTGTCATGCTTGTACATCTAGCAGGCTTTTTTTTTTTTTCCAGAAAAACGTTTTGTTATGGTTGCATATAATGTGTTCTCTCAGAACCTAATTCTCCATTCTCAGAAAAACTCAGTTGAATTATGTGGTGGCTTAGGTTGTTTTTACTTGAAATTACTTGGAGTTTTTCACAGCCTTGTTTTTCTTGCCTCCATCAAAATTGGTCTTTCTGGAAGCTTTCCCTTCTATCTGCAGACTATTTCGTACTTTGCTCTTCACAATAATAATGTAATTCTTTGCCGCTGCATTTCGGTATTACGGGTGTCAAAGTAAAACCACAGTTCTTCAAATATCTTCTCTAAAATTCTTTTTTCACTGAATCCATGAATATTTTTTGCTATTTTTGCCTTAAACTACGCCATTGAAAAGAAATTGTAGCATATGCATGATATGCAGGGATCCTTCAGAGTCTGTTGGAAAGGGAAGATTTGTGCCTGTTCTCCCAGCGCAGAGGAGCTGTTTTTTATGAAGTCTGTAATTTTAATGAAGCATCTTAGCAGACAACATCCAAGTCCACATACAAAAAGAATAGCATCTTCCTTAATTTAATCTCTATAGAGATTTACAGGATGGACACCAAGTCTCTTAATATCAGCAACGTTTTACAAGGTAAAAGCTTTGATGAATGCTTCTTTTCTCTGAGAAAGCAATGAAATATTGGTCCTTCAGGAACAGAAAAAATATTTTGAATGTCACGTCTAGCTCTTGCAGTTCCTGTAGACACAACAGTGTAAAATAAATTCTTCTCTCACTTGCAGTCTTAAATTCCCATGTAGAATGCTGTTTCAAAATTGTCTTGCCAAGTCACCTGCACCTGATCATTATTTACTATCCAAAAATTCCTGTTTAAATGTAAACTTCAAATTAAAAAAAAAAAAAAGCCTTCAGAGCAATAGAGTCTTTGCGTGGTGGTCATAGGAGCTATTACAAACGGCCATTGGGAATGGGCAATGTGCAGGAGCTCTGGAAAAGGGCTGTATATTTACCTTGCGAAGACACACTTTTTATTGCTCAGTAGTCTGTGATCTCTTGCTGGGTGATTTAGGAAAAGTGCAAATATCCTGGTATTTATGGAGCAAAGCCACCCATATTACATTGTGGGCTGTGTATTCTCTACCAGGGTTTGACCACTGTCAGAGGCTGGCTCTGGGTTGTGCTGTGTGTATTTCACAGTACAGAAGTTCCTGTGATGCTGATTCTCTGCTGCAGAATTTTCTTTAGAATTTCTTTGTTCTTTGAAGTATTTTCTGCTTCATTCAGGGCTAAATTCAATAGGAGTTTCATGATCCCTTTGAGGGAGCAGGACTAGGACATGTTCTGGATCCTATTTGTGAGGAAAATATTTCAAGATCTGCTTAGGCAGACGCTAACTCTGAGTGTACCAGTATATTCCTGAGTTTGGAGGGAGCCTAAACCATTATCTCAGTCATGTGAAATATGAAAAATATCCAGCTTGGTGCTTCAAATACAAGAATTTCTATGCTTATTGCAGGTCATGTTAATGGAACTGGCTGAGTAGTGCACTTCTTGTTCTGAATTAGTTACCACACTGCTGGTGTAGCTGAAAGTTACAACCTCTGCGTACACGAGAACTTTTCTGGTAACTTCTCTAAGATGGCTCCGCGTCACCACATACGATGCGTGATATGCTAAATATAAGAGATAAGGGGATAAACCTCTCATATGAACAATTATGTATTTGTATATAGAGGAGACTGATTTTGAGTTTGCAGACTGTCACACCTGCGTACTAAAACATCCAGGGATTCCGCTGCATTTTTTTCTCCAAGTACCTAGGCATTTGAGTTTTCATTTAAGCTGATTTTATGTCTTTCTGTACCAGAACGTGAAAAGGGGCAGGAGGGGACGCTGCCTAGAGGTGGGTTTCTTCTGTTTTTATTTAAGAAGAATGCATAGCAGGAGGCTTGGTTTGTGTATAAGCATTGGCGTGAAGGGCCGCTAGGAAAGCAGACATGGTATAGCAGGTCTCCAGTGTAGCTTGTATCAACCAGGGGGAAGGTTGTGCTTCTCAGTTCAGGAGAATAATTAAAAAGGGAGAAAGGGCTCAAAAAGATTACATTTACAGTAATTGCAAATTACAGTATTTTGATTTGGGGAGAAAAAAGTAAACCCAAAGAAGCTGGGTGTATATTTGCTTCCAAAAGTGACAAGGAGGACCAGACCGGTTCAGTACTTACTTGAAGCGCTGGTGAGTGTCGGGATTCCCTGGAAGGGAGGTTTTTTGTCCCAAGTCCGAGCTGCTGCCAGGTTCTGTTGGATGGAGAGTGTTGGGAATTTCTGTGTTACTGAGGTGGACTCAAGCAAAGTGGGTTTGGGCCAGTTTCCAAACAGTAACTCCTTCCTGAAGTTTGTACACTTCAATTTTTTTCCTCCTCTGCACGGTGTGACAGCGAGCGAGTGTGCGTGCGTGTGAAGGAACTTGTTTTAGCGATGGTCTCTTTCAGAGACCATGTATGGGTAAAGCACTTGGGCTAGTTCAGCTCCCTGCTCCTCCCTCCCTCCCTCCCTCTCGGAGAGCTGAGCAGAATCTATTCTGCTGAAACGCTCGTTCCACTTTCTGCTTTCTATATTTGTACAGCAGCAGCACGCTAGCTAGCAAGGCGCTGGGGCTGGCCTGGTGTGCGTTCGGCATTTGCCGAGCAGAATTGAGAGAGCCAGGGCTTACAGTCTCTGTCGTTTCGTCCGTCCGTCTGTCTGTCTGTCTCTGCGTCTCTGGGGAGGACTGGCGTTCGAGTGAAAGGTGATCTGTTCGTGGATGTTTTGTTGTTTTTTTTTTATGTAAAATGCAGTTTGACCCAGCTGGGAGCCTAGGGACTGGGAGTGGAGGGGGGGAAGGCAGTTGTCTTGCAGGGAGGGTATGTAGTGGGTGGCAGTGGCATCAGCAGTGTAGTTTTTAACTCCAAAAGAGCTGCTGTCTTCTGGGATCAGGGCTTTCCTATCCCTACCTGCCTTGGGGAATGATTAGCCAGGGGCTGTATCTGGCCATAAAAGGTCTGTTGTCACTGTCAGCCATGAAGATTAATGGAAATTAGATCCTGTCCTGGAAGAACTTAACGCTGCCGTTGCCTGTTGCGAGGGGGATTGATGAGCTAGACGCTGGCCAGCACAGTTTGAAGAGTTAGTGCTGGGAGATGGAGTTGTAGGAAATACCTTTTTAGGAAGAGCTGGGAACTTGTAGCTGGGACTTCCCTGGCTGTACATTTGCATAAACCTCGTATTAAGGCCCTGCATGTGCTGGGCTGGCTGTTCAGTTACTTTTCGTCAGCAGTAGGTCAGGTGAACAAATAGCACAGCAAGTCTGGCTGCTGGCAGTGCAGCACATGTTGATACGACGTTCTGTGAGTAGTGGAAGGGCGCTCAAAATAGTGGCAGCAACTGGATGCACCGTTAATGCCAGCGAGAAATTGAGAGGGGAAAAAAGGAAAATAGGATCCAAGTATTTTTTCAGTGTTTTAAGGGATACTGCCCTTTACAAATTCTGCTGCCTTTTGGTTATCTATGCAAGCAGAAATCAGGCCTTTTGTTCCTGAAATTCGAGCAAAAGTGTTTCAATTGTGCAATAGAAGTAGCATCTTGTCAAAAATCTTTCTTGAGGACAATGCTCCAGAAACTTGGTCTGAATTATTTTCCTTTCCTGCCACTGCAGTGTCTCTAGCGTATTTCCTGCCGAGAAAGCTGTGTGTACCTCAAACTTGGAAGGAGCAAATTTAGGAGGTGAACTAGGGAATCCCACTGTGCCTGCAGGCAGGGAGCTGTGATTGATGTGTGACAGAGGCTCCTCTCAATCTTGGACTGCTTGAACTCAAGCAACTTTGTTGTGTGTCTGTTTTCAGATCCTTCTTTGTGTAACGGGGATACGGTGTGGTAATTTTTCCATCTTCATCTGGGAAAGCTGTGAAATTCATTGTGAACACGCAACTTCCAGGCGGCTAAGCTTTCTTTCTTAAGTGTCCTTGCGCGTTTCCGAATTCTCACATCCTCTTAAAGCCCTCTGTCTTTCTTCCTACTTCTCTGCTTCCTGACTCCCCGACTGACATCCTTTCATTTATACTAGCCAGAACAAAGTGGCAAAAACAATGTCAACTGTTTCAAAGTTTACAGTAGCAATTAAAAGCGAATTTTAGCATTGTTTGACACTGGTGATCAGGATTGTAAAATTGTATTCAACTTTTAAACATTCTCCCGTAGCATACTTCATTTTTTTTTGCCCATTGTAGCAGGCATACAATTAGGCAGTTTCAAAGGCCACTTAGAAGTACATGTACGCTATTTCATATTAAAAAAAATGTTTTTTGTCCATTCTGTGAAAGATGCTATGATAAATGGCTAGAACACTGAAGAGATGAATGTTCACCAAGTGCTTTGAGTAGGTGCAAGATAGAGCCAGGCTGTAGAATGGCACTAGGGGATTTAAATCTTCCATTTTGTAAAAATCTTCTTAACAGCACTTAAGAGTGACATTGTTCAGAGCCAAACTAAGCTGTCAGTGTGTTTTATGGGAGGTGGATGCTTTGAGTTGTGTAGTAAACTTGTCTTGTACCTATTGTCTGCTAGTGCAAAAAGAGTGACTTCGTACTTCGCCTATTTCCAGAAGCTCCAGTGATTCATGTAGCAAAATGTAATGCTTTAGATGTGTAAGGACAGGAAATCCTATTTGGTGTATATACTTTGAGTTTAAGGGATAATACTTGTTAATCCATTCTGTTAATCCATTCTGGATTAACTGCATTATTATCTCGTACATAGAAACAGTTTCATCAAGGTTGGAGACAACTTTTATCTGGCATCCTTTGAAGGGCCTGAAAATCCACAGGAAGAGTCATTTTCTGTATTTTCTTATTACTTTTATTCTTTACTAAAATCTTTTTTTCTTAGAGCATCATAATCATGCAGTTGATGAATGACGTCATGTTAAGGGTGAATGGTTGGAAAGATTATGGAAATTTGGAATTAAGTCCAGCGTTCATTTGAAGTTAGCTAAATTTATAAAGGAATGTCTTTAATGGAAGAAGACCATGGATTAAAAAATTGGGACAGTAAAAGTAGTTGTATGGAAGTGTGCACACACTTATAAACCTTAGTGTTTTCCTAATAGAAATATTGGGGCCCTCATTGATTGGGGCCTTTAAAACTAAAAGGGATACATGAGTAGAGAATTAAGAGAAGTGCAGCACCTAGATCAGATGATGTAGTTCCATGAGTAATTTGAGCATATGCTGGTATTGCTCTGAAAAAAGCTTTTTCTGTCTTTCATGCATTTTCCCTTTCCTTTGTGCTGCCAAGAGCATTTGTGAGGGTGTGCAGTGAATTGAATCCTGGAAGAAGTCTGGGTTAAAACTATTATTTTCCTGTTGTTGGTAGGAGAGATCAAACCTGGATCGCTTCCTTCCTCAGGTCCGTTACACAGAGGTGGCAATGGACGGCTGGGGAGGAGAGAGTTGTGCTCTATTCTTCTGGCAAGAGCAGTGAATAAAAATGGATCTGCAGGAGGATTATTTTAGCCTATTCTTGTGCATTTTCTCCCCATTTCTTTGTCTTTTCAAAGAGCTTATATCCAGTCTTCTCTAGAAACACAGCCTCCCCAAATTAGTTAAGAGTTGTGTTACCTGCAGTGACAAATATCATTTGGTCCTAGGCAGGAAGGTACTAGATGTTGTCACGTTGTCATAACTTATTTCACTATTTATGTGGTATCTGATGCATGCTATATTTGGTGCTGCTGTGCTGAGAAGCCTGCTAGTCTTTTTTGGGAAGAAATCGGTGAACATTCATAACAGGAGGATAAAGAAAAGATAGTGTGCTATGTTGATTGTTAAATGTGAATTTTTGATTCTGGAAGTATGAAGAACCTCCGGAATCTAGATGCAAGGTACAGAAACACAAAGAGAGAATGTGATAAGATAAGTAAGAGAGTTTTGTCTGCTTTGTGTCCTTAAGTAGCCAAAACTGTATTTATAGCACTTATTTTGTCATAAAGCTTCTGGAGTCTCCTCCTGCTAGCAGTGGAAAGCAGCTGATGTCATACTGTGCCTTCCAGGAAAAGGGAATGGAAAGAATTGATGGAGAAACGAGTGCAGAACGTCTGAAAATATGTGCTTGAAACTATGAGCAAGTTTTGAGCCTCCAGTTCTTGGCACAGCATGTGGACGGTTTTGATCCTTCCCACCCTCTTCTTCCCTCTCACCTCTCCTCAAAAGCCTGATTGGGTGACGGCTCCAGCCTCTGCAGCGGGGAACATTTATGGGGCCTTAGGTAGAGCACAAGAAGCGAGTGAAGCTGCCTTGGCACAGATGTCCCAGTGCATTAAACAAAAAATTAGCAGCCTGGATGGATGGGGGGTTTCAGGGTCTCCAAATGAGCCTTGAGGGTGGAGTAGAAGGCGACTGAAGTTGGTTGGAAAAAGTCTCTGAATGTTCTGTAGATGATCATGGCAAAGCATGACAATTAAGCTTCTTCAGGCAGAGAAAAGTTTATCTTAAGCATGGTGCTGTATTTGTGAATGGTGCTCAGAAAAAAAAAATGTTTCAGAGTGCTGCATGTTGTTATTTATTGATGTGTTTTCAGTGTGTTTTAGACTGAATTATTGCAGAGAAAAATGTGTTTCTAAAATACATGCAGTGGTTTTCATGATAAAGATCATGAATAAAGTATAAAGATGTTGAAGAGGTTGGTAAATATTGCCAAAAAAAAAAAAAAAAGAAACTGTTACACAAGTGAGGACAAAAGAGAAACCTTCAGAAAGCTTGAGCTGAAGCTTGGGAAGAACTCCTTTGCAATGAAATAGATCTTACTGCACTTGGGTTTTTGAACAAAAGTCAGGACATTCCTAAGTTAATGTTCCCACGGCAACGTTGTGTTTGCCTCTGATGAAGAAATAGTATGAAATATTTTTAAGAGTTTCAGTTCTATACACTCAATGCTAAATCTCTCGAAGTGTTAATAAAAATTACCTGTTTTTGAAAGTTATTTGAATCAATATTCATTTTTTAAAATAGAGCATTGACGCCAGTTCTTTGTGGATGTAAATGAGAATAATTTGGGTGTTATATCCATGTGCTTCTGCAAAGGACTTGGTGATGTGCTCGTTACCAAAAAAAAAAAAAAAAGGTAAATAAATCACTGAGCTTATTTTTCCTCTTTAGTTTGCAGGCATGGCAATGGCAGGTTATGCATGGTAGAGTTCTTAGCAAGTATTTGTCTAGTATAAACCAAGTAGGGGACACACAAGCTTAAGGTAAATGAGTCTTTGGGCTGCTTTGAAACAAAATACGAGTGTTTATTCTTCAACTTTTTGCACATGTGGAATTTCAGGCCTACTTAATTTCTTACTCAGATTCTGAATTTTAGAAACTGGGACGCCTCAAAATTGTTTTCTGTCTGAAGCTGACAGTAGATGCTGGGAATGGTCATGTGCACTCTGTCCTCTTTTACCCACTGGGTGCATCAGTACAGCGTGGTGATGGCATTAGTTTCAGGATCTTTGTGAGGAGACTTAACCACAGATCTTTTCCCTCTGTGTTTGAGTCTATTCTTTCTTGGATCACATGGAAACAAAGTACATACCTAGCTGTCCTTCTAACAGGCTTATTTCAACAAGGAGCTATGCAAGCTGTGTTTATAAACATTACACTTAGGAAAGTGAAAGTGTTAGTGTTTGAATCTTCTGGCTGAAATGGATGAGGTTGTTAAAGTTTAGTGCTGTTGCTTCTAGTAGTAGGCACCGTGTTTAAGCTGAGAATTTTGCTTCTGCTCAGTACACCTCAAACTTCTACCCCTAATAAGACATTAAACTGTGCTACAGCTGGCAGGCCTTCCTGGGGCACGTGCAGTATCCATCAAGCAATCAGGAGATTTCCAGTCTCCTTTTTTGTTCCGATCTGCGCTGATCCCCAGATGTGTACCTCTTTTATTCTGTGTTCTGTTCTTCCTATTGCATCTGTTAATCGAACAAATGTAAATTCTGACAGTTGACGGAGCTGTCGTGAGTAATTCAACTGGTCTAATTACTAGCTGTACAGATTGTCTGGTAACCTGGGTGCAGCTTAGTATTTTTGCCTGCGATGCTGAAGGAAATATTTGACAGCACCGGCTGCAGAAATAAAGTGAGCAGCAGGCACAGTGACTGGGATCTGGCATCGAGCACAGTGCTGAGAGGTTTGGGCAGTGTCAAGATTGCAGTGGAAGACGGGAAATTCTCAGATTAGAAAGTGTGTCTGCCTCTTGGGTGAATTTTTGGCACTGTAGGAACCTCCGGGTCTGTCAAGTTTCTTCTTTCTATCTCTGTTGTCTTTCTGTCTCCTAAGCAATGCTTGCTAGAAAGTGGCGTACCCCCTGTGGGTTGGGACCCGAGCTGTGCAGTAAGTGAAACTTCACCTGCTTTGTGTAGGCCTTCCTCTTCACAGCCTCTACGCTCATGTTTCCAAGTGTTTTATATTGGTACTTAAAAGTGTATAAAACCACTGGGATGCCAGACGTAACATTGATTTATGTGAGAGATGGTTGGCATCAGGATGTATCTGAGATGGAGCTGTGTGGTCTGTTTCACCTGTTAGACTCTTTAATTGTAAATGGTAGTCTTGACATCCCACAAACATTAAATTCCTGGAAGGTGTAATCAGAAATCAGAACTAACTGGTCTAGACAAGTGCTGACTGTGACAGTATTATCATCGATTGGAATCCATTAATTGATCCGGTAATCGCTTACAGATGGTCCTGAGTGCTAGGGAGACTGAAGTTTCCCCACTAAGTAGCAGAGTGGTATTGCTAGGTTTATTGGGCTCATCTCCATCATCTAGTACTTAGTGGCCAGAGCCATATATTCTCATTACCAGCTGCAGTTCTGTTTGAGTTGTATGGCATAGCAGAAGTTACAGCTGTTTGTTTATCACCAGGAGTAGTTTGTCACTCCAGGCTCTGGCAGGGCTGGGCATTAAACCTTCCTTTTTTTGACATGGACTTGTCGCGTGGCGTCATCGCTCCTCCCAGCTGTGCGTAGCAGGGGTTGGAAGCAGCATCTGGTGCAGGACATCAGTCAAGGAGGGTAACTGCTGGGAAAAGCATTGCCAAAGCCGTGATGTCCTGATTTACACCTATGAATTGTTTTGCTGTCCGCACAAGAACCTACGCTCAAGCAGCTACAAAAATGGTTAACTCAGCCTCTAATGCTCGGCTGGGGTCAGTCTGCAGTTTGCACTTAAAGCCTAATGCTGTGTCAGTTAATTACCAAAATTGCTCTGTTCCACACCTTGCTAGGTACGTGTCAGCTGTACGTGCCTTCATCTGAAGTATCCAAGTTCTGACTTCTTTTGAGAAGAAATAGGGTTGCCAGATTCTTTGGCCCTTGGGCTAGGTCTGTCTGTGTAAACTTGAATAAAGTATTCAGCGGGTTTATGTTCTGCATGCAATTACCAGCCACACTGAAACAATTTTGGTTTGAGAAACACTTATGATTTAAGAGCGTTCTCCTAGACAGGTGGTCATCAGCTTTGCTACTTGCTTTTATAAAGTTTTTATTGCGCTGGATTTTCTTTGATTCAATGAGATGTCTTCTATTTTCCAAAGGTATCAAGAATTATGGGTTCCTCTGGCTATGTTAGCTGCACTTCATCTCTTTTGAAGTTTTTAAATTAGTTCTCTAATGTTACATAGTTATATGTGCTAAGGGAAGGTTTTCTTTTCAACATTTAAAAAGTTGTTTACTGTTGTATTCGTAGGCATTTACATGATTGGTGAGCTGTGTAGTTCAGGTTTTACTGAAAGTTCATTATCACAGCAATACAACTCAGCATTTACGACAACTCCATAGGCCTTAAATACCTTGCAAAGTCTGAGATTGAAAGGAGGAAAAAATAAAATTTGTATTACATGTTTTGAAGCTAGGGTCATTAGCAGGACTGTGAGATCATGTTTTGACCATAAATAAATATGCTTTAATTAAACTTAAAAAAAAGCAGTGGAACGTGGATGAGGTGAAAGGAGGTGTACTCAGGTAAAATATTTGCTAGTAGGAGGTAGTGCTATTTTGAAATGTTATGAATGTTTCTTCTGAATTCATTATTCTGAATATTATTCTGAAACCAAACAAAAATGTAAAGTATAAAAATGTAAACTGACCAGTAGTTAGTTTTCAGTCATATTCTAGAAAAGATAAATGAACTCATCACTTTGAAAATGCACATTTCAGATGACTAAATTAAATTTATCAGAATTCCTGGATTGGTTTTTATTTTTCTTAACTAGTGTTATAAGAAAACTCATTTTTTGTTGTGTTCAGGCTTATGAGTTCATTTATCGGGTATAATACTTAATTAAAACAATTGAATTAATTAGGAATGATTTTTAAAATGACTCTAAAATAAGGATATAAAATCTCAAGAGATCTCCCTCTGGAAAAGAAGGCATGAGTACATGTGACAAATATCCAGGTATATTAAAAGATAAGTTAGAAGAGGGTAAGGATCACTTACGCACACTTCTGAAAGAATATAGAACAAAGGTTATGGAGAGGCCTGCAAAGCAGGGAAAATGTGGGCACTCACATAGCCTTGTAAAACTCTTCGCATTGCAGATGAATACTGGTTTTGGTTGTTTGCCTATAGATATGTAAGCAGACATGGATTTTTTGTTAAATGTTGCTAGACAGCCATAAATGTAGTTCTGCAAAATAGCGTACAACCTAGGAAGAAGCAGAGAAGAAATTCTTAATAAATAAATACTTCCAAAATTTGTGTTTCGATATATGTTGGCTTGTGTTATGGGTCAATAGTTGAGTAGCATCCCCGACTTACGAGACATTTGTGCAGAGTCTGTATAGTTCCTGTTTGATTTGCTTGAGAAATAACACTTGTTCCTTGTGGTGTTCTTTGTGTTACCTAAATCAGAGCTATTTTTCATACGCTCCCATCTCTACTGTCTTACATTAGAGTTCACATCTGCAGGGTCATTGTCATCTGTTAGTGCTGCTGCTCTCAAACTGTAATGTAGGTTAGGACTGTGCGTGCTGCTGGTGGTAACACTGCTTCTGTCCTGAGATGAAAAGCCATACAGGTAGGAGAAATCCACAGAATAGTAATAGGAAACAAGACACCTGCTGCCCCTTTCTTTTGTACCCTTCTATTTATTTATTTGAAGTCTAAATAAGATTGTTACCACCATATGATAACTTGTTACTAGAAATGGGCTTTCATGTTTCTCAGCTGTTTGCAAGATGCAGTTCATGTTGTAATGATTGTTGTTATGATTCTAACTTGAGAGTTCTCAATGTTTCTTGTTTCTTTTCTTTTAGAGTGAAGACTGGAAGTGTTAGAGAGGTGCGTAGCTGCAGGTATGAACCAACTACAGTTTCTGTCCATCAGTTGCTTATTGGAGCTTCCTTTCAAAGGTTTAGACAAGTTGTCTTTACTTTCAGAGATATGTGGCCACTGTAGTGAGCTCAGCCTTAAGCTCTTTGTAATTTCCTGCCCTTGTGCTGCTAAAGGGAGTTGGAAGTGGTAACAACTTAGGACTGCAAGTACCAAATAACTATGCTTCTTTAGCTCCATGTGTAATTTAATAATGTTATAAATACAGGTAACTACAAAGTAGAAATGTGTACCTTCATAGTTATTTCTTGGCCAGAATATATCTCAGGTTCTCTATACTATATATAACTAAAGGTTTTGGTTGGAAGAACTCCATGTGGACTGAGACAAATTTCATTATGTTCAGCATAACAGGAACGTGGTTGAGTGTGAAAATGTTTGGAGCCAAATGTGAGGATCTTCTGGTGCAATCCTGTTAATGTCTGAAGTCCAGCAAGGGTGTAATTTCATGAGCCAATTCCCCCTTCCTGCTTTACTCAATTCCCAGTGCTGATTATTTGATGGTGCCTGATTCTCATGATAGTTTGACTGCATGGTCAACAGCCAGCTTGCTAACCCAATTAAAATCTCTCTCATGAGCAAGTTATTTCTCTGGTTTAGTGACTTGGATTTATTGACACTTCTTTGACCACACAATAAAAAAAAGACCAGTGTCTGTAACTGTGCAGCTTTAGGACAATCAACTCGTGACTGCTATGTTAAGTAACACTATCATGCTCAAATTGGGGTGATTGTTGCTATTCTGAGAAGTACTTCTGCTATGGCAGAAATGTTTCAGATGTGCTTTAGTGTACAAACAGAGAAAGGAGGCTCTTTAATAAGGAATTAATATACTAGCCATGTCACTTTCCAACTCTCACACAGAATGTTGCTGATAGCTTTACCAAGGCCCTTAAGAGATGAAAAATGAATGCTTATTTCTGTTACAATAACAGTAGATCCTTTCCCTACCACACTCTTAAATCTAAAGTTTCTACAAGAAGGGGAGACAATGGCATTGACTGATGTACCTGTAGATATTAGGCGGTTAGTGACTGCAAAAAGCAAGAGTGGATAGGAAGGATGTGTTCCTTCTGTGCTATGTCCTTATCGAAGAACTCAGAAGTGTGGGTGGAGAGCAATGTCCCCTTACCGGCTTTGGTATGTTGACTTGCTCGTCCTGTCAAGACAGAAAAAAGAGCCAGGGATATCTGTGGAAAAAATGGCCAGGGGCAGACACTTGCTGAAGAAAGCAGAACAAAATAAGATGTGTGGTCAGTGGAAAATCATGCATAATTTGATAGCTCATACAAGATGCCAGTCCTGCTGGCTAGTCTGGCTATTCCTTTAGGTGTAGTGATGCAGACAGAGAGTGTATGGGACTGACAAAACCTCCAGTAAGGAGCCTCTGCGCCCTGCTTGTGTTCTAGGCAAAGGATTCAGAGGAAATACTTGTCCCATGTAGATCCAATTTGGTAAGGTCTTAAGGAAATCAGTTTTCGAAGCCTTTACTAGGGTTCAAAGTATGCTCAGGGTGGGAGGAGAAGCCATAACAACAGACTTGCATGAAAAATAAAACTAGCTGGGGAGGAGTGCTTGTGCAGTCTGTGATTGCTCCCCATCCAGAGCAGGATTAGAGAGATGAACCTCAGTAGGTTTAAAAATAGATATATTTTTAGAGTTTAATGTATCAAATATATGAAAAAAGAGGCTATAATCATGTGTTGATTTCCCCTGAATATGGATGGATGCATACTTGAAAAAAAATGTATTTCTTCAAACTGTGGGGACACAATGGTTTAAGAAACAGGTGCCAGAAGGAAAGGCACCTCTTTGTTCATAAGTTAGAATGCACTCAGTGGGGATTGAATTTTGATATTGCCTTGAGGAGAGATTTGTTTTCTATCCATGGCCATTTGCTGTGATTTTCATAAATACACTGGTAAGGTTTTAGTCATGCCTATATTAGAAAGAAAACATAATTTGTTTTTACAATGCATTATATCCAGCCTCTCTGTAGGTTATTCATTAGGGTAGAAATAGCTGAAGTTGGTATCCAAGAATACTTCATTTTTGAGTGATCTTTAGAAAACTGGCTTTTGTTTGGAAGTACCAGTTTGAGGGCATTGGTCTCCAGGCATTGTGGGTGTTGCACAACAAAACTCCTTTCCTAAGTGGCCAGCCCACTGTGGTTTACCCTTCCTGCTCCTTTGCTGCCTTATTAGGTCCATACAGAAAGTAGAAAAGAGAATGTTGGCATTTGTGTTTTTTTGTTTTGTTTTGTTTTTTTTTTTTTTTTTTTTTTTTTTTCCTGAAGCATTTCTGTCTTTTCTGACAGTCTAATCTGTGATTAGACTGAGTTTTACAGACTTGTGAAATTTTGCCAATTACAAAACACAGTTCCAGAATCTGATGGTTTGGATTATATAAATAACAAAATCTTCAAATTATTTAAATATCAAATTACTCAATTTTGATTGCTGAAACTAAGCCACCAATTGGAACACCTCAGTTTGCAGTAAGATACATAATTTCTCATCCTTATGAGGGAAAAATCTTGAATTCATCTGTCTTAATGTGAATGTAGAAAGGTATCCAAATGAAAGAGGATCAACATCCTCTTCTCTTTAACATCTAAGGTTATATAAATCCATATTAATTATATTAATATATTAATCCAAATTATATATACTCATTGCTTATTATACATACCAGTATAAAATGCCTCTTAGGATGAATTGAATAAACAAACTGCCTAGAGATTGAATCAGGGTAAAACTGTTGGAATTCTGATTAGAGTCTGGTTCAGAGAATTAAACTGAGGAGGAGTCAGCTTTGATTTGAGGTGAGGAATCGGCTGTCCTTTTAAAAAGCACTTGCCTTTGTTCCACACTTTTATGGTAGCTGCTGTCTCCAAGCAGACAAGTTTTTGAAATGGAGAGTTTACTCTGAGACTTGGGATTGGTCCTGGTATTTGGAAACTCTTATGCTACACTTTGCCAAAGCAAACTAAACAGTTATTCTTCTTGTCAAGTATTGCTGTTTTAAGAGGGCCTTGTGAGCACTGCTGATTTCAGGAGTGAGGAACTCCTACCTTCTGTTATACTTGTCAAATCTACGTGCACTATGCTGATATTCTTCCAGGCAAACAAATTTGCCTTAACAGTGTTCAAATGCCCTGTGAATAGAAGAGAGAATGGTCATACCTCCTGCTGCTCTGGCCCTCCTTTAGGATGCTGCTTTTGTTTTCCTGAAGGTAAAATAATTAATTGTTTGGCACCCCTGTGCCAAAAACCAGGGGAAGTCATACCTTGCCATGGGGCTAGCCAGTGCTCTAAGTAGAAATGATTATTGCAATGATTGCTATTTTAACTGCTTGTTACACTCTGCTGGAGCTGTCTGAGCTGCCTGTGAACTTTTCAGGTAATGTGCAAACCAAAGTTTTCATCTGGATAAAATAAAACGGGAGAGAAATATATATTTATATTTTTAACTGTAGTGTAATGTCAACTGTTCTTGTTTTGTAGCTGGTGCTATTAGAAGAAACAATTTAAGATTAAAGGACTTGTCAAAACAGTTTGCATGGCTGTTCTGATTGCTGCAAAGGACAATGAAACTTGAGACTTGTTGCTTTGTTTAGTCTGAAAGGTCTCTTGAAATTTAAAAAGGAAGGGGGGGAAAAGCCTCTATCATACTTGTAGAAGTTTTTTAAACAGAACTGGCTGCTATTCTAGAAACAGTCAGGAAGGAGAGGCCTGTAAATTATTCAATAATATGAAGTTTGTTCCTTTCAGTTAAGATTATTTGTTATGTTCCTGGAGTAAAACAAACAAAAAAACCTCACTCTCTCACCAGTTCTTGCTTCCTCTAAATTCTTTACACAAACACTTGATGTACTACTTGCAATAAACCTCGGCTAAAAGTATTTCTCGTGTGGGGTGATAGAACAGTCTTCAGATGTGGTATTGTCCTGGTGCTGTACATTCGGTTCTGCAGTCTCCCCTGGGTCCCATATGCAACTACATGGCAATGCTCTGTGTAAACGTAGCTGGTTGGCTTGCTCCTCGTAGCTCTGCGGTGTGTTTGGCTTGGAGAGAAGCAGACTGGTCAGAGCTTTCCAGGACCCAGTGGATTTCAAACTCCTTAGCAGAAGAATAATTTCTGGCTGTGTTTTAGTGGCAGGAAACGAACATAAAATGTGTAGTTGATTCTTTTTAAAGAGTTCTGCGAATATTGCAGAGGTGACAAAATGTTTGTTTTCGGTGCATCTTCTTGACTGAGTCTAGAGCTGCAGATTCACGTTGTATAGGGAAAGACAGCAAAACTACAGGGCTCTTTGAAACCAGATTTCTAGGTCATACTTGGGTTTAGGTCTCCTTCAACTTCTTACACGTATAAAATACTTCAACAGATTTGCTTGCAGGGTTGTTTCTTAGACAAAAGGCTGAAATATGTGAAGGTGAACTCCTGGCTGTTATCGCAGACAGAAAGAGGGGAAAGGTTCCTCTGCTTTCAGCGCGTGGTAGCTTGCAGACATTAGTATTCAAATTCTTTTCTATGGAAGACTGGGCGCTGAAGTACAGGTGTTGTATACCATTCGCACTTCCAATTTGAGCAAGTCAGAATTCAGTTAATAAACATAAGAAAAAAAATTAAAAAAGGACAGAACACTTCAGGCAGCAGCAATGTTTTGTTCTGTTTCCATTTCCTTTTAGTAGTTCTGTAATTTCACAGGGCAGAGATGCATGTCCTTGCTTCTTGTATTCTTATTTCCTGCCTTGTCTCCTGCTCTGTGTTATATTGCAGCCTTTATTTCCTCTTACTATTGTTGTGGCCAAGCTACTCTTCCTAATTTCTCAAGGTTTTTTTCTATGTTGCCAGCGTGTCCACAAGTCTTTCAGATCTCTTAGGTATTTCTGTGTAGCTTGTCTCTTCCAAAACATGTAAGCATTGTTATGTTCTAGCACTGTAATGATAAAAACTCAAAATGCTTCCCAAACTGTCTGCTGGAATTTTGGCTGGCGTTTAAAAATAAATAAATAAATGAAAATTACTGAAGTCGTCTTTTGCGTGTCTTTCAATAGAGATTAAACGGTACCTGAAATTTTACAGTTATTGACAAAAAAAATTGAAAAAACAAGGCTTAAAAGATTAAATTCTTTATAGTTTTTTAATGGCTATATGGCTTTGTAAACAACAAGTTGGCAATGAGACTAGGAAACCTACAGGCATCTGCTTCAAAAGCAGTTGCCCTGGGATTCATACATCAATGCTGCTTCTTCATATCAATTATTAATTGTGAAGTGTCTTGCAAACAGGGATAAACACACAGTGATTACCTTGTCTTTGGTTTGACAAAATTAATTATTCTGGGGAGCCTGCATTAAGGCTTGCCATTATCTGTTCTACAAGTACAGCTGCTCTACTAGGTTGTCATGTGTTAATTGCTCCAAATTCATGATTTAGCCTTTTGGCAATTTGTTCATCTGCATATATGCCTCGTGTCTTTCATAGAATTCCTCTTCAGCCAGGTCTTTGTCTACTTTGCATCACAGTAAGTTTTACTGTGTTTTTTTTTTTTTAGTGGTGTTTTTTTTTTTTTTATGTTTTTTTATCCACTACTACTGCTACCACCGAGAAACAGCTGATAAAGCTGATTTTTGTCTCCTTCTATATTCCTTCTGTGTGAAGAAAAATGAGGAAATATGCCAGATAAAATTAGGAAACAAAACTTATCTGGAAGAGACTGTTACATTTTTACGAAAATTAACAGCTATGTTTTATGTATCTTTGGGGAGCAGGTGTTAGAAGGAAGCAGTGAAGCAACAAAGAAAAGATGGACTTCATCAGTAAATATTTTAATGTGAAGTTTTTCCTAACAGATTTTTTTTTATTGATGTCACTGTATTGTTTTAGTAGAATATTAACCTGATGGTGCATAGGTACTCTCCTTGAAAACAGGGTGGGCAGGTACTGGCTGCCATTGGAAAAATGCCAGTATATACTGTGTATGTCACTGTACGTGGAGCTACTGTGATAGTTAAAACCCTTTGGAGTTTGCCTTTTAAAAAAAAAAAAAAAAGAGAGGGGGTAAGGATTCTGAAAATAATAGCTGTGATTTGTCTTTTTTTATTTATTTTTGAGCAACCTCAAACCAGAGAGCTTTGGAGGCTCTGTTTGTTTATTCTTCATTGCTCTAAGATAAGAAATTCCGTGATTGGAGGTAGGTGCTAGACAAGCCCAAGGCGTTGTCAGGAGGCAGTTTCCTGTCCAGTTCACTTGTTTCTTCATTTTTGTAATGCCTCTGCAAGGATTTGTAGTGTCATCACTGAAGTAGCAGACACAGCTGCGGCAGGTCAAGCACTGGGTTAGCAGCCTCATGCTGCTGTGTTAGCTGATGGCTGTGTCCTAAGAAAGTAAGAGGGTAGTGTTGTGCAGCTGTTCTGCCCTAGAGAAGCAGGGCATTGTCTGCAGAGCTGTGGGCCACTCACACTGCTGAAGTCTGATACCCACAACCCCACTAGTATATTCATAGCATGCTCATGTTTCCCCATTCAGGCAAGCAGATGAAGACAATGAAGGGAAAATTGCAGAAGTTTGGGAGCCGCAGTCGTGCAGACTTTGAACTTCATTTATCTGCAGTAAGAAGGAATTAAGGCTGATAATTCAGCTGTTTCTGAGTTCCTGTTACTAGCAGTTATTCCCAGAGCTGTACGTTGTTGCAGGTTTTTTTTTGGCTTCTCGGATTTGAACAAATGGTGTAACCTGCTTCCTGGTAGATAAGTGCTCATGTTGCAGAGCTGTCATCTCCCATTTGGTGTAGTCCTCCTCAGGAGTAAGCCAGGTATTGAATATACCACAGATTGAGTTTATTTGGCAGTTACATGCTAACATACTGAAAGCAATTGCAAGGCATTGTAAAAGAAAGGGAAATGCATATATGTTGATCACGGTCTGTGCTGTAGAATTTCTGAAGGCCAGAGGTGTGATTTGTTATTTATTTTTGTTGCTTATGAAAACATTTGAATACATTGCCGGTAATAAGTTAGCATTTTTAATTAGCATTTACATAGTATATGTATAGTTCAGCTTTTGAGTAGTTTTAACAGCACAACTTTTCTTTTTCTGTGTTTTTTTTTTTTTTCCTGTAGTACTTTTTGCCCTTCCCTTCTCCCAATACACATTCATAGGATCTTTGACATGTTCCAGACTTCCTGCCTTCCACATTTGTAGAGAGTAATAATCTGTACTGTTTGTTTTCACCTTGTCACCACAAGACTGACCCAGCAATCTCTCAACCTCTGTTTTCAGTTTACAAGAACCTCACCTGTTGTGGGTTTGTCTGGTAGCTTCCAGCTACTAGTCCAGTCTGTCCTTGCACTCATGTAAGTTTATTGTATCTGCAGTATCCTGCCAGCAAGGAGTTTAAAAAATCTACTACCCTTTGCCTGAAAAAACATCTCCTTTCGTCCTCTGAGAGGAGGAATACTGATTTATGAGCCATTAAGATTTTGCTTTCTTACCTGTCATTTGAAAAGTTGGTTAGCTTAGAGACATTATCCACTTGCAAAAATAGGCCACATGTAACCTATTTGAGCTGATACACGTGTTCACGTTAGTGCTTGTTTCAAATAAAAGCCAGAAGGATGACATCTAGACTTGTCAGTCAAATGAGTGTGTGGCAGTCAACGGAGAACTGCTTGGCTTCATGTTGGCATGGGGTAATATTGTATATACACATTTTCCCTATTTGTTTTTACTTTTACATTATGGTCATTAAATTCTGTCAGAGCATTATTTGATTCCTGTTTGTACTTCCAGCAAAACAATGGCTTAAAGTCACTGACCTGTCTGAAGCCTCAGTGTTCGAGACTACTTTGCTGGTGCCTTTTGAGGAGCCCGCATACTAATGCGTGCATCACAGGGAGCAACCAGGAGGGACTGGATGTAGGTGTACAGCCTGTGCAGTCTGTGCTCCAGTCCAGAGGTATTTTGATTAATGGAAAGAAGTTGGATTAGTTGGGTTTTTATTAGCTTGTTTTTAAAGAAAACAATGCACAAGCCTTAATCTTTCCTGAAAAATTTGGAATTCACTTTTCATTTAAAAAAAAAAAAAGCAGAGCAGTAAACATCTCAAGGCATTGAGTTCCTAAGCATTAAGTGAATGTGACAGTGCTTTGAGAAAGTCAAAACAAAACAGTCAGCTCCTTTCCTTTGTCTGGCATTGTGCTTGTAGCTCTGAACTAGTCCTGCTGTTGGCTGTTGAAGACATTGAAGGCTGTTGAGTTTCATTGGGTTTATTGTAAGGAGGTAAGATAACATCTGTAGGAACAGCTTTTTTTAGTTCTGCTTGTGGAATGCCTTGTCATGTTTGTAGGAATGCTTAGGTTTATTGTCTAGCAAACAATATTCTCATTTCTTTGTGTCTCAGGAAAGCATCTCTGCATCCTGATTGCCCTGTATAACATCTGGAAACAGAATTTTTGCATCAGGTCTGTACAGAATTGGGAAAACTGTGTTCTTTTCTATCACAGTTTGTAATCCCCGATGGTACTCTGAAAAAGCATCAAGTGGTAGGTCTTTTCTGACCAGCTTAGTTTAGAACCCCTTTGCACAACCAACTTAGACAGGTATTGGGCTTTATATGCTGCTTTGACACATCAGATTTGTGTTCATGGATGCCACAGAAAGGCAACTGTGTTTTTAATCTACACAAAGTCTTCTCTGTTTTCACATGAAGAGTTTGTACTGGATATGTTGATTTAGAAAGGTAAAAAGTTGTGTCTGTGGAACTTGAGAAGTGCCACACTGGACTAGTAGAGTGCAGTCTAGATTTGTGTTTTGGTTCTCATAATGTGTAGTACTGTGTGCATTTGACAAACAGGTCTAAAATCTTACAAATGACTGATTAGTCTGTGTTTAAAGGTAAGATTACTTAGTTGTTCCTTACTAATGTTAGCTAGAAGGTGGTAGGTTTGTATATCCAGTATTTTGATCCATAAAACCTATTGTTTATCTTTTTTTTGTTTTGTTTTGTTTGTGTTTTTCTTTTTTTTTTTAAGTGGGAATTATATATATATGTGCACTAGATAGAAGTGGAAAAATATATCCCTGTAAACAACCAGTGGTGCTCAAACCCCATCAATATTTTTCCAGGATTACAAAACTCACTGCTCCTAAATATTTTATCTATGAACTGAGTAAGAAGTTTTCTTTCTTCCAGGTTTCCGACTTGCCTTTGCAAGTCTCTCCTGCTTAGTGAAATGAGTGGCAGGAATTTTGTTTCAAGCCAATGTTGCACTGCAGTAAGAAGGTAGGAAGAACAGAAAGATTTCAAAAGAATAATATGTATTTAAGGAGTCCTGTAGCCAATTTAAAAGACAATGTATATGTGTGTGTTTTTTGTCTTTTTATAAACTCCACCGTTTGGGCTTCATTAGTATAACAGATTCATTCAGGTGTTAGTGCAATGCTTTACGTTCTTTTCCAGAAAGATAACCTCATTCTCAATTTAGAAGGTAGGTTTTGTATAACTCATTTTGAATAATCTGTCTTTACACTCCTATTTGATAGTAAGCTTAGGTGCCATCTTATATTTTCTCTTTCTAGGAGTGCTTACATAGAGAAAACGGGCTTTCTATAAGCTAGAGGAATAGGTGACTTGCTGCTTCATCTTCTGGCAGAGCTGGGAGTCGTGCAGGTTGTTCAGTCAGACAGAAGTTCAGAATTTGTTTGATCTTTCATAGAACTAATTGGAGTAGAAGTTAAAGGTAAACAGGATTTCATTCACAAGCCAGAGGAGTAGATTAAGAACATCTTGATTTACCTCAAATAGTGTGGTCCCCAGAAATATTTTGAAGAAAAATACAAACAAACCCTTATGTTACAAGCTATTTTTAGAATGGATTTTACTTAAATTGTGCTACCTCTAGAGAGTATAGACGATTTAAATGCTCTCTGCTATATGCATAAGAGCAAGCACCGTGAAACTGGTATTTCAGAGATAAAAGCAGTTGTCTTCCCCTCCTATCATTTTCTCTATCTAGGAATTTCTATGAAAATCACCTATACATGAAAATGGCTTTCAGTTAAATTAATCTGAGTTGTAAGCAACCCGAAACTTTATTTATTTTGATGGTAAATTTAATGTTCTCAACATATCGGATTTGTGTGCTCACAATGAGTAACTGTCATAGAGATTGTCAGAGAAAGCAACTCTGTCTTTGGCTAGTAGGTAGGGGGCTTTTTGTACCTATTGAGAGATATGGGAAGACATTTTGGGTTCCACATACGCTGAAAACATTCTGTCGACATGCTTACACGATCAACAAAGAAACAATAAAATACTGACAGGTAGTTACTGTATTTTGATGTGTGTAACCTAGGGGTTATCTGCTGAAAAAACAAAATTGCAATTCAGCAGCACTGTAGGGATCTGGATATGCACAGATAATACAAGGGGAAGTTTATTCTAGGACCTGTCTCCTTCAAAGCTTCACAGTGTCTGATTTCCCCATAGCCTGCATCCTTTCCCATAGTTTGCTCTCACCATCCCAGTAGTCCCTCAGCTTCAGAGCTGTGTATGTTGTCTGAGGTTCAGATTGTATAAAATAAAAGATGGTCTTATCTTTAGCTTTCAGTTAATTGCTTGTTGCAATGAATGAGGCTTTCATAGTGAAAGAAAATACTGCGCTTGGTTTTTGGGTTTTATTTTCAAGTTTTGTGCCCGAAGATGGGATGTAATTCTTCAAGCATAAAAATAAAAGCAAAACTTTCAACATTTATGCCTTACAATCTGAGGAGTTCATATGGTAATATATTCTGCAACATAGCCGAGGGCTTCAGAAATATATATATATATATATATATATATATATATATATATATATATATATATATATATATTTTTTTTTTTTTTTTTTTTTAAGTGAGATTTAATCTGTAGTATGCAGAAGTTTTTAATGCTCATATTGTCAGGTTAGCACCGTGTTTAAATTTGTAGCTACAGTACATAGAGCTTGGAATGTCAGACATTGTTTCTATTATCCTTTGAATAGAAACAGTCAAAGAATGGGTCTGGAAGCCAGCAGGAATTTGACATCTGAGCAAAAAATAAGTATGTTTAGCTGTCTAATTTTTCTCTCTTTGTGAGCAATGGCTAGGATGGCTTTTGTGTTTTTATAATTCCAAAGAAATAACCTCTTTGCTTTATTCTTCCAGCTTCTATGCAGTAGTGAAATACCATCTTTTTCCACTCTTTCTGATATTTTTATAAGAAAAGTCCGGAAGTGTTTTACTCTCATCAACTTGATTCCTTCAGCTAAGTAATGTTAAAACAAAACCATTCTCTATACTAATGTTTTGTCACTGAAACTGCCGTCATTACTGTGGAATGATGGCACCGTGAAGCATGGAGTCGTGGCTAACGTACATTCAGATATTTATCCACCATTCTAGTATTATTTTTTTTTTCTTTCCCTCAAATTGTACATAACAGCATGTGAAATATTTTTGGCAGTTTTTCATTACATGAAGTGAGCATATCAGAGGAGAAAAGAGTAAGTATAATGAGAATTAGAAATTAATATGTGGCAGGATAATTGTACAAAACTAATGTTTTAATGAGCAAAGCCAGAAAACTGAATTTGACATGGAATGTAACAGTGTGACAGTGAAGGATGTGGGATTTTTTTTGCCTGTATCTTGTTGCATTTTTGTTTTAATGGAACAAACAAATATGCTTTCTGTTCTGGGGAGCAGAGAGATGTGGGGGTAAAAGCAAATCAGAATGACGTAGTGCTTTAAGCTAATCAATCCAGTAACAGTTTTGAAACCCATTTTCTAGAGTATCTCATACCAGCATCATTTTTCATCAAACCTACAATGACTATGGCTGCTGGAGTGTTTTATTGGCTGCTTAAAACTAAGGATGAGAGGTGTTCTGTTTCTGTCTTTGGTAAGACCAGAATTCACGGTGCTAAGCTCTAGAATCGTATAAACAATGGAAAGAACCCCAGTATATTATGTGCTGCTTTGTAACCTTATAAATCTGAAGTGTTTCTCTTTGTGGGTTCATTTTAGAAAAATCCATAAGGTAGGCCTCGGGCTGAATTCAATGTTTGAATATGATGCATTTTATTCAGAATGGCATTTTTCATGTAGGACAAGCCCGTGAGATGTGTCTGAAGGTAGATACTACCAATTTACTGCAAGCTAGTAAATTGACCTGTGTTCCACAGTGCTGACTTGAGTGCTTATGCCAGTGGTGCTTAGCAGGTAGCTTACACCTTCTCGTTTAGGGATAAGCCTCCTTGCATTTACCACATAGTAAGAGCATGCATGAAGTAGTTAGTGCCGAACATCTGATGTGTGATAAATTCAAGCCCTCTCTTATTTCGCAGTAACATATGTCTCTCTATTACAAGGCCCAGCTCGCTGTAGGCAGAAGATGGGAAATGTTCTTTTTTTTCAGAAGTTGGAAAGGGTTATTTATCTAAAAAATAATAGACATGCTGTATTTGTGCAAGCATAAAGAAAGCTGGTATACTGGCCAGTCTAAATAACTGCAGGTACGTGTTGCAGTCATTGACAGACAAGAAAAGCGATCACGGTTGACCCAGTACGCGTTCCTTAATGATGCTCTAAGAGTTTATTATGGGGTTGTATTGGCTGTATGCATAAGGCTTATCTGGATTCATGTTGGACTTGAGCTAATCACACCACTTGGAGTGCTCGGACACACCCAGCTGGCTCTGTAGCACACTCTGCAATCAAATATTTCTGCATCTCACAATGTGGTATTAACAAGATTATCTCCCCATTAGTTTGAGTACTGGAGGCTTAACAATAGGCCTGTATTATGCGTGTAATTATTACACCTCGCAGTTCCTCGATGAACATGTTATTCCTGTTTTAGTGATGAAGAAGCTAAGGTGTTACGATCAGTGTTTCCAAAGTTTGTACAACAGTTTTCAACAAATCTCTGCCAGGAACAGTATAAAAACATGAATGGTATTACCACTAGTCGTGTATTTTTCCCTTTCTTTGTCTGTGTGTTTCTGGATTTACAGAACCATGATGGGCAAAGTGTTGTTTCCAAAACAAAGGATGTTTTGATCCTCTAAAGAGGAGCTGTTGAAGCTCTGTGGGAGTTGGGGATTTTTTGAGATAACAGACCTTAGCTTTGATTATTATTTTTTTTTTGGCAGGTTCAGAGAAACAGTTGGTATTTGCCTAGAATTTAAGAGTGTCAAAAATGGCACAAGGTGGAAAGAGTGAGATCATTAATCAGACATTGAAAATGTTTGTGGGGAAGGAACCTTTTGACTACACACAATGAATTGTCCACCTTAATGCTGCTGAGATGGGAACTGCCTGGATCTCAAGGCCTTAGGCTGCCATTTTGGGAGGCAAGGAGTTAGTTGGGGATGGAAAGACTGGAGTTTGTATTCTTTCTGCTCTGTTACCCATTGCTATCTTCATGGATCTGACACTCTGTTTATCTGACAGTGCACTCAGTACTGCTTCGCCAGGGAAAATTGCACAAAACAAGCCCAGTGCATCAGCATTTTCATTGTGTATTGAGCTGAGCCTCCCTTCACATGGTCACATCCCCTTTTTAATCTGGGATTCCATGTCCCTTTCCCAGTCCAGCCTGTTTCTGTGGTGTCTATTGCTGGTCTCCCCAAGCTTCTGTTTCTGTGGTTTGAGTGTTTTTTTGTGTGGCTGAGTGTTAAGACCTGCAGGACTTTTGGAAGTGCGTTGTTTAGGGGTTAGGCAATACACCGAGTTAGTGCTAGTAGTTTGGGACAGACTGAGGTGATGGCTGCGTTCAAGTTGGATTTCCTCCCGGAGATGATGGTGGACCATTGCTCCTTGAATGCTAGCCCTGTGTAAGTAGTCTACCTTCATGTCTAATTTTATAATTGAAGTGAGAGTTGGAGTTGCTTTCTCTGAAGCCAATGCTGCCTAATGGATTCCCCTTGCCGTGGGGGGGAAGAGGGATAGGGGAATCTGCAACTGGTTTTCTTGAGGAAACCGTAGCAGGCATTGGGAGTTGATACTGGATTCTGGACGGAGGAAAAAAATGATTAATTTTGGGGCTGGGGGTAATGAGGAATAAAGCTATTTGATTGTACTGTTTACGTGTATGCTGTATGCTACGGGTGCTGATGTTCTAAAATCAGTTATTAAAATGAATTGTTGGGAGAACAACTCCAGTTCTTTCCTGTTAATGATTCCAGACTAAACCTTCTAATTAGGAATGAAGGATTCCTTGAAATCCTGTTGAGGTCATGTTAAAAATTGCTCACTTAACAGGGGACTGGCAGTGCTCCTGAAACTGTCCATGGGAGAGAAAGCAGGGCTGAAAATTATTACTGGAAAAGGTTAAGTGACTTCCAGTCGTTCTCATTTAGAACGAAAAAACATGCAGTTTACCTCTTTGTAAAAGGTATTCTTTATGTTGGATATTTAAAGAGATGCTGACTCTTTTGGAGTGGAAAGGTTGAGTAGTGAAAGGATTTATGAGGATAATTCGCTTTCCTTCTAGTAAGAAGCTGTGTGGTTTCTGAGGTCAGTTCGTACAGTTATAAAACTTTGGCATCGATTCTTTATCGTACTCTGTACAGCAGCATATTGAGAGGGGAGAAAAAATAACTAAACGTTGCCTGGTCTTGAAATTTTTCTAAAACAATTATGTTGAGGGATAAATGTGCCTATAGTAAACAGTGTTCCTGTCATTGCCTGTAATGTAATAAGCCATTGAAAAAAATCTTTAAAAAAGAAAAAAACAAAGATGAAGAGAGCTGACTACTCTGGAAGAAGGCCACTGTATCCTTCAACAATGAGCTTGGGGACCGGGCTGGGGGGAATCATTGCGTGGTTACTGTTCTGGTCCCCATGTTCTTTCTAGACTATGTAGGGGTTGGCCAGCAATTTTAGCATACTAATCACTACAGCTGCAATAGGATGTCATTACAGCCTTCCACAAAGATAGGTCCTGTGGTATACCAGCCTGTGACTGCCAAAAACAAGACCTCACATTGTATTCAGCAAACAGTGAGGAGTCAATACAGAAAGCAGCGTATGGCTTTCAGGTAGCTGGGTGAAGTATAACAGTTTTATTGACAGGCTTTAAACAGTTCATACAGCTCCATGTAGTGCCTCACATGCAGCTCCACGTAGTGCCTTGAAACCTTTTGAAGAACCCCATAATCAAAACTTGTGTGTTGTTGTAATCTAAGTAATGATTCTCTTTCTGTGTTAGCACCCTACTGTTACTCAGCTTGATTTAGTCTGATACTAAGATTATCCAGGCCTAACCTGTTCATCTGCAACCTGAGCCTGTTTTTTTTCCAGATATTGTTGAAAGCTGCCTATTTTCACAAAGCACTATATCATTGTAAATCTTTAACAAGACTTCTCATTGATTCAATTGTACCTATTTTTCTCTTTTAAGATGTTTTTTCACCCCAGGATATAATTCCACAGAGTCATCTTTAAACATACAAAAAAGTTACCCTCATTTATGCTAGTTATTAGTTTAGGTTCCTTCCACTTCCAGTTTCTCCTGTAAAATTTTATAGGATTGAACTAGTGATATTTTTCAGTCATCTCATCAAACATTTCCTGAATTCCAGATGTCTACATTGTAAGAGCATACATTAGGAGAAGTTTTAAACAACTGTGCAGAGTAATTGGTTTCCAAGTATATGACTTGCCAATGAATGTGAATAATATTCATGAATATTCTCTTGCCATGCAGGATTGCAGATGTGCAGGAGTCTCTTTGTTTTAATCATACATGTTTATATACGTGTTGAAATATATTTTAACCTCACTATAAGCACGCTGCTTCTAGCTGCAATGACATGTAGAATCCGTAGTGAGTAATCTAACAGAAATTCCTTGTTATTTTTCATAGCTCAAAGAAAATGAATGGCACACTGGATCACCCAGACCAACCTGATCTAGATGCTATCAAGATGTTTGTGGGTCAGGTCCCACGGAGCTGGTGTGAGAAAGATCTAAGAGAACTTTTTGAACAGTATGGTGCTGTCTATGAAATCAATGTCTTGCGGGACAGGAGCCAAAACCCTCCTCAAAGCAAAGGTGAGAACTGTCTTTCTCATGTTAGACTTGGGGTCTCAGCTGCTTTTACACAATTCTAATCTTAACTGTTTGCTGTCTGGATTATAAATACAGAGCAGAACACCTAATAAATATTGTGTTGCTCCAGAGCATTGCTATGATGTTATGATATGGCCAAAATCTTGCTGGAAGTGTCACAGTTTCAGATAAAATACAAAATAAAAAGTTTTTATTTATTTTCTTGTATATATCAAATGCTTAGTACCTCAAATCCCAACTAAATGCTGTAACCTGGGTATGCAGTTCAGTAATATGCAATAATGTATTTCCTGTAAAACCAGATCTAAGATCTGGATACTACCAAATAATTGAGTTTAACAGTGGAAGTAGCCAAGATTTGTTTGCCAGATACATTTAAATGCTTGTTTTAATGATATGTTATGGTATTGAATATATCCTGTTGGTGGTATCCTGTTTTATTACACACATGAATCTTTTTCAAGTTAAAATCAGTAACGCCTACCTATTTCAATGCCTAACTTCTATTTGTCATGTATTTTGCATTGGAAAGGTGAAAGTGGGGGATTTCTAATTTCTGTACAACACATCAGGATTCCTAGTGTTCTTCCTTAGCTAGCATTTTGTTTCAATTGCAGGGTGCTGTTTTGTTACGTTTTATACCCGTAAAGCTGCACTAGAAGCACAGAATGCTCTTCACAACATGAAGATTCTCCCAGGGGTAAGTGAAGAGGCATTCTTTCTTCTCAGCTCTATCTTGTCTTTCTTTTCTGCTCTGGCAGCACAGATGTAAAACATACATTATTTTGCCCTCAAGTCATGTTTAAGAGATCTCACAGTCTTGCTCTTTTTAATATATTTGTACAGTAACAGATCTTAAAGGAAATTTGGAGTGTTTTGAGGAATAATATGGTAGTGAAGTGTGTGGGCATGGCTTCTATAAAAGTACTTTCTCAGGAGGAATGATGGTGTATCATTCGAAAAGCTTTTCTTTCTTCCAGAAACGTATGTATTGTTACTTACACCTTTCTGTAGAGACAATTCAGGCTACCATCTCTTTTCTTCCACTATTCTTCTGGAAATATATTTCATGTAGCATAAAGTGAACACATCTGGGATTAAATAATATTTTTGCATTTCAGATGCACCATCCTATCCAGATGAAACCAGCTGACAGTGAAAAGAATAATGGTAAGCTGTACTAAAGTCTGAGACTTGTGGCGCTATTCATGCTAATACGGAAATTTCAGCTTCTGTTGAACAGCTTCTGATTGAGTCATATTGAACTGGAGACCTAATTATAAAAAAAAAAAAAAAAAAGGCATGTTTTCAGTACAGTAGGTATTGTAAGTGAGTTCTCTAAATTTTCATGACTAAGTATCTTCCACTGTTGCTGCTTCTGGGGAAAACCATGGTGTCAGTTGGGGAAACATCCAGTGAGTTCTTGTTTGTACTAAGGTGTTTGAAATCCAGAAATGCTTTTCAGGTGTTTGACCAATCTGAAAGCCTGTTGTGGTTAGGGTGGAAGTCCAAAACTTTACCTTGTAGTATACAAGGAAGAGTGAGAATTCAAAAACAGACCATCAGAGAAAATATTGTGAGTATACTTCTACACATTGGCTATTTCAGATTAAGATGTTAAACATCTAACATTGCTTAAATGATTTATCTGTGCATTTCAATGATGAGTTTATGTACACACTCAAATACGTATATATGCACACACACAGGTGTGTATGTTTCTTGGAAGAATAATGGGAAGTGGAAGGTGTATTTAATGAAATTTTAAGGTGACAGCTCTGAGGCTATAACATGAATTTTAGTACAGGGTTAAGGTGAGTATATAAATAGGAAAGCATCAGTTAAAGTATTTTAACTTGACATTAAAATAAATTCTGGAACTCTTGAACTAAAATGGACTACAAAAAGGATTTGAAGGCAGTTTTATGCTCCAAGAGCTTGACAGTGAACTGGGTGCAACATCAAGATTTACTAGTCCGTTAAAACTTGTCAGCTGGAAAGGTTTGGAGTTTTCCTTGTCCGCTCCAAGGAAGAGTCAGCAAAGAAATTGATTTCTCCTCACCATGGCACTAAATAGGAGAAGACTTTCTGTCCTGAAGCTTCAAATTGTGCTTCATGCCTTCGTCATGTTATATTGTGTTGAATGTTTTATTTGCAAACTGTTTTAAATGTCCAAGTGGCATTCTGATTAATTTGCTTCGTCACTTAAAAGTGAGTATTTCTGAGGTAATTAGCATCCTCAGATAAACAAAATGAGAGGTCTAAAGTTCTGATATTAGTAACCACCAACTGGCAAATTAAGAGAAATGTCTGTTTCTGCACCATTTATTTTAAAATAGTCCACAAACTAGGAGTTTTTCTTCAACACTAATATATCTGGTAGTGTCAGCATTTAGAGGAAAGATACAATAGCAGATGGATCAGTTTGGATGTGTCATTTTCTTGCCTTTGGTACAGATCAGAATGGATGACTGTGAAACAGAATTAAACAACAGGTGTTGCTTCTGCTGTTGAGACAGGAGCATGAGGAAATAGGCAGAAGTAAATTTAGGTGATTGGCCCCCTATCACACCAATCTAATGAGCTAGAGAGAATCCTTTTGTGACTAACTTGCCTGTTTAGACACTGGTGAGGTATGTTGGCCATCTAAAGATAGAATGGACAGATGAGAGGATGAAAATAGTCCAGTAAAATAGACACAACTCTTCTCTTGCTAACCAGGAACTAAATGTAGGACATATGGGAAGTGCTGCTGAATCTGATGCATTTTTTGTTTTTGTTTTTGTTGTGGTTTAACCGGCCAGCAGCTGAACACCACACAGCTGTTCGCTCACCCTCCCTCCTCCCTCTCTGGGATGGGGGAGAGAAATGGGAAAGTGAAGCCTGTGAGTTGAGATAAAGACAGTTTATTAAGACAGGAAAATAATAATAACAATAATGATGATAACAGTACTACTACTAATAATGTGTACAAACAGATGATGCACAATGCAATTGCTCATCACCCGCTGACCGATGCCCAACCTAACCCCGAGCAGCCGGCCCCCCCACCCCAGCTAGCCACCCCTATATATTGTTGAGCATGACCCCAGATGGGATGGAATACCCCTTTGGCCACTTTGGGTCAGCTGTCCTGGGTCTGTCCCCTCCCCACTCCTGCTGCTCTCCCAGCCTGCCTGCTGGCAGGACAGAGTGAGAAGCTGAGATGTCCTTGGCTTGGTGTAAGCACTGCTCTGCAGCAATTAAAACATCAGGGTGTTACCAGCACTCTTCTCATCCTAATCCAAAACACAGCACCCTACCAGCTACTAGAAGGAAAATTAACTATATCCTAACTGAAGCCAGGGGGGTTTTTTAACATTCTTGTAGCTCACGGGCTTGCAAAGGAGAAACAGACGGTAAAATAAAACAGGCATCCTTCAGATTCATTGAGGTATCACATATACATCTTCCTAAAACAAAGAAATTGCATTATTAGGAGTTGTTTTTTAACAAGCATCTACCCCAAAATAGAAGGAAAGTAATTCTACGGTTGATGGAGAATGTTTGACAAAGTAAGATGTAGTAAGTATGTTTTTGTTGGTAATACTCTCATCCTTTGATTTCTTAGCAGTAGAAGATAGGAAGTTGTTTATTGGAATGATATCCAAGAAGTGCAATGAAAACGATATCCGAGTGATGTTCTCCCCCTTTGGGCAGATTGAAGAATGCAGGATATTACGGGGCCCCGATGGCCTGAGCCGAGGTAAGCAGAAATTTTCCTGACAGTTCAAGATTCTCCAAAAGGTGATGCTACCTTTCGTAGCTCAAGGTGGCGTTTCAGCTATTTCAGTGATTTTTTTTTTTAAAGGTATATTCATTGCTTTATTCATCCCGGTAATTGCTGATAAAGTGAGTGACTTGTTTCCTTCTGCGTTCTTTCCCCAGGTTGTGCATTTGTGACTTTTACAACAAGAGCCATGGCACAAACAGCAATCAAAGCAATGCACCAAGCACAAACCATGGAGGTAAAGCAAGTTAGGGAATGTCAGGAGAAAATAGTTACTGTGGAGTCTGGGGGACTGGAGAGTAGGGAGAGGACATTGTTTGCTCTCCTCCTAGAGCTCAAGATAGAAACCTCACCTGCAGAGAAAATACCAAAATATAAAATGGAATGAAAATCAAATGAGATTTTGAACCTTTAATAAAACGCATTGTTTGATTATATATATGTATGGGGAGGGTGTCAGAAATGCTTCTAATGACTGGGTCTTAATGCAGTAGTTTCTGATAACTGGGGGATAGCAAGTGTGTAATTGTTTGAATTGCTATTTGCAGGGTTGCTCTTCTCCCATTGTGGTAAAATTTGCAGACACACAAAAGGACAAAGAGCAAAAACGAATTGCTCAGCAACTCCAGCAACAAATGCAACAGATCAGTGCTGCCTCGGTATGGGGAAACCTGGCTGGTCTCAACACACTTGGACCCCAATACTTAGCAGTGAGTTTCTCATCTGAGTTCTTTTCATCTCTTCAGGGATTGCAGTGTCTGATTGTTTTGTAATGCTCAATGTATTCATGTTTAGAAGGCTCCTGATAAATAGAAGTAGGGCTTGTAATCCCCGTTTTGTGGATGAGGAGGCTGAATTACAGGAAATTGTTATGTGCTAACAGCTAGTCAGCATGCATTTAAGTGAGGATTTCTGCCCCAGTCTCCCTAGCGCTAAGCGCTGAAACATTTATTTGTCTTCTGCAGAATGGTAGAAGAATTCCTGTTCCATTGTTCCTTAGCCAGCATTTCTTTCACCCCCTTCCAGTGAGACATAGGCTAGTACTTGGTGATGAGCAAATAGAAAAGGTAGGCAGGTGGAAGCAGCTCACAGTGTACACTAAACAAAACAACAACAAAAATAAAAACACACCAGAATATAGACAGAAACTACTCTTCTCTATCAAAAATGACTCAAGAAGGTAGTCTACAGTTTGTCACTAGTTTCATTTGGTTTTGCTGGGTCCCTAGAGGGTGAACTTTCATAAACTGGTGTGCTCTGGCTCATGTGGATTACCACATAGCTATGAGAACTGTTTTCATGCAATTTGGGGAATAGAAAAGGAAAACTTCATCTCATTCTTGGTATAGTGTACTACTGAAGTGGGGACGTTCATTCTTTTACTTCTGCTTTAAGTTTGGTAGATTGAATTTTTTTTTTTTTTTTTTTTTTTTTTAACAACATGTGGTTAAGGGAGAAAAGAGCAGTAGGAAATCTCTCTAAATAGCTTCCTAGCAGGGGCTTGGGATTTCTCTCATGGCTGCTGTGCTTAAGAAATGTGGAGGAGATCACCTCTCACAGTGGCTCTTTGATTTTTGATTTTTGGTATGGCATTTGCCATTTGTCCTGTGCTGGCAATGTCAGCTGTAAAGTCTGGCTTGAGGTAGAATTATGGGTAGCAGTCCTGCCTGAGGTGCTTTGAATAGGTGTTGTCTCTCATTACTGATTCTGTTTTTGTCTTGGTGCATTAGATACAAACTTCACTTAGGCTAGTATACTGACTGTCCTGAGTGGGAAAAGCATTGTGGTGTTGCTTTGGCTGCAATGCGGTGCATGGGCAACATTGATTTTCACTCTGGTGGTGCTCTGGCTGTATTTTTGAAGAGGAATTCTTTTTACGCTTTGCTGTGATTTGGTGCATGGGCAGGGGGAATTCCCTTTGTGACGGCGCTCTGGCTGTGGTGTGATGCAGTTTCTCCCAGAAGCGGAGCCAGCCCTCACTCTCACTCTTGTTTTGTTTTTTGGTGTAATGTCTAGCTTTATTTGCAGCTCCTTCAGCAGACAGCAGCTGCCTCATCTGGAAACCTGAACACATTGAGCAGCCTCCACCCAATGGGAGGTGAGTTTTTTCCACCAGAAGACAAATTCTGTACCCCACCCCACCCCTGCCCCCCCCAAAAAAAAAAAAGGCAGATAGAAAAAGTAGCCAAAAGGCTTGTAGACATATTGCAGTTGTAGTAAGTAGTCCTGAGTTTACCCATTCCTGTGAAATGACAGAAATTCTCTGCTAAAAGTGTGCATGTTCCTTCTTAATCTTAGTTAATCGTTTTCTCCAAGGTAAGTTGTGGTATCCTGTTTATCTCCCCTACCTCTGGCATTTAAAATTATCTTCCCTTATGGATACAAAAAAAAAAAAAAAAAAAGGACTGTTTATTTTCATCCAAACAGATCCATATTTGAAGCACCGTGGTATTGAAATAAGCACTAGTGCATGTGTTTAATTGTTTAGGTCTCATATTTTAAATTATTTCTTTTTAAATGCCTCAAAGTTGAAAATGTATTGTTGCAAGTAATGTGAACTAGTCCTTCATTCTGGTTCTTTAATTCCTGCATTTGTTTTACAATTACTTACAATATTGCTGTGATGTGGGAGTATCAGCTTAACAGATATAAGCCAAATTCCTTGCTGTTGATTGCTAGTCAAAACATAAGTGAAGTTATCTGAAGTATCCTTTAGGATTATGGAGATAATGTAAAAGTTTCTGAACTGAGGCTGCAAATTAATTGTACTTTCTGTCTTCAGAGGATTGCGAATAATAAAACCCATGTTAGTAACTCTATTCATCACTTCCTCTAAATTTTTCTGCTGACAGAGAACCTATAGTTTTGGTTTTAATACTGAACACTTAGTGCTTTTAAAATTGCCTCTTAGAGTTGTCCAGTAGTTAATAATATTACGTGCCCTGTCTGTGCAGAGGTTGACCTTAAAGTATTAAAAAGTAAAGTCTCTTTGTACATCCACCAGCAACAATTGCAAGCTTTTACAAGTGTTGTGTTGTCTGTTCTAATAACTTCGTTGTTTTCTTGAGACTTATTCTAACCTTAGCTTCTTAGGTGTATTTTTTTTTCATGTTCAGCTTCTTCAGAGCTCTTGGATTCTAGAGTCTCACTAAAAGCAAATTTAGTTTCACTAACACCTGTTTGGTGGTGATGTAAATAGATTTCGTGACATTTTTTCACTTATTGCTTCTGTTTAAAAAAGCAGTCAGTGATAAAGGGGAAAAATAGTATAGCAGTTTGTATTTATTGTCACAACGATATGGATGTTAGGGTGGCCCAGATAGATAAGGTTGTATATGGAATTTTCAGGGTATTTCTGACTTTGCTATAAATTTAAAAAAATAAATAAATAAAATGAGAACCCTAGCATATAAGTAGCATGTTTCATGGTGTTTTGAAAGAATTATTCCAAGTCTATGGCTCTACACAGGAAGAGTTTGTTTCAAAGTCCCATTAATATTTTACTTGATTGCCTTTCCTGAAATTCTTAGAAAAATAAGCAGGTAATTAGATCCCACTCTGTATTAGGCTTATAGACAAAATTTAATCTTGACCCTATTTGAAAGCAGATGGGAAAACAATGTGATGACAAGAAAACAGGTGCAGCATGTACATGCCAAACTGCTTCAGAAAGGAAGCAAGCTGCTCTGTTCTTCACAAGCTCTAACACTTGCAGTTTTAACCCTCTGTAGCACAATAACAAAAACAACAAAAAAAACCTTGTTGGTTTTAACTTCATACTTTTATGTTACAATTGCACCTTAAAGAATATAAACAATATCAGGATCCTCATGTTTGGGGCACTAAATATGATTAAAGATACAGACCTGATCACAAAGAGAGAACAATTAGAGGGGGGGGGGAAAAAAAGAGGAAAAAAAAATACTAAAAGCAGTAGAAGCTACTTAGAGAACGAACAGTTTATGCTGCACTGCCGTTTACATTCTTATGTTGTGTTTGCACACTTAAAGTGCAAAACTGAGACTTTAATTGGTAGGTGTGCATTATCACCAAGTACTCATCTTCCAAAAGATGAGGAGCTGGATCTACTTAAGACATTTGGATAATGTTACATGAATGATGACAATTAAAATTTCTTGTGGAGATGTGAAAGGGAAATAAGGGAAAGGAAAGAGAAGCAGAAATGGAAGATTGGAGCTAGCCTGCTGAAGGTTAAATTATAACTCAAAATGAAGATGAGTCAGATGAGTAAATGACCAGTAAAAGTTCATCGGCTCTTCTTCCTCCCACTGGTATTCCTGGCAGTTTACCTACAACCTGCCTGATGTTTTCCATTTTCCTTACCACCTTTGTTTGACCAGCTGGCTAGCCTGTGCATACAGTAGGTGATTTTGTGGTCAGGAATTTTGCCACTCAACACTGTTTTACAATTTATTGTTGCTTCTTGTCTGCCAAGGAGACCAGATAAAGCATGCTGATATTCAGCTGATGGCAGTTTAAAGGTGTGACGCTGGCTACTGTGTTTTGTAGGCCTTCTTGAAAGAATTCTGCAGTTGTTGCTGCTCCCCTGTAGAGAGGAGAGGGATATGAGACAAGATGAGGTTATTAGCCTGGTGTATAGACAAGTTCTATGGCTTGTAGATGAGCTGTTATACCCTGTCTTAACTGTCCAAAGCAGTTAAAACTGCTATGCTTTTATGACTGTACATAACACTGCCTGAAAATGTCTGTGCTCTGGAGTCTACATCTGGGACTGTGACTACTTGGTCTTTTAGAGAAATCATCCTTCTGGGCAAAAAATACATTTCATTTTAGTTGTAACACGGAATCACAATGTAGAAGAGATCGGTAACTGGTACTGAAGTCTGTTGTTTTTAAGCTCCTGCCCATTACCACAAATCCCATTATGATGTGCTGAGGTTACTGGATTTGTTAGTTTTGGATGATGGTGGCTATTGTAGGAGAAACTCTGTGTATTCTTCAATGTGTTGCAGGACTGAATGCGATGCAGTTGCAGAACCTGGCTGCATTAGCAGCTGCAGCCAGTGCAGCTCAGAATACACCAAGTGGCACCGCTGCACTCACTTCCTCCAGCAGTCCCCTGAGTGTGCTCACCAGCTCAGGTAAGAGACGGCCTGTGTTGTAGTGTGTTATGGCATGGGTTGCTCTGGGAGTCTTTTCAGGATAAATGTCATCTGTTTTGTTCATCTCTGTCATGTCAGTTCTTTAACAGATAAGGAGATTTTCTTGTAAATTTACTGGTGTTTGTTTAGGGTAGGTATCTTTGTCACCAGCAAAGTGTGTGTGTTTTTGTTTGTTTGTTTGTTTGCTTGTTTTTTAACTCACTGTATTCCTGGTAAGGTTAATTTAGAGTAAAAAGGATTTTTAAGGTTATCGTGAAGCAGAAAGGTAGGTGACCTCTTTCCAGTAATTTTACTACAGTCTCATCACATCTGTAGTTTCTCTGTGAATTCAGACAGGTATGTAGCAGATGTACCCTCTTCCTGTGGACATGGGGAACATAGGATGCTTTAAGCAGGAAGTAATGCATTCTGTGCAGTAGGAAAGACAGCTTTATGTTCCTCTGGCATTACTGAAAAGGATACTACAGCTGCCTCACAGAAGCAAAATACACAGTTTGATAGAACACTTATTGGAAAGAGGTTGTCTGGAACTGATTTTATCAGTTACACTTCAAAAATCAGTATCTTGCTCTTCCATTCTATTTGTGTTTTTTTTTTCTTTAGGTCATGTACGTTATCCAGAGAGACTAGGATGTCTGAACAGTGTTCTTTTGCCACCTTATTGTTAAATGTGATTATTATTTACAACAAATAAAAAAAAAAAAAAGTAACTTTGCTCACATCAGACATGGTAAACTTCTATCGCAAATGTGGGTCAGAATCCTACTCAATTATATTTCTATCCTATTTTCAGTTATTTCTAAATCCTGACATGGGAAGAGAGGCCCTGTATTTTTAGGGTGTCAGTTTTCCAGCATGTATAGAGTGATACGTAGGTTTATTTCTTCATAAAAATCCAGATTGCTTATCTAGTTCTGAAATACAGCCTACGAAGTTGACAACCTCACATGTAATCGTGAGACTCCAAAGGAGGTGCTTATTAGGGGTCTTTTAGACTGCCCCAGGTAGCTTTTTGTATTACGTAGGAAGACCAAGGAACTAGGTGAAGAGATGATAAGGAGATTATAAGGGAAAGCTGTTTAGAAGACCTTAGGTCACATGATCAGGAGTTAAGCTCTGGGTGTTTTGCGCAGTTTTCTACTTAGAGAAATTCCTGAGAGAGAATTCAGCTGAGTCTTCTGTTGGTATACAGGCAGTTTTTGTTTGTTTTTTAATATAAAAACTTTGTGGTCTGCAGTCCTTGAAGATAAAGTTTCAAAATAAAGTTTCAGAATTTATCTTGGGTACCAGCTATGGTATCCTATTCTATAATTAAGAAAGAAACGACTACACAACAACAAAAAAAAACACCACAGAGTTGAGGCTGTAGAAGAGCTACATTTACAGTCCATTACTACTGCTTCATTGTAGAGAAAGCATGGAAGTGAATGTAACTGAGAATTTCTCCCATATCTCTTCATGCAGTAGCAGCGCTGGAATTGCCAGGTTATAATTGGCTATGCCTGATGTTTAGAACCAAGCTTTCCTTGTTGGCTCTGTCATTTACTGACTGCAGCAAGTTTGTTCTATCTGTTGAGGAGGGCAAGGGGACTGGTAGGCAGGTTTTGAGGTTAGTGTCAGGCGTACTAGAAAAGGTAGAGCCAGTTTCTTCTTGGAAGAAGTGTACAGTGGAAGGACAAGGACAGTGAACACAAACTGCAGCAGAGAAAAATCTGGTCGTAAAAGAAAAACATGGTTAAAGTCATTAAGCACAAAAACCAGGTGTCAGTGTGGCTGTGGAATTTCCATCAGTTTAGAAGTTCAGAATTCAGTTGGAAAGGTCCTTGAAGAGGCTTACCTAAATGGGAGGTTAGACCAGGTTTGAGCAGACAGTTGGACTAAATAATCCACAAAGGTCCCTTTTAACTGAAGTTATGCTATAATTTGTGATTCTTTGGGACTGCTTTCCCTTCTGTGGATTTCAGCAGTCACACAGCACCCTGCAGGTGTCATTTCCTTCAGAGAGAGGCATCTTAGGACTGGGTTCCCCTTCTGGTCACACCGTTGGAGAGCTAGGGGTGGGGAACAGCAGTCAATTTTTAAGTGCCACCTGTGCTGAATCCAAACAACTTTTTGATGGCCAGTTGCATCAATAAATGCTTGTGTGTCACCGGTTGAGTGATCGTGATGTGTCACTTGAATTAATACCCTATACACATGTAGTAGTTTACTCTTCGCAGGCTTCTAATGTGAAGCAGTCACTATTGTATTGCTCTTAAAACATAATTTCAAGTATAATTTTAAAAACTAGAGATTATCTTTGTTCAAAAGAAGTTCAAAAATGAAATTTGGAGGATATATGGTCTATATGTAGTCAATGAGCAATCAAACTCTTAAATGGTTTCAGGGGCTTTTCATTAAAGCTATTAATATTCTTCACATTTTAAAACTGAATTGAAAAGAAAGTTTCAATGTATATAGATAGCATTCAGTCTCATGATACTTCTCATAAGTACAAAGCATGGTGGCTTTTCACTCTGAATTAGCTATTATCTCTTAAAAAATCAAACTTATAATTGTCTTTTGATTAATATTTGTATGTGCATTCACATTGTATTTACATGGAATATTGTTAAAACTCCACAGTATTCAGAGCATCCCTCTTGAACCATACCTAGACCCACTTTCACAAGATGGTTGATGTTCTTACCCTAGTTTTATCTTTGCTAGCTATTCTTTACTACCTGTCAAAAATTTCTGAAAACCCTTCGTTTCTTCAGTTAACAATCTTACAGTAAGCTTTTTTAGTTAAGTATAATTCAGTAGACTGATTAAAAAAAATATATTCAGTAGTAAGCAAGAAGGAAATAAACAACAGCAACAAAATAGAGAAATAATGTTAGGGATAGGAATGGAGTAAAGCACATGTATAAACCTATATTGGTTTTCCATTTCCATTGCTGTGGGCTGTTTTCAAATCTAAAATAATATATGAGAACTACAAAAACAGAAAAAGAGAGAGAATGACTAGAACTGCAGAATTCTTTCCCTATTCGGTGCAACTAGGGAGAAACTTATGTAGGAGTTGGATATGACAGAAGCCTACAAGTGTATTAGTGGTGTGACAAAGATGAATTGGGATAGACTGGCTGCTAGATATTCCAAGATGAGAATTACAGGATATCAACTGAAGTTACGAGCTGACAGCTCAAAAATGAAAAGATGTATTCTTTTGCATAGTGCATGCACTAAGTGGCAGAAGTCAGTGGCTCAGAATATAGTACAGTACAAAAAAAAAATAAAATTGTGTTCAAAATGCACTGTAATTAATGAGTGAAAATCGTAACTTAAATGCAAAGATGTTGCCATTGACTGAACAAGTCTTAGAGCCACAGATTGCTGGAACCTATGAGACCATACCGAAGAAGTATTGTTTTGTAATTGCCATGTATTTTTGCTCATCTATTATTTATATACCTTTTGTCATCATTAGAATGTGCTTTGCTGACTCAGTGCAGCAATTGGTATATACATGTGATTAAAAAAAATGCAAGTATTAAATTTTCTCAGTGTTTTCAAGCCAAATTATCTCATATTAAAGATTTTCTTGTTTTGCTTAAACAGATGTCTGTTAAGCTAGCTAAACTAAAATAACCGTGTTCAGCTTTTTGCAGTGGTTTAAATTAATTGATTTAAAATCACAACCTTTTTGAAGATGGGAAAGGATCCATTCTCTTTTACTTTGCTCTCTAGCCTTGGCTCTATTCTTTTTTTCCCATGCTGCTACTTGTTCTTTTCTTTTGAAATAGTGTTCTCATCTGTCGAATGAAGTGTCTGCTTGAATTATGGAGATTAGCAATGAAGTGCTGCAGAAACAAGTGATACTCTAAAATCAAGGCAGCTGTATCATTTCTGAATGCTGGCTTTTATTCAGCCAGCTGTTCTGTTTTTCTACCAACTTGAGAATTACTCTAACTTGTTCTCTGTATTTTATTTTTTTACAACATTTAATATGCTACTGACAGACAGGAAGTGTCTTCCTTTCTTTGGAGTTAGCATCTTGAAATACAGCTTATCAATGTCTTCTAGACATTGTCTTTCAATTTCTGACTTGTTAAGAGTTTGTCTAGAACTTTTCACAGAGTAGGCTTGTCCTTTCCTCTGTCAGCACAAAAAGTGAACTGTAATACAAAGTGCAGCTCCCTGGGTTCTCATGCAGTTTTCATTGGGTACAAGAGCACGCTTTTGCCGTGGCTTGTTAGGTAAGTTTGCAGTATCCCATTTAAACAGTTACCACATTCCACTCCAGAAGAGACATGGTGAAACATATATAAATTGATGGATATATAGTGTATGTAAATCTGCTTGAAAGACGATAACAATTATTTTCAAAGTTTTAATGGATAAATGCTGCATACTGAGAATTACAAAGAATGAGAAGGAAACTGAAAATGCTTGAATTTCGATTCTTTTGTTACCTACTTGATATAAGTCATAAGTTTTTATGTTTGACTTGAGAACTTTGACGTAAGTTCTGTTACCCACACAGATATAAATTCCTCTCAAAGGACTATGAGATGCTTTTACTGCTCCAGTTTTCAGTTCTAACTCTACCTATTGCAGAACGTGGCAGGCCATCTAAGCCAGCAGTCTGCTAGGGAGTGCATCTGTAGACTTCACTTACTGAGGTAAAAATGGTTGAAGGTGTTAGTGATACAGTCAACAGAGGATTGGCTCTATATTTTAGGTCTGTGTTCCAAATCTTTTCTTGGCCATAGCCCCAGCTGCTGCAGTAGGATTTTTTTAATGGAAAATTATTTAATGTGTCAGAATAATTTGAGCATCTGCTGTTTCTGCTCTGGCGGTATGGGAAAACCATATGTTCAGTCTGACTGGAGTTTTCTTTAATGTTGCTAATATCTGTGTGTCAGGTCTTTTTCACCTTATGTGGTGTGTCAAGGTTTGATGTTAATATATAGCAATTCTTACTCATTTCAGGCAGCAGTAATAAGCATTGCTGCTAGTTACTTTGACTGAGATACAAAATTTAGCTGATGATCGTATTTTGATTGAATGCCTTACACTTGATTAAATTAGTACTGTTGCAAAAAGTGGATGTTGTTAGGAAGCAGATTTTTTTCCAAAAAAGGGATTAGATACAAGGGGTTAGATACAAGTGGTGTGATCAATCAAGTTGTGTGGGCTTAGGATGGCTTTATTGACAGAGTCTTCTCTTTTGCCTTAGTCTGTTGTGTGCTAGCTTTTCTTGCAGAAATGATTTAATGAAGAAGTTGAGTTTTCAGAACCAAAAAGTATTGTTTGGAGATTAATTATCTTATTTTAATAGCAGGTTCCTCACCTAGCTCCAGTAGCAGCTCCTCTGTTAATCCCATGGCTTCTCTTGGAGCACTGCAGACACTGGCAGGGGCTACAGCAGGCCTGAATGTTAGCTCTCTAGCAGGTAAGCTGTGTGTTGTGGTGGGCTGGGGGAATAGCTGATTATCATTCCTCAAGTTGTGCTAGTTCTGTTTTAACATGTTCCTTTTCTTTTTATAGTAGTGTGGAGTATTGAAAGATAATGGTTTTGACTTGATGGCACTACTTAGTCATCTTTACTTCCTCTTTCTTATACAGGAATGGCAGCCTTAAATGGAGGACTTGGCAGTGGTGGTCTCTCAAATGGGACAGGTAGCACAATGGAAGCCCTCACGCAGGCTTATTCTGGAATCCAGCAATATGCTGCTGCTGCATTGCCCACGCTCTATAACCAGAGTCTCTTAACACAACAAAGTATTGGTGCAGCAGGAAGTCAAAAAGAAGGTAGGCAGAAAGTTGTACACCTCGAGAGGGCTTCTTAAAAGGGCAAGACCAACTGCCTTCGTAGAATCATAGAATGGCTTGGGTTGGAAGGAACGTCAAAGATAATCTAACTCCAGCTCCCCTGCTGTGGGCAGGGATGCCACCTGCTAGATCAGGTTGCTCAGGGCTTCACCCATTTTGGTCCTGAATGCTTTCAGGGATGGGTCATCCACTACTTCACTGGGTAACCTGTTCCAGTGCCTCACCACCCTCTGAGTGAAGAATTTCCTCATAATGTCTAATTAAATCTCCCCTCTCAGTTTAAAACCATTCCTTCCCCCTTGTCCTGTCATTGTCTATCTGAGCAAAAAGTTGCTCTCCGTCTTAACACTTTAAGTATTAAAGCACCTTAAAAATATTGAAAAGCTGCAATGAGGTCTCCCCGGTGACTTACCCTATGTGCAGAGCTTTAATTTCATGGCATTGCTTAGAATAATAGTTATTGGGGGGGGGGGGGGGAAAAAGGAAGGAAAGCCTGTGAGGTCCCTCTAAGGGCTGTCCAAAGTAGTTATTATACAGGCAGTGTTTAGTATTCAGTAGTATTTAACTAGCCTTAAATGCTTAGTAATAGTCCCCATCCTTTTTCTTGGGGGAGGGTATGGGTCCTCAGCCTGACAAATCCCATTGTCAGAAAATCAGTTTTTTTATTTTATTTCCTTGGTATTTCTAAATGTGAACTCCAGTGTCTTTGTTCTTCATCTCTTCCCTTAGATCCTTACTGCTGATCTCTTCACTCTTCAATTTCTGAATCAATTTAACATGTAGTGTAAAAAAAAGAAGAATATAGGAGTAAATTTTCAGCAGAATGTAGGATGATGATAAGGAAAGAATGTGAGATTACTTGTAATCTGATTATTTTGTTTCTGTTGAGATCTACATAGTTTCTTTAGACAACAAAATAAGCTCAAGTTTATTGTTCAGCTTTTGTTACAACTAGGATCTGTGAACCAGTTTTCGTAGGATGTGGAAATTACAAGCAAAAATGGTGGAGAAAGAGCTAGAATTACATGAATGCCCCATCTCAGCAAAGGATCAGGTTGATTTATTCTGGAATCAAGTACTCTATAGAAGTGCATACAGCAATGTCATTGTTTTCACTAGAAGATTTGACTTGAATGGCTCTTTCACTTTTTTTTTGTGAAGTAGGCCTACGTTATTTATTCTTTTTCTGAGTTTATATTCCTACTTGTTGCTTAAAGGTCCAGAGGGAGCCAATCTGTTTATCTACCATCTCCCCCAGGAGTTTGGGGATCAGGATCTTCTTCAGATGTTCATGCCATTTGGAAATGTCGTCTCTGCCAAGGTTTTCATTGATAAGCAGACCAATCTAAGCAAGTGTTTTGGTACGTTGGGTCTATCTGTAGAGGGATGGCTTCTTTCTAGTAATCTTTTCCAGCATATTGTTATGTCTACTTTGGTACAGCTCCTTCTCTCCTTCCTTTCTCTTTTCAAGAACTGTTTATGTTGCTACGTATGTTACTACATAATCATTATGAATTATTTCTATTTTTATGAAAGGTACCATACATTATGGGAGCACTGAACTCTCATGCTCTATAAATGTTTTGAAGGCATTTTTTAAAGCTTCCTCCTAATACTTGAAACCTTGGTAACTGAAGAACTATTTCAGCTGTTATGTACTACCTAAATTTGGTTGCATTCCTTACCCTAATTTTCTTTTAATTAGTATGTGTTTAGACTGGAGATGCATCAGGGCAAGAAATTTAAACAAAAAATATAAATCGTGTCATGCTACTTTTACTATCCAAATAGATTATTTTCAGTTAACTGCTAAAGTCTGTGTTGTGAGCAAAAGACATATTCTTCTTTAGCTTGTGAAGCAGAAGATCATGCACGTGGACTGCACAACTCAATGGTTTCATTTTTCACCACTTTGAAAACAACAGAGAGAGAGCAGTGGTAGCATTTTTGTAGTGCTGTAAGCTCTCCTGACTGTGAATAGGAGAGATGAATCTTTATGGTTTCCATAGTATTGTGCCTTCATAATACCATGTGGGGTTTTTTTTAGTATTTTGATGGTCTAAAAGATGTGGAAAAGCTTTTGCCTTGTGAAAACAAAACAAAGACGACAGCAAAAAATACACTGAGCGTCAGGCTGTAACACCTGCATATGGGATGATCTCCCCAGGCAGTGATACCAACCATTGACTAGAGTTATTAAAGTAGTAGGTTTCTTCAAAAACCTTGGGATCTTTATTTAGAGGATGCTCTTCTCCTGGATTGATACACAACTTTTCATAAGACAAAAACTTAACCTTTGGTACAAGTACCATGCTTGCCTTAACAGCTACTTCACTCCAAACTAACCTACTCCTATAATGCCAAGATCATAGAGTCATTTAGGTTGGAAAAGGTCCTTAAGGCCATGGTTGGACTTGATCTTAATACTACCAAGTCTACCACTAAACCATGTCCCTTAAGTGCCACTTGCATGTGACGGTGCTTTCAGTCCTTTACCTTTACTGAACTTGGATAGATTGATGTTTTCCAGGTTTGTTGTTCTCCCAGCTGTAAGATGTTACAGAACAAACATCAGTACTCTTTTTTGTTCTATTGGAAGACAAAAAATATTATTTCAATTTCCTGAGTTGTGTTTATCTTTTGATCGAAGTTCCGTACATCAGAAAACAAATCTTTGTCTGAGAGCCCTTAGAGTATTCATAAAAACTTCTTACTAAACAGTTGTGAGCTTTTGTAAATTGCATTTCATGCAAGCTTCTCATACCTTGTGAGTAGCTGTTCTACAACTTTGGCATGCAATAATAACGTATTTCCTTTTCTTCAGGTTTTGTAAGTTACGACAATCCTGTCTCTGCACAGGCTGCCATTCAGTCAATGAACGGCTTTCAGATTGGCATGAAGCGTCTGAAAGTACAGCTCAAGCGCTCTAAGAATGACAGCAAGCCATACTGAGCGCCCCTCCCCTCCGGGACTGGAGTGAGAAGGATCTTCTGGTAAGTTGGAGAGGAGCGCACTTAGTGATTCGAAGCCCTAAGGCTGTGTTTTTACAGTCCTGGAAGCTGATCCATGCCGTTCTATCTGGCACATCTTCCCCTGAAGACTCGGCTGCAGCCTCTGCTGAGAATCCTGCTTCGAATGGAGGACGAGTTTGTGCTTTTGTTTCCAGTGTTTTACTTTGGAGTTTAGGTGCCATATCGCTGAGGTTGTTTTTTTTTTTTGTTTTTGTTTTTTTTTTCCCTTATTTGAAGTTTGCTGTGTTTGTAACCAGTGTGTGTTGAGAAGGACCAATGCCAGCTCCTTGGGGGTCGGGAGGTAAGGTTAAGGGAGCCGCGGAAACTGACACCACACTGCCTTGGGGTACAGAGGAGAAGGGGAGGCAGAACTGACACCACACTGCCATGGGGAGAGGAGAGGGGAAAGCAGAAATAACACTGAACAGCTGATGGAAACAAAGATGGGGAAGGAGAACTTAGTCCATCCAAGTTTGGGTGAGCAACGAACCAACTCCAAATAGCCTCTGTCATGCCACACCCACTCTTTTATGCTTCCTTAACTGTATGCCATGGTGGGGAATTAATAAATCATCTCTAAAGCAGGAGACAGATTGGAAGGGTGAACGCATTAACAAGCCAAAGGAAAACTGCAGCTCTGTTTGTTTTCTTGTATATAAAGTAGTGTGTATGTAGCACTGTGAATGTACACAGCACTTTATAAAATTATTAGTTAATGTCTCTGCCCAGAAAACTTCACTATTTACAGTTGAATATTAATGAGATGCAGTGAATTTCTCCCTGTTTAAGAAAACTTATCCTTTATAATTAGCTAGGTTTAGAGAGACATAGGTTAGAGAGTCTAGATGAATACATCTGGGGCTGGAAACAGGAAATTTTTAATCCCTGATAACCTGCAGATTTTTTTTGCCATTTTCTTTTTCCTAACAGTTCATCACATTCTCCATTTCTGTGGAGTAGCATCCTTGTTGCAGAGTATTACTTGGAATTCATTCTGATAAGCATAATATGTGCTGTTTGTTTCTCTATTAAAATGACTGTTAAATTGAGATACAAAGCCCAGAGTTACCCTGAAACAGCTCTTGAGGCTCCTGCTTCATACGTGTTCTTACAGGATTTGCTTTCTCAGTCTTTCTGTTGCAAAGATAATTGCCTATTTAAAAGAAAAAGCAACTAATTTGTGCAGTGAATTAGTCTAGTAATTAGGTATTTCTTTATACTGCAGTTTTCCTTTAAGGTGGTGTGTACCAGTGCTAAACAGGGCTAACACCCATGCTGTGGAACCAGAGCAGAGCATTGAGACATTGCAGTCTTATTCTGCATTTTGGTACTGTTATCTTTTATACTGAAGGAAAATTGAACACAACCCTTCAATTAACACATTTTTTTTGCACACTTCTGAAATTTCTAGTGCATTGCTAAGGGCCTTATACACTGGTTTTAGGGGACTCAGAGGACTTTTGACACTCTGGCCTGAGTTGTTTTAAGAAATCAGTAGAGTCCCATGTTATAATCATCAAAATCCACTTCTGTCACAAGAGGAAGTTTACAATTTCTGTGTGTCTAACAGAATTTCCATTTACCTCATTTTCTCCTCTTCCTTGTTTCCTTTGTATTCCCAGTTGTTGATGCTGTTTCCCAGGGCATAAGCTAACAAACACTGCTGTCTGGGAGCCAGCTGCTAAATAATGTGTGTGGAGTCAGACGTAGGGTTTGGACTGCGTGTTCTGCTCCAGCAGGAGGAGCACTAAACCCATCAAACCTGACTGAGATCATGTTCAGAATCTGTGCACCCACGCGTGGTGGTGTGTCGGGAATGTCATGCATTCCCAGGGATCTCAAACCTCAGAAGTAGAAGGCCTGACCCATAGCATCCAAGAAGAGCCCTTTCCATTGTTAAACTGAAAATCCAACAGTCGATGCCCGTCCACATTGACGGCAGACAGGTAAATCTGTCAGTATTAACACAGATCATTTTGTGGTGGCAAAGGTTCAAAGGCCAGACTGCCAAATTTCCCAGTTATGCTGGCATGTGGTACCCTTCAATGTTAATTATTTGTATCTCTCTAGAAACGTAAACACTTAAGTGAACCATGTACACTTGAATTCTGCACGACGGGAAAGATGTGTCCTGGTTTTCTGAGAAGAGAGTGTTGGAGTGTGAAGGCCTCCAGGGTGATAATGGGATTTTTTTTTATAAATAATATACTTTTCAAAAAAAAAAAAAAAAAGAAAAAAATAGAAAAAAAATAGTTGGGAGCAGCTGCTCCAGGTGCAACCTGCTGTAACCAAGAATGTTGTTTCTATTTTTATAGAAGTTTTATACCGCTCCAGGGTGGAGAATATTTATTACCTAAATTATTTCACTGGAAAAAAAAAAAAAAAGGCCAGGGTTTTGTAGAATCCTGAATGTGATTGTTTTACACACATAATGATGTGCATGATTGAAACTACTGATTTTCAGTGGCCTGTTTGCAGCCCAACAACTGCCAAATGGGGAAGATGAACGCTGTGAACCAGTGGAGGAGAGCACTGTGCTCTGGGGTCTCTACAGTCACTCTTACCTTCTTTGCACCCTACCCCACTGTGCTGAGAACTTTTGTCCTGTTTTTCTTTTAACCTGATGCTCTGGCCTCTTTAGTAGTCATTTCAGTTGTCCAAAATCAGACATTTTAGCTTCTGCATCTTATAGTGTGTCCTCAGTACTGTGACTTACAGATCAAGCTTGGCATTGTTGCAGATAGGTGCGACTCCTGTGGACATGAGGAGATTCACCAGCTGACAATGTGGCTTAGTTTGGTCAGTGACTCCTCCCAGACATAACCACCTTAGACACCTAACTTGGGCTAGCTCTTGTGCCTTACTGGCGTAACTGTATTATAAGTATTGCCAAAAAGAAAATAAACAAAATATCTATGCAGGTTAAATTCTAAAAGATGTGATCCTCAGATGGTTTGAATCAATGCAGTTCTGCTTTCTTCAGCGGAGCTGCATCAGTTTTCACCAGCTGAAGATGTTGCCCTTTTTCTGTATTTGTTTGAGATTTCCCTTTTTTTGGTGTATCAATGTATATGTTGCCAAAGTTAATAAATGTATCAAGTTTGTCACTTGGGCAGATTTTTCTGTTAACAACCGATCAGATAAAGTCAACATTCCTGTGTCTGTTTGGTGGCTGCTGCTGACTATAGAGATTTATGTTCCTCCTGGCTTCAAGTTTTCTTTCTTGTTCGTTGTCAGGAAAGTCTAGGATCTGGGGGGGGCTTGAGGATTCATTTCATTTTTTTTCCTATTTTTAATTCCTTCATGCTCTTATTCAAGCACAAAGCAAATCAGTTAGCTCTTGGGACCTCATGGGGTAAACTGCCCAAATCAAATGAGTTGGTTCTGATGAGCAGCTGGTGTAAAAGAATCTACCAAAATTCTTTGAGTAATGCTCAGAAATAATCCTGATGAGGAAATTGCCTGCAGAACAACAATGTAATAATTTTTAAAATGTGCTAGTATAGGTTAGGAACCATGAGACTGGAAGGGATGTTAGAAAGGAACAAGAAACAGAAGTAACAAAACCATTTGAGGCAAACTTGACTCTGCCCTCAGTATTTTAATGTTGGAAGTTATAATCAGATAGGTTTCTTTATTATAATCTGTTCTTGTGCCAAATGCTTTATTTTCTGGATTGTACAGTAAGAGTTGGACAAGTTCAAATAAATTGCAGAGGGATTGGCTTAACTAGCCCCCTGGGCAAAATATTGTGTAAACTCAAACCAAAGAATCTGAATTTTCTACAACAAAAGCTAGTAAGATGTCTGATAAAATAGAATTACGTGTTACATGTGTCACAAGGAAGTACTTAAGTATTTTCTGGAAGCAAGATGGAAATGCTGGTATATTTCATAGATTTGTCTCAGAAGACCTTTGATTTTACTAGATATACCATAATAAGATGAAAGTATTATGAACAATTGAAATCCTAGTCTAATGTTGCTTAGTATCTATCTGGTACTATAGCAAATGAACTCATAGATTCTTCAGCCCCCTAGATAATCAACAGTCCAAAGTTAGATATTTCCCTCTAACTTTTTTCCCCTCAATTGTACAAAACTTTTATTATTAGAAAATGCCTTTGATACATAGTCATTAAATTTAAAGCCTAAGCAGAATGAGAATTAGAATTTCTCAAAAGTATGAGATGATGGTGACTATCTTCTTGTATTTTAGTGATGAAACAGTTTACTAGCTGAGGGCTCTATTTGGAAAACAGATGCCTCAAAAATTCCTAGCAACACAGAACTCTGTAAGGAAAAAGCTTTACACCTAAATAAAATAATAAGTTAGGAGTGATAGGTTCTTCTTGCATCATACAATTAACTAAAATATTTCTTGCTAATAGTTGAGAGTTAGGGAAGGACAGCCAAGTAAAATCCATCTAGTTACAGAGCTGTTCTAGCGGTTTCATTTGGAAGCACCTAAAAGCAACCTGGATAGAGCAAATTGCAGTTGAAGGGTGCAGCTATGAACAAGTAAAGTGCTTCGAGAGCTGCTTGTTGCAAACACTTAAGGATGTTATACATCCCTGAGCATGCTTACCACAAAGTATAAAATACAGAATGCTGAGCAGTTGCATTATATTATCACAGCTGTGAGAATAAAACAAGGACAAAATTAAATAACTTTCCCTAAGTCATTCAGTTCTCATTCAGCTTCTCATGGCTCTGCTGTTGTAGGCCAGTCCTTCCTAAGGGCTTTAATGAATGGACTTTCCCCTCAAAATTGCTGACTGAAATACTTAATCTATCCAAAAAGCCTAAAGGAATGGCACACACAATTCCTGTGGTGCATGCTAGATGTCACTTGATTTCATGCCTTTTATTTGTTCTCATGCCTCAGAGTTCATGATGCATTTGCCTTTGTGGTTTAGGACTGAAACCTCACAGCTGTCTGCAAATTATCTGGAGTATTTCTAGAACTACAGAAATAACTGCAAGAGCTTCATTAAACTCCATACTAAGTCCTTTCTCTAAACTGGAAAGTACAAAGAGAAAATTTATTTTAGCATTTCTGGTAAGTTTTGCAGATTTAGTGGGTGACGTGCTACTTTTTGCTTTGGCACTAGAATGCACTGCTTTATATTTTCAATCATGCTATAAATGCTGTATAAAAGTCTCATCTTGCATTCGTCTGTAAGTTGTAGCTTTGAGGGGTGCTGAAAAAACAAGGCAGCGAATGAGATAAAGTGCAGTTCCAGGGAAAGGGGTGAAGAAAACCTTTTCTCTGCACTGCCTCCCACATTCTTCCCAAAATGTTTCTTCTGTTTTGCAGTTCAGAGGCTGAGGGGAAGAAACAAAGTTATATCATGTAACATAAGAATTAATGTTTTTATAAACTTTGTGAAAGCTTCAGGAAATGCATTTTTCTACTCATCAAACTGGCAACAGTGACTGTAGAGCTTCTCAGAGCCCAGAATCCCCTCCTCACAAAGTCAGGGAGCTGGAGGCTGTTTTATATAAAGGTTGGGAGAGGAAAATCCCTGTGCAGGTCTAATGATATGAAAAGTGCTCAGCTAGGACAAGTCTTAACTTGCAGTCAAGTCTTAAGGAATTCTTTTCTAATATGTAGGGTTTTTGGTTCCACTTATGTCTTGTATAATCTTTATTTTCCCCCTGTTCCAAACCACCTAACCCCAGTTTCACGGGCTCCTAGGGAATGAGAAGGGAGTGCAGCTGAAGGAAAGAGCGTGGAAACGTGGATTTCCTGGGCTACCACTGCCTAAGAACTTCCCATGTTAGGATGCTGGAAAAGTCTCAGCTGTCAAACCACCTGTAAATCCCTTGTGTCCCGTCTTGTCTCTCAATCTCTGTGGGCAAACGTGAGCCCTGGAGCCATATTTTCAGAGTCAGTCTCCTGGGGAGAGTGCTTGCTCTGTTCTTCTCTTAAACAGAGCTAAGAGAGACACGGGGCACGGGACAAGGTGAATGCATGCTAGTCAGCGTGTCACTTGGCTGTGGAGTGCTCCACGGACTGGATGTTGAGGGAAATCAAGGCCTCTGCTTCCATTTAGTTTCTGGCAGTTTGATGTTTACTTGGTGTCCTTCATGTACTTTGACTTTTACTTGTCCATCGTTGGCATGTGCTGCCCTTCCCTGTCAACTCCCTTCCCCAGGAGGTCTCATTGTACAGTGCCCATTCTTGTTCTCTCTCTCCTCGTTTGGATGTACTGCTCTGTGTAACTCAGTGGGTCTCCCTCTTTCTGGTTTGTTTTTTTTCTAGATTCCTGCCGTTTGTTCATCGTTGTGCCTAAAGCATGTCGATGTGGCGTTCAAGTACATCGTCCAAATCCTTGTCTCTTCAGCTTCTCTGATGCTTGAACTCTCACCTTTGACCTTGTGTTGACTTTTGATGCTGATGTGTATTTTTATTATGTTTGTTTCTTTCTTTGTTTTGTTTTTTTTTTTTTTTTGTGCTGCCAAATTGGTTTTGCTAGAAAGACTGCTGAAGGGGGAATATTTAAACTTGCATTTGAATATAAAAGAATTTCTATTTTTCTAGACCTTCGTAAGATAACCACTTGATTTTGTGAATCTGATTCTTTGTAATTGTCTTCAGAGCAGCCTTGCTAGCATACCTTGTGGAGTATTTGTATTTCTGTGAACATACAGCCAATCACTTTCTAGGCTTAGTTTTTTTCTGTGTGCTTAGTTTTAAAAACACAGTTTTGAAGAAAAAGTCAATTATGTGGTGTGACTCAATCTTTCAGGAGATTTCCTAGTCACATTTTGCTGATCTGGTTTCTGTGCTTGAGGAGACAGCATGTGTTTTTATGAGTTCAAACTTGTGACTTGAGTGGCATCAGCAGAAAACACTTGAACTACATTTTCTTCTGATTGTAGCTACATTTTTGCCCTGGCATTTACTGATATTTTTTTTTTTAGTTTTATTTTTCCCCCGCTTCCCTGTGTGATTATCAGTCTGCAGTGAAAATTTGATCAAAGTATCAAAGTTGATGTTGTATTTTGTTAAGCCCAGCATGCTTGTTTTTTTTCGTAACTACAATCTCCTCAGCAAAATGTGATGTTTTCGTTTTATTCTTTCAAACTGAGATAGTGCCCAGAAATGTTTTGCATGTTTCCTGCTGTTTTCTTCACACCCTCGTATATATCACCTTCACCTCTCTGTTTTCTATAGTTTGTGCAAAAACTGAGCAATTTAACGGGTTTCAAAGGTATCCTTTTAAATTGGTGTTTTTGGTATGGCAAATATCTGATCAGAAGCCACCTGAGGGCATCTACCTGTGCACTTAGACTGTCTGCCTGACAGAGCACCTGGACCTCGTTTCATCTCCAGTGCTGTCACAGGCTCCTGAGGGCTTGGTTGCGTTGTTCCTGTAGTAGGAGTTTCGGTGGAAGAGGATAGCTGGGAAGCAGGAAGGTGGGGGAACTTCACAGTATTTCTGTTTCTAAAGCTCTCTGAAGCTGGGGCTCCTTTGAAACACTCTTTACTAGCATTTTGTATAAATCAGGGCACATTTTTGTGAAGTCCAGCCCCAGCTTAATACCATCAATCAGACCTTGGTGGCAGGATCCTGGAAGGATCTAGGGTAGCTCTTGAAACAAAGTGTTGGAAATCTTCTAGAGAAAGTATTTTTAAACCTGGTCATACAACTGCTGGCTCTTTTCCCAAGTGACAAGCACAATACAACAGCCTCTGAAGCTGTTACCTGAACAGGGTACCATCCCCAGCTCTCTTCTCAAGGGCCTTAGCTGGGGAATCTCTACGGAGATTTTTTAGTTTTTGTTTAGTTTTTAATTGGGTAATGAGCTAAGCAGTTTTTTCTAGCTTGCAGGATGAAAGAGAACAGGTTACTGCTTTTTGTGTGGCAGGCTTCCCCCTACCCTACATACGATCTGCACAGGTAGAAACTGGGACGTAGCTTCTAGATGAAGGCACCTGAAGAGTGTGTGCTGTGATGAAGTTTCAGTCAGAAGGCAAAGCGAGCTAGTTTAGGTATCTTAACAGTATAAAATAATGTGAAGTGAAATCCCAGGAGAAAGGGGTTTGCTGAGAAAATTGTTTGATTGTATAGAAATCTTACTTTTGTCCAGTGTTTGGGCTAATGAGGATGCAAAAGGACTTATCCTCCTACCCTACTCCTGAGTTGGCTGAGGATACAGTATATTCTCAATAGATACTGGTTAGATTTGTGTAGAAAGTCCTTAATCTGCTCGAGACAGAACATTTTTTGGATATGGTACATATACCTGGGAGTGAAGTGTGAGGCTGGGTGAGAAAAGGGTAGAGGCTTGTTTATTTTGGAGGTAGGGTTGTGGGCTGGCTGCTGTCATTCCCACAGTCTGATTGCACAGGGCTGGGTGTCACTGGGGGCACTGATACCCTGCAGTGTATTGAGCAACTGCCAATGCATTTCTGTACGTGCGCATGTGGTTCCATAAGGAACTCTGGGGAAACCTGTGGAAAAATATCTGAAGAAAACCAAAATGCCAAACGTTGGATGTTTCTTTCCTTTCTTATTTCCTTTTTCTTCCTTTGGTTGTTTTAATTGTTCTGTGGTGGTTTTAATGGATTTGAGACAGTGGAGCAGCAGCTGCCTTTCTGATTTTTGGCTGCTTTTTGTGAATAATTTAAAAAGAAAATTTACATTTTGGAGACAAACCTGTGGGCTTTTTTATTGGTACAAACATTGTATTTAACACTAGGGGTTTTGTACAGTTTTTTGCCTTTTCTACTAGAAAACAATGTAAAGTGATTCACAATGTGATGAGAAAACAAATTGCCACTATGACCAAATGTAGAGTCTGTTCTGCAGTAACGGAATTTAATCAACTCGAAGTCGTGGTTCAGTCGTAGAAATGCTTTTCTTTACCTTGTTTGAGCTGTTCCTTTTTTCTTGTTTTGATTTGCAAAACAAAATGTCTTTTTGTGTGAAATTGTGTTGTACTCTGTAGAGAATTATGGATTTTACTTTAATGGTTTCAAAAGTAGAGGAGCACATGTTGCTTTTCTGATCTGATCGCAGAGTTTGTGTAGTGGATTTAAAATGAAAAGATTTGTTACAAGTTTGGAACGAGCGAGTATGTGTTAAAGGAATTTTCTTCCTTTTGTGTGTGTGTTTTTTTTTTCTTTTTGTCCCAAAGGGCAACTTAAAGCTGTTTTAATTGCACAGACACACCGACAACAAGTCATTTTGTATATGCCAAGTGTGGTACCTTCCTTTGTTTATTTGCTATTAAACTGTTTGAGAAGAGTCCTTGTGTGTTGTGTTTGTGTCTTGAACTTGAGGTTCTTTTGGGGTACAGGTGTGGGAAGCTGAAGAGAGACGAGAGAACTGTCTTCCAGTTTTGTAGCCGTGAGCTACAAAAATTTTCATGGTCCAATGATACCTATTCTAGATGCACAAAGTAGCCTTCCGTGTAGATCAGCTACCTTGAGTATAAATGAAAAAGGTTTTGTTTCTGTAGCCTCAATTTGTATCATTTTCTAGTCAAATCCTAAAAATCATGGATAACGCAAACGTGATACACTGGGGAGTGGGTTGTAGATATATCTGCAGCCTCACAGAAGTGCTGGGTAGCCATTTGCCTGTGCATGCAGTGTGCTGTGTGGTGTTTCAAGGGCGGATGAACTTCAGCATAACACCAAACTTGAGCTATATAACAACAGCATGGATGCGTGGTGGTGTGTGGGATTAGATAAGCACTCTTGGAGAAATCAACTCATACCTCTCCTACAATCAACTCATACCTTCCACTCCCACTGCCTCCTTACTCCAAAAAAGACCCAGCTTGCTGAGCTTATCTTGGTGTCTGCAGTCCCCAGTGCTCCTGGTCCTGAAAATACCACACAGGGAAATCCAAAGTGATTGGAATTTTCATAAAACCTGTTGGGGTTTTATAACACTTCAGGACTAATTAGCTCAGGTTTTGTGATAAGCTAAAGTTAACCTGCTTTGCTCTTAGAACTAAGATACATTAATTGTTTGACTTGTCTAAAGATAAATATTTGCTGTAGTCAGAGTATAATTCACTTTATAAATTTGACCGAGTTTGATGTTAATGTTGCCCCTCTGAGGGGGAAAGTACCACATCGGCTATGACTCTGCCCCATTTGTGAAAAATCCTACAATTCAATAATGCTTTTCCTTCTGACTTCCATCTCAGGCTGCAAGCACTTTCAGGGCAGCTATGTTCCTCCTCCGTGTCCTTTTTCTCTGTTATCTGGCATGCTCTGTTTCACCCCATTACTTCCTACATGATAATAAATCTGAGAGCACTTGCAAGCATCAGGATTCAGTGCTGCATTCCGTTCTCCACAGCGCACCAATTGCGAAGCAAGGCGCTGAGCCACCTGTTGCATAGTGTGCTGGGATCACTCATTTTAATTTGCAGCTGTTGAGAAGGGGGGCTGGAGAGATTTCAGTTCAGATATGTCCGAGGTGAAAGATGGAGAGAAACAATTGAATTGGAGAAGTGGTTTGCTTAGCTGGGATGGAAGATTCCTTCTTGTGCAACAAAGTTGGCTAGCGTCATCTCACACAATCAGTTAGCAACTTTGTCCATTATATCTTATGAAACTGAGACTAGAACTATCAATACTTAAATGTATTAAACTACAAATAAGAGCCAGTGTATTAATTTCTGAAAATCGCTGGCATTTCACATGGGTTCTTAAGTTCATCAACATGAAAACACACAAATCTGTAGATAAGTCCTGATGTTGAATGTTTAGGCAAAATTGTTTTCCTCTCACATCCTCCTCCAGCTTTCACTACTTGTTTTAACTCCAGGCTTCAATCTTCCTGACTTTACCAGCCATGTTCTGCTGTCTTCATATGGCCAGGAGCCACAGGGGATACATTATGAAGAGCAGTGGGGAAGGAGACGAGCAGCTCAGTGTGGTCACTCTGAGGAAGTGACCGTGTGTATGACTATAGCTCCACAGCGTGACAGGTGAGATTCCCCGATTTAGTGTTTCCATGCACCTCACAGGCTTACCTATTTGCAGTTCCTGAGGAAAATTGTTGATCATTTAATGTAGAAGCTGTACTTTTATAATTTATAAACTAGACCAATCTTGAGCCACAGACTGACTGCTGCTGTTAATTTCTCAGACAGTCAGTGTCTTGACGATGCCACCCATTTACCCTTCCATACTTAGGCAGCCTCATTTGACTCAAAGTGGTATGTTACATATCAGAGTATGTTTCTGTTTTTTGAAAGTGACCAGTTTGAGCTTGACAGATCTAGCCCTTATTTTACTAGGTTAAATTTTCATCTTGGCAGACTAGTTGTGAGTGGATTCTTAAGAAACTAAGCAGCATTTCAGAGGAGAATAGCATGCAACTCAAAAGCAAGGAAGTACAGTGCAATCAAGAAAATGCAGGACAGATCATCTACCTGCTAGAATGGCTTTGGCAGACTGCAAGGCATCTCCTTTCCACTTTGACCTTTCCTCATCAGATATAAGAGCAGCGTTACGGATGAAGAGTTCCAAAAGCATCAGGATGAGTTAAGGTACAGACAGGCTACTTGTGGAAGGTAATTTTACAAAATGGTCTGCTCCAGCAAATAATCGTGACTTCTTTTATTTCCCTCTTCTTGAGTCCTGCCTGGCTTCATTCTTTCATGCTGTCAGCTGCAATGTCTCCCATCTCTGTCCCTCTTAACTTCAGTTTCTCCAAGTTCCAAAAACGGATGGCCTCACCATTACCACCACTTTCCATGGGGATCAACCTTCTGTATCATGTGTCCATCCTGCCACTCACCGTTATGTGCCCATCACCAGATGGGCATATAAAAATCACTGCTGGAAAGAGGGTTTTTTATATTCTAAATCAGACTTCTAATGAAGTCCTAAAGTATAGGGTAAATAGATATTCTAACAGTGCTGCTGAAGTGATCTTGGCGCATGAGCCAGTTCTGTGTCAGCTTTACTTTCCTGCAGTCTTCTATAGGTTTTTCCATAGTTTCTACTTATAGAGTGTGAGAGCATGCAGTCTATTCTGAAGCTTCACCAAGCACATCACATCCCTGAAAAACAATGCAAAATTAAGTAATGTGAATATCAAAAGCTCCCAGAAGAGAATGAGACATGCCTGCTTCAGCATGTGGGTCTGCTGTTAAAACTTTGAATTGCTATTTCTTCTATTTGGCCTGTAAAAGGATCCCAAACAGGTGTCAGCAACTTCTGTATCTGAAAAATGTTAAACTCCTCTGATGCATCTCCCTACACCCCAGGTATCTCTTCTTCTGAAGGACAGAGTAAATCTATACATAACAAAGACTAAGCCCTTTAAAATTGCACCAGATCGATAGGGGTATGAAACTTGATTCCTAGAGTAACCAGTCTAACTTTACTCTTTCAAAGATGCGTAGGCGAGTTAAAAGCTACCTTGTAATTGGGCTGACAGTCTTCTTATGTGCTTGCATCTTTCTTATGCAGAAATGTATTGCTTTCAGTTGTTATTATCATAACTTCTTGTCATTAAAGATCAGAAAGTTCTGGAAGCAGAACTTCAACAGTGCCTTTGACAACTTCTACTGAAAACTTCTGGAGGACTTACAGGTATCTGATGGCAGTGAGTAACAGTCACGAACAAAGTTTTTCAGTGTGGTTAGCTTCTTGCTCTCCTAGAGAGGTTAACAAGTCAGTGGCACATTTGCAGCACATCAGTGGCAGAGATCCTGACCGTTGGCCACAAAAACTGTCCCCATTCTCAGCTTAGGTCTTAAGAGAAAGGCAGATTTTTTTAGCCTGGCATGTTGCTGCAAGCATAATGTATATGCTGAAATATCTAAAATCATACTCTACTTCTTCAGACACGTATTGTTCCTAAAGCTACATTCGTAGATGAGGCTGCTACCTCCTAGGCTAGCCCGCCCCCCCAGTGCTTGCAAAAGAGGATGGCAAGGGAGAAAGGCAAGAGAACTGAGACATCCCTGTGACTTCAGCTGATTGTCTCTCCCTGGGGTATTTATAAGCCGCATACTGGCGGGCTGGGGTGGGCAGTTGGCTCACCCTGACCTTGGGAGCTGGGAAGCCTGACTAGCATTCCTGGGAGCCATGTGAGCAGGACTGGCAGGCGCAGCTGCAGCCAATGGGGGGGCCCAGCAGTGACTGCTCAGATTGAGTTTCACTCCCATCGCTTGAGATTATTCTCTTTCTCTCCCTGTTGTGTTTTTCCTCTTTGTTTATGGGATTGGACAGCCGAATGCATTGACGGAGTCTTAACAAGCCAGACGTTTGCCTAATGGATTTGGGATTCTGCCTTCAGTGCTGATCAACCACTTCTTGCTATTGCTTACCATAGCTCCAGCCCCCTTACACGGCTGGGCTTTTATGGCTCAAACCTTTCTGAGCACACAACCCGCCCTCCTGTATTAGGGCATTTTATGTTGTGTTCTCTCTCAGGTACTTCCTTTTTGCTCTTCTTAGAGGTTAGTATATGAGGCTTTTTAATGCATGGGAGATGGGTCAGGACCAGACAAAGCAACAGATAGAAAAAGGACTCCATCTGTACCAGTCTAATCAGACCGAAAAGGCGCTGCAAGTCTGGATGAGGGTTTTGGAGAAGTCTGCGGATCCTGCTGGCAGGTTTCGGGTTTTGGGTTGCCTCATCACTGCTCATGCAGAGATGGGCAGATACAAAGATATGCTGAAGGTAAGGCAAACTGGAGATGAATGCATGCCATTGTGTTGCATCCACTATGGAGAGTGGCTGGAGATCAGAATGTAAAATCAGGGCTTTTGTTGTGCATGCAGTCAGATGTACCAGCTACTGGGTGCATATTGTGGGCTGCCTCATTCACTGTGTTGACCAATAGCTCCAGCCCACAAGGTACACAGAGTACTGCTTTCATTGGGTCTGGTCCCTCAGGATTCTCAGGTTAATGAGGTTCTACAGATAATCGTGGGGACCTTGATTTATTCATCACATACAGGCACACTGTATGATCAGGCTTCACAAAAAGGCATGAAAACATGGCCTTTATTTTTTTTACTGTAAAAACTGTTTATAGCACATGTGTCAGAATTAAAAGAGATCTCCAAATAGAATCTATAGAATAAGTGTCAGTCTTGAGAAGAGGTGTCTGTTATCTTATTCAGCCGTTGTTTGATATCTGACACAGATCTTACACTTTTTTATTGTAACTGTTTGCATGGGGACTGATTAAGAGGGGAATGGAGATGCTTTTTTTGGTGGGGGATGAAGGGTGATGAGAGATGTTCCAAGAGGGGTCTGACAGGTTGAGGTCAGAGGTGTTCCCTATTGTCAGGATAGCATTGAAGAAAGAAGGACATAGGGCTTGATGAAAGGTTGGCAAAAAGAAGCTGAGGCTTCACTAAAGATCATGAAGATAAAGCTTCTGAATAACTGGACAAAAGGAAGCTGACAAGTGGGATCTGAGAAGTCACAGGATCCACATATAGTAGCAGGCAGTGTTTGGGAGAGTGACTCAGGAATCTAAAGACAAGAGGATGTTGTAACAGTCTTAAGAAACTATCCCAGCCTGAAATAAGGTCTTGCTAAAGGGCTTTGATATTCTTGTCCTGATGTTTTTGGCTTCCTCTTAAGAGACTAATCATTCAATATTTAGCATAAAAAGTGAAGAAGGTGCTCACATCTCATTGAAAAGTGTTTGGTAGCTCTGTTTAGAAGGTGGGGCAGGGGGAATCCTCTTGCTAGTAAACCTGTGCACATATCAAAGCCTTACCTACAAAGCAGATGCTTAGCGTGAAGAAGAAAGAGGGGTATTAATACACTTGGAAAACATTTGAAGAAAAAAAAAAGAAATTCTGAGAAGCCGTGTGGGATTAAGTGGTGGCAGAAACAACAGACTGATTAGAGAAGAGAGAATCGAAAAGGTAAGATGTGGCTACCTGAAGAAAATACTGAAGGCTTCACAGAAGCAAGAAACAGGCAAATGAATGGGCCCATGACACTCAAGCTGTAACTTCTTGCCTGAGAAGAGAACAGAAAACAGGATCAGAGTAGGTGAATTCTAGTTCTTCCCAGTGTTAGGAAAGAAAATGGCTTCAGTCAAACTAAGATTTTACACTGCAAATGATCAAAGATAGAGGATGGAGAACTTTAGCAATAAATCATGGGGAGAGGAAATAACAGGAACAAAAGGGGGTCTGTGAATTAAACACGTGAAATTAACTGGGATTTAAGAAGAGTTATGATGCTCAATCTCTTGGAGAGAGAAATTACTTCACACCAAGGAACGAGGCTGTGACTATCAGGAAGTAATGAAGAAGTGATACAAAGGTAAGGGAATCCAGGAAAGCATAAGGTAGTGCACATTGCTGGATACACACAGCAGCCTTCCTAAAGCGCTAAGGAGGGGGGTGAACATACATACCCAAGCATAAACAGCTTGATTGTTTTTTATTTTGTGGAATATGTAATATATTCTAGTGGCTTAAATTATCAACTGTTGCCAGTGTGCAAAAGTGAAGCAATTGGTGCCTTTGGGAGTTACCTCTAAATCTAACTGCTAATCTCTAATGCAAACACATGGAGAAAATTGCTAAATATTTACCTTTGCTACAGGCATTAATTCCAGCCAGCAGTGTGCTTGGTTCATCACAAAACATACAAGAGAGTCCCTGCTCAGGAGAGCTTGTGGTCTAAAAGAAAAAGACTTCGAATCATTTGTGAGAACTGTATGCAATGAATCCTGAGGGTTATAGAACAAAAATGATTAATACGACTCAACTGTAATTTGACTGTATAAAACTGATGAATGAAGAAGCTTGCTTAGTTTCTTTGAGTACTTTAATAGCTTAAGCATTCCAGAGAAAGCAGAATAAATTAAACCAAAAGAAAGAAAAATGAGCTGCATTGTCAGATGTTTTCTGCCTTACCTGCTTCTCTTCAGGGCCATTTAACGTTTTTTTCCACTTATTGCCATTCCAGTTCATCTTGTCCGAGGGGCAGTGTGGAGAGAGGTTTCTTCAGACAGCTCCCATGCCTTGTAAACCTCTGGATAACTGCTCAATTTATACAGTGCTGCTAAGCCCATGCTGTGCTGCTCAGAGATGAGCCACTTCTCCAGTGCAGGATGCTACTGTGTGGGTCTTTGAGCTGTATTTATTTAAATTATATGCCTTTTATAAACACTGACTTTTCTACTTGAAGTTTGCAGTGGTACAGATTGACACAGCACGGGAGCTGGAAGACCCAGATTACCTTACAGAGGGCTACCTAAACCTGGCTCGCAGCAATGAGAAACTCTGTGAATTCCAGAAAACGATATCTTACTGTAAGACATGCTTGAACATGCAGGGTACCACTGTGAGCCTGCAGCTGAACGGCCAGGTGAGCCTCAGCATGGGCAATGCATTCCTGGGCCTCAGTGTTTTCCAGAAGGCTTTGGAGTGCTTTGAGAAAGCTTTACGCTACGCACACAACAACGATGACAAGATGCTGGAGTGTCGAGTCTGCTGCAGCCTCGGGAACTTCTATGCCCAGATAAAGGTGCAGTAACCTACGGGATGAGAGGATGGGGGGGTGGTGGACTCATTATGGAAAGAATTGGAAATTGTGTGAATTTCAGCTTAGACGTTTGCTACAGAAAGCGAAGCGCTGGGAGAGCGTTTCAAGTTAAAACCTCTACTTGGTAAAGTCATCAGTGAGTATTCCCCTTTGTAGTAAGGATGGGAGGATTAGTGGAATGCTTATACAGCACAGCAGAAGCAGCTGTGAATTGAAAAGATCAAACTTAACTTCAAAGAAGATCACATCAGAGGAGGCACTGTGCACACAGGGCTGGTAGCCAGAACTCATGGATTCTCTTTCTAGCTCTACCACTATTGCAGGCAAATAGCTATTTGTATGTACAAAACCAGGCAAGAACTGTGGGTGGGATGATTTGCTGGTTCTAACTAATATCACAAACTCAACAAATAGTTTCACAGAAGTCTTGATTTTTTGTCACTAATGGAAGACTGGCCAACTAAAGTGTTGAAAACTCCTTAAACTTCCCTCATAGTACCAAAAATAAAGAGGCAAATATTATACTGTATACTTTTGAGGTATGAAATAAGAAGAGAGAACAGAAACTAAAATGTTGAGGTTGCCTTTGTGCATCTTGGAGAATAAAAAAAAAAAAACTTATCATTTTTGCAGCTTCATATATCTCATTTGAGAATGGTTTAGATATCTTTAATAGTTTTATGTCCTTATTGTAAAATAAGATTTCTTTCTAAAAAGTTTTTAATTCAAAAAGATGCTTAAAGTATTTTTATTAGTTATTGCCAATTTGGTAGGGCTGTGATTTTTTTGTTCCTGTTTCCTGCAATGCTGAATAACCAACCTCTCAGAGATCTTCACTCGCCATATGGAGAACATGAGGGCTCCACGTAGATGCTGAAAGTGGAGCTGATGCACGAGCAGAGAGTTTTCAGCCTTTAGTTATAGAAGATGGCAAATGATTCTGGCAGCGTGAGGCTGATGGTGCAATATATAAAATTCATTTGCTGTGTCGTTTCTCCAGTGTCCCGAACACATGGAGTAATAGCAGTTCAGCATATGGCAATTCCACCTTCCGCAGTTTGATATCCATGTCAATTTAGAAAACCAGGCGTGTAGAAGAGGACAGGCAGGGGAAGAAAGGCATACAAAAAAGCAGCTAGCTGTTCCAGCATTAATGAATCAAAAATGGTTGTTTTTTTTTTTCCTTATAATGGTTGCTTTTTTCTCCTTGTTTTTTTTCTTTACTTTTGCTGTACCTACTTCTGTCTGCTTGTCTGCCTTGCAGGACTACGAGAAAGCTTTGTTCTTCCCATGTAAAGCAGCAGAGCTGGTGAATGATTACGGGACAGGCTGGAGCTTGAAGTACCGTGCAATGAGCCAGTACCACATGGCAGTGGCCTATCGGAAGCTGGGGCGCTTGGCAGATGCCATGGACTGCTGTGAGGTATAGGGTGCAGGCAGATGCAGAGCATCAGAGGTCTCAGCAAGGGTATTTTGCCTACAGGACAAGACTGAGAGGAAGAAATGCGATGGCATTCACACCTGACTAGATACAGATGTTGCCTCCATGTCTTAGAGTTGTGGTCTCAGTAGCCCTGGGTGCCTCCAAGTTTGGGCCTATGAATGTCCCCTAGTTGGGAGTGTGAATGCAATTGTAGTTTCTTTAAAAACGTTGTGCCATTTCTCTGGAGCTGACCCTTCAGTGGCTGGAGCCCAGCCCAGCCCTGTTCTGAACCAGAAGCAAGCTCTCTTGCTGACTAAAGACTATTTCTTTCAGGAGTCCATGAAGATTGCCCTTCAGCATGGTGACCGGCCTCTGCAAGCGCTGTGTCTGCTGTGCTTTGCTGATATCCATCTCAGTCGCAAAGATGTGCAGGTACAGCTCTTTCCTGCCAGGAAGGACATAGGGGATGGCAAAAGGGTGTAAAAAGCAGGCCAAAGCACAACATGCATTTTCCTCCCTGCTTCTGCAGACGGCCTTTCCTCGGTATGATTCTGCCATGAGCATCATGACAGAGATTGGAAACCGCCTGGGACAGATCCAGGTGCTGCTAGGAGTGGCTAAGTGCTGGATGATCCAGAAGGAGCTGGACAAGGTCAGTTATAAACTTGTTTCTACACAAGTTTTTTAGATGAGATAAGAGCAGTCATTTTCCGAGCTGAATGCCCATCAACGTGCAGTAGAGCTGTTGCTCGTACAGCTGCATTTCTCCGAATGGTCCCTCTCAGTCAGGAATTTGTTGCTAACAGTATGAACATCCATTCTGAGTCAGCCTGGTGTCTTACAGAACTGTCTCATTAGTCAGTCCTGATGACTTTAAACACTACTCTGAGAAACTGTTACTGGGGAAAGGAAGTCTGCTCCTGCCGTTGTAGGCAATCAGCTTATCCTTTTGCTCTGAAATAGATTCCACTGCCTACTTTTTAGCAATATGACTAAGCTCCTTATTGTTAGTGACGATGTTTAGACAGCTCTACAGCTCCACCATGTGCTCTGCAGATAAATGTGTCATCAAATTCCTGGAGGAAATTTGAAGGTATATAAACCATGATGTGAAACAGAAATGAGAGCAGAAAATGAGTTGGGAATAGACAACAGGTCAACACAGTACAAGGAGGTGAAGTTACTTATTTTGAAAATACTTAGGCAGTGTATGTGTCTGAAATACCTGACTGTATTAAATGCTGCAGATTGCACTGCAGGAATGTTAGTGGGCTGCAGAGGGAGATGCTCAAAAGTTGGTCTTGAACGAGTGCTGAACAACCTGCAGAGCCTCTACAGTGACGCATCAAGATGCTGTTTTGGATGTAGATGTGCTGAAGTTACACTCTTACTAGTCATGAGAGACACAAAGTATACGAGGTAAAATGAAGCATCTCAGAAGGAAAGCAGTATGTGCCTGTCAGAAAGGCAAGTTCAGGGCGCTGTCAGCATCCAAGTTCCCCATGGTAGGAAGTCAGCTGGGTGAGATACACCTTGCAACGTTAGTAACTAAATGCTACGTTTGCATTGGAAGAAGAAACCTGTGGACATAAAAACTGCCTAGTGTAATCCCTTCCAAGCCTCACATCTCATATATGTCCTGTGGTACAGGATGCAGCAAGTAGGCCTGTAAACAAGTTGAATATTCAGCACTCATCTAACCCCTACATCCCCTGGTCTCACCTTTAGCCATTGCCACCCTCTGCTGTCACAAACGGTTCTCACCTGTGAACCCCATGATGAGGGCTTTGCAGACAGTTCTCACCTGTGAGCCCCTGATGAGGGCTTTGCAGAGCCCTGATCTCACCAAACCCATAAAAGAATTGAATGAAGCTTGGATTCTGCTCCAGGTGTTAGAGGCAAGTCTACCCTGGTGGTCAGGAACTTTATGCCCATTTGCCCCAAAGGTGACCTCCTCAAATGTTACAGTGGTGAATATTCCCCCCATAAAGCCTGTTCCTCAGTTTTACCAGTCGCAGTTTCCATTTTTCATGCTGCTCATCCCAATATGAGAATTAAGTATGGCAATACTTAACTGTTTCCACTTTCAGATTCCCTGCTCTTGTCCCAGTCTTCTTTGGCCTCCCAATCTCCTCACTTAGTCCCAGTCTACTGTGAGTGCATGTAATCAATACTATGCCAATTCCTCCCTTGCCATTGGCACAGCCTGCTTGCCCAAACTCTTGTGCAGTCTTCATTTTCCTGTCTCAGACAAACAGTCCCCTGCACTTCTCAGCACCTCTTCCTCCGCCTCATGTGCTTCACTTTATTTCTTAGTCCCGGTCATTAATTCCAGGTTTTCCATTACACAGTCACTCTGTCTGGGCACAGCTCTCAGTTATGTTCTTGCTGCTGCTCTTCAGTTCCTGCCTCCCTGCTTTGTGAGTTCCTTACCCTCAGCTGTTGCTGCTACCACAGGTCTAATGCCATCTCCGCTGCATTCTAGGTGTGTTCTTTCATCTCAGCTGGTCCTCATCCCATAGAATAGCGGTGATGCTAAATTATAGGGTGAAAATTTAATAATGTTCCTCATTACCAATATTGTGTCTCAGGGAAGGTCTCTTCTTCCTCTTGGACCTAAAGCAGGTCTTGATAGTTCTAGGAAACAGCGACTGATTATCAGAACAGTGGGGATCACTGTGGCATCTAAGGGAAAGTAGGGACTCAGCTGGTATAACATAACAGCTGCTATGCTAAACGTTTTGCTTCAGACTGAAAAAGAGTGCTAGCAGTACACTCCTACACTGCACCATGTGTAAGTAGGACAAAGCAGATATATGAAGAGCAGGAAAAAAATGGAGGAGCGTGGTATATTGATAGTGCTGATCCCTTCTCCTCCCTAAGGTACAGATGAAATTGGAGTTCCCTAAAGATTATTGAGCATTAGGGCAGGATGGGGAAAAGGCTTGCTTTGCTTGTGCTTCATCCCAATCCTGAAGAGAGTGTGATTCAGCTTAAATAAGTCTATGTTCTCTCTGCTTATAAACACCAGCCTCTGCCAACGCCATACCCCTTCTTTGTGTGGTTTATGGCTGGAACGGAAATGTAGCTCTTCGATTATTTGTGGTCTTTCAGGGAATCATAAAAGTTTCTTATGGATAAACTTTTTTTTGGGGGGGTATATCTGTCAGGCAGCCATCTTATGTCTCCTGAGTTGCGGGAATGCTTGTTTATCCAAATTCTACTCTGTACCTCTTTACCTCTTTCTTTTATTAACTCCCAGCAGGGTATTTATAGAAGTCTGTTTCTGTTATATCGGACTGAGAACTGATGATGTGTGCTCTCTGTTCACAGGCTCTGGAAAGCATTGAAAAGGGGCAGGAGCTGGCAGAGGGACTAGGGAACAAGGTAGGATACTGCAGCTTCTCTTCAGCACTATCTGTAGTCTTCTGTCAAGCAATTTAAGAAGCCTAGAGTTCATGTATCCACACTTGTTATTGCTTATTAAGGTCTCCATATTAATGATTAAGCGTCATTAATTCATGATTAAGCATCATTAATTGATGCTTGACTTGTTTTGTTAAGTGATTAGTTGTGGGCATTAGCACAGATGATCATCAATGTGCAAGTCTGTAAAGCGAGGGAGGAATCACAGTGGGAAGCAGTAAAAATGCAGTGTGAAACAACCATAGAGCTGGAGGATTAGAGTTCACTTCTTGGAAAATATTGTTGGCTGAGCAAGAGCTGAACAGCATGCTGGTTGGAGGCAGAGGAAAATGAAATGCAGCATATGTCATGCATAGTTTAGGAACACCATCTTGAAAAAGCTGCAGAGTGCCTCAAACCTGCTCTCCCCTTTTGTGATGCAAGGCTACGGTTAATATTAGGAAGTGCTGAGAGACCAAATGTCCTTCTGACTGACCCTGTCCCTTGGACAACCTGCTGTGCTGTTTTTTTCTAGCTGGACAATGGGGCTGGAGTAGTCTCCTGTCCCTCTGCTACTGCTCTGTCTTCGTCTTGGTCACTTTTCTTGTTTCTGCCCTTCATGCGCAGCTTGGCCTGCTGAAGCTCCACTGCCTGTGTGAAAGGATCTATCGCACAAAGGGGCAGCAGCGAGAATTGCGTGACCATGTAGTGAAGTTCCATGAATGCGTGGAGGAGATGGAGCTGTACTGCGGCATGTGTGGAGAGTCGATTGGGGAGAAGAACAACCAGCTCCAGGCCCTGCCGTGCTCCCACTTCTTCCACTTGAAGTAATGAGCTGGAAGTACTACACATCCCTGCCATGACAGTAGTCAGGGGCTGTTTGTGCCCAGAGTAGGACACTTCTATCTATGTTATTCCTCAGGCTTTGTCATGCGTAACCGTGTCCCACAGCATCCCATTGAGTATCAGGGCCTTAAAGGATGAGATTTAGCCCTAATGTCCATCCCACTTCCATCCTCTAAATGATTGTTCATGCACATCCTTGCCTTGTAGGCAATTTCCAGATTATTCCACTTAATTCCTCCCGGGCAATTCACTTTGGGGCAGTTTGGCTTTTTGCCCTAGGTAGATAAAACCTACCTTTTAGCTAGATTTTGTATGGAGCTGTATAAGGCATTCAGCCTGTTCCTGTGCCGGTGCCACCCAAGGACCATTAGCTGTGCATACTTTTATTTTTAGACCTATAAGATGTGACAGAAAGTTGGTTCTTAACATCACCTATTTAAGAATACACCAAGGATCACCCCAGAGGCTTGGCAGCGGGCTCTGCCGTCCCCAGCAGCCCAGGAAAGCAGAGTTGCCCCCCGGGGCGGGGTGGGGAAGGGGTCGGGGCTCTGCCCTGTCCCCTCACCCGCCCGCTGCCAGCCGCCCCTTGCCTTGCAGGTGCCTGCAGACCAACGGGACCCGCGGCTGCCCCAACTGCCGCCGCCTCTCGGTGAAGCCGGGCTACGTCTGAGCGCCCCCGGGGTCCCCCCTCAGCCTCTCCGCGCTCTGTGTGTACCGCAATAAAGCCGCACCACCGCCAGCCGCCCGCTGCCGCCCGCGGGGGGACGGGGAAGGGACCGGGACCGGGGAGGGGACCGTGAGGGGACCGGGGAGGGGCAGCGCGGGGCCGGCTCCGCCCCGAGATGGCGGCGGGGCCATCACGCAGCACTTTTGGGACCGCGCCGCCCCCGCCCGCAGATTCGCCACGGCCGGGCGCGCTGCGGGCCGCGGGGGGGAGAGAGGCTCTGAGGGAGGCTGGAGGGGTTGTAGGGACCCCGCACGGCCCCCGAGGGGTCGCCGCTAATTTTCGCCTCGCCGTCCGCGGAGGCAGCCGCGGGGAAGCGGCCGTGAGGAATCTGCGGCGGGGCAGCGGCCGCTGAGGGGAGGGAAGATGGCGTCGGTGTGGGACGAGTCTGAGGTGCGGGGCCGGGGCTGGGGGCTGGGGGCCGGGGGCTCGGGGCTGGGGGGCTCGGCGCGGGGCCCGCGGTGACGGTGCCGTTGTGCCCCGCAGGATGGCGTCGGCGAGGAGGTGCTGAAGATGTCCACGGAGGAGATCGTGCAGCGCACCCGCCTGCTCGACAGCGAGATCAAGGTAGCGCGGCCCGGCCCGAGCGGGGAGCCCGCGGGGTCCCTGAGGCGGCCACAGCGGGGCGGGGAGCGGGCCCCGGCCGCTGAGGGGGGAATGAGGGGAAGGGGAGGGCCTGGGGAGGCCGGCCCGGCTCCCTCAGATCCTTCTCTTGCACTCCAGCCCCCTGCCCATCTGTGTCCCCTCAGCCCGGGTTATCGGCCCCTCTGCTGTAAGGGGGGCCCCAAACTGGGCACCGGCTGGGATCTAACAGCTGTTGAGTGCACAGGGATAATTGCCTGCCTCCATCTGCTGGCTGCGCTCCTGTTGTCACAGCCCAGGGTGGTGTTTGCCACTTTTGCTGCCGTGGCACGTTGTGGGCTCACGCTGAGCCTGTTGTCCCGGGTCTCTTTCAGCAGAGCTGCTCCCCAGTCTGTGTCACCACAGGGTACGCTCAGTTCCCACATGCGGGGCTTTGCATTTGTCTTTGGTGGATTTGTGTGGTTCCTGCACACCTGTTCCTCCAGGCCCTCATGGTCCCTCTGGGTGGCAGCTCTGCCCTTGCCTGTATAGACCGTTCCCTCACATTTAGTGTCATCTGCAGATGTGATGATTTTGTGCTCCATCCCCTCATCTGGGCCACTCATAAAAAGGATAAAAAGAACCAGTCCTGGGGTAGACTTGTCCCAAGATCCATAGGGTGGTATCAGACCTATCCCATGTACAAATACACTTAAAACTTTAAGCTCATCCCTACTACTCGAGGCTAGTATTATTGAGATAAATTACTTCATAAATTCTACAGGGCAACTTTATCCTGCTGCTTCAGGCTTTGCAAGTGTTTCTAACTTCTTAACTTAAAACACCAAAGATAAATTTGTGTCTTGTTTTTAAATTGCAGAATAGAGTGTGTAGTATAAGCAGCCTCCATTTTGTAGTAAGAGCATCACTGACATGGTGGCAGAAATATTTATTGGCACCCTCCCTTCATGTGGTTTTCCTTCAGCATTTCCAATACTAAATTGAATCAAATTTATAAATTTTTACGTTTTTATATAGTGCTTTCTTTATCACTGCCTGTAAAGGTTCTGCCCTGTGGATTATTGTGTGTTATACTTAAGTTTTTAGAGAAGAATGGATTTTCCATTAAACAGGACCAATTCAGGTGCAGTGAGTTCTGAGACCATTTGGGGTTACAGTCGGTGGGGCTCACACTGTGCTCTCAAACTGTGACAGTGACCAGGAAAGGGAGCAAAGTGCGTGTGGGTGTCCACCAGGTGGCACTGAGCACCACCTGTGTTAGGTACGACAGGCTTGGATGTAAACATGCTTACTGGTGGATGGTGATTACAGAGCTTTCTAATCTTTCAGCCGTTTTTCCTTCCAGTTAGTAGCAAAATCCACAGTAAAATTAAAATTATATAGTAAAATTAAAATTATATATTAGAATATATATAATATATATAAAATAAAATATAAAATATATATTATATATATTCTAATAAGAAGAAATTGTGCTCCCAATGTTGGGTTTGTGTGTTTTGTTGTCTTTTTTTTTTTTTCTTATAGAAAGGTTTTATATCTTATTGAAGCCTAGGCCTAGGTCCTAGAACGTGTTTTGAGTAAATTCTGGAAGGTGTTTAGAGCAAATTTGCTGATGATACTAAACTGGGAGGAGTTGTGGACTCTGCTGAGGGTGGAAAAGCCTTGCAGAGAGATCTGGACAGATTGGAGAGCTGGGAGATCACCAACTGCATGAAGTTTAACAAGAGCAAGTGCCAGGTCCTGCAACTGGGACGGGGAGAACCTGGCTGTGTGTACAGACTGGGCAAGGAGATGCTGGAGAGCAGCCCTGCAGAGAGGGATCTGGGGGTTGTGGTTGACAGCAAGCTGAATATGAGCCAGCAGTGTGCCCTGGGGGCCAGGAGGGCCATCCTGGGGTGTATCCAGCACCACATCGCTAGTTGGTCAAGGGAGGTGACTGTCCCACTCTGCTCTGCACTGCTGCGGCCTCACCTCGAGCACTGTGTGCAGTGCTGGGCACCACAGCACAAAAAGGATGTGAAACTGTTGGAGAGTGTCCAGAGGAGGGCAACAAAGATGGTGAAGGGCCTAGAGGGGAAGGTGTATGAGGAGCGGCTGAGGACACTGGGCCTGCTCAGCCTGGAGAAGAGGAGGCTGAGGGGGGATCTCATTGCGGTCTGCAGCTTCCTTGCGAGGGGGAGTGGAGGGGCAGGCACTGATCTCTTCTCTTTAGTGACCAGTGATAGGACCCAAGGGAATGGTGTCAGGCTGCAGCAGGGGAGGTTCAGGCTGAACATCAGGAAGAGGTTCTTCACTGAGAGGGTAGTTGCACACTGGCACAGGCTCCCCAGGGACAGAGTCACAGCACCAAGCCTGTCGGAGTTTAAGAAGCATTTGGACTGTGCTCTTAGTCACATGGTCTGAATTTTTGGGTAGAGCTGTGGTGCCAGGAGTTGGATTTTATGATCCTTATGGGTCCCTTCCAACCTGGAAGATTCTACAATTCTAGGTTACTTCAAGGCATAAGCTACAGGTCATGAACTGAAAAAACAGCTCACAAATGTAAAGAGGCTCCGCAGGGCTATGAGGATGACCCTTTCACTGGGAGGGCAGTCAGGCAGTGGAACAGGCTGTCCAGTGAAGTTGCAGTCCCCATTGTGTAGTCCTATTCTTTGGCTCTGGTAATTAAAATTTTACAAGATTCAGTTGGGCTCAGTCCTGAGCTACCTGGTGGGAGCACACAGCTGGCCCTGCTCTGAGCAGGAGGTCGGGGCAGAGGCCCCCAGAGGTTCCTCTCAGCCCGAGTTGTCTGATGAGCCTGATGAGGACCTGGCTATCTTCCTTGTGGGATGCAAGTCATGGATATTACCCTAGTGTTGAATGTTTTGCTTTTGAGGAAAACGAGGAGGTTTTTTTTCCCTATGGAAGCAAGTGATAAGTTGGTTTCTTATATGAACTTGTAGAATGTAATGGCTTTATAAAAATGGCACCTGCATTTCTTTGTTCCACTGGGAGCAGCAGCAGTGCATCTCACTGCAAAAGTGCTGCTAGTCCTGCTACTCTCAGTAGACACGAGCCCTAATTCTGCCATTCCCCGTTCATACGTTTGCTTTGATGCTTTATTGTGATTCTTTTAAGTTTAGGGAGTTTCAGGCTGTTTGTTCCTATGCTATTGCTTGTAGTTTTATCAGTGTTCCAGTACCTGATTCTTCTTTAAACCAGCAGAAAGTAACTTTTAAATGGACGGATATAGATGTGCACGTGTCTATGTTAAATTATCTGTGTATCTGTTTGTGTATATATATATATATACATATAAAACAAATAATAATAAAAAATAACAGTTTTATTGCAACCCTGTAGCTGCAACCCATATTGCAACCCTGTGAGCTGACATGTTGATTGGGCCGAATGTATCAAGTGACATTGGGAGGAAATTACTAAGGGGTATTGATTAGAGACCAAATGGACTGCATAGCTCTAACTCCTAACCAGTTTGGGCTATTTTGCTGTCTTCTCTTTTTCTATTATGTTTCCCTTTGTCTACACTGTCTCCTCAGACTTATGTTTTTAGAATTTCTGTGTGTTCTACTTCTAGAACAACACATACATTTTATATTGCCTTAGACTTCTGACGTTATTTCTACCTCTTTCTTCTGCATGCTGAATCCAGATCATGAAGAGTGAAGTACTCAGAGTGACCCATGAGCTTCAGGCCATGAAGGATAAGATCAAAGAGAACAGTGAGAAGATCAAAGTGAACAAAACCCTGCCGTACCTTGTCTCTAATGTTATTGAGGTGAGAGCGGCGTGCTTTTCTGGAGCAGAGTGAGAAGTGTGCACAATTTATGTCAGGAGGGAGGAGGGCAGGGGAGCTCATTAGTAATTTGAGTCATGGCATATTCTCAAACCACTAATGATCCTGGAATCAGGGCTTCAGGTTTTTCTCTTGGTTTCATTTGTGACCTGCAAGTGCTTATCACTTGCCCATGTCTTGTCTGGGTCATTTCTCAGGGAGGTGTAAGCTGCTGGACATCTCTACACAACACAGCTGTCAGGCACTGCTTTGCTTAGCATAGACTTGGATATGTGAAATCTGGCGTGTGTTTTCCAAAAGTTGTGGCACGATGAATGGAAAGTGATGGCTCTGGTAATTAAAAATCTGTAAACTGTGCCCGGCTTTGCGTTAAGATAAGTTCTGTGGTTAAAGCAACAGTAGCTAAGAGACCCTAATCAGAAAGATTTTTATGAAAAAAGAAAGAAGAGAATGGATTGGAATTTACAACATTTAGAGAGTTTTATTCTTAACTAATAAGCACTAATAAGCACCCTGCTCATCCAGGGACTTGCTAACCAAGTCGTATGAATGCAAGAGGTTCTGTCCTTTAGCCACTTACACATCCACATCATCATGTACCTGCTTTGTTCATTGTAAGAGGCCAGTTAAGTTTGCAAAAGCCTGGAGAAGGGCCAGATGCTACATTACATTTTTTTCGTAATTCAGTAATTTTGCTGATCTGCTTAAAAAAAAAAAAAAGGTGTTGGTGGTTCTACTTTTTAAAAGGGTGTTGTTTTGTACTTGTGTTTTCAAACTTAATGAGCTTAAGTCTTAATGTGAGCTGCTGTAATGGGAAAAGGAATCAGTGCCATTAGCTACTGCTTTGTTATGGGCTTGATAGTGTCTTCCTGTTTGCTGCTTCATGAGGAAAGGAAGAGATGAATTTTTATAGGGTACTTTAAAGCATTTAGGATTCTACCGCTAATGGATAACGGGAAGTTTTTTCCTACTCCATGTAGTTTAGAAGCATTAAATCTGGGGGCATGCTGCTAGCCTGGTTATGTTACAAGGAATTCTCTCGCTCTGGTTTTCAGCTGCTGGATGTTGACCCCAACGACCAGGAGGAGGACGGAGCAAACATTGACCTGGACTCCCAGAGAAAGGGCAAGTGTGCTGTCATCAAGACCTCTACGCGCCAGGTAAGAGCCATGTGCCCAGCGAGGTGCGAGGAACAACTAGGAATAACATCGGTCTGTTACTTGGTGAGGTTGGTCGCCTCACCGGTAGGGATGTAAATACAGCAGAGACGTTTAACGCTGCCTTTGCCTCTGTCTTTATCACTGATCGTGGGCCCTGGAGCCCTGAGCTGGAGGACCATGGCTGGGGAAATGATTAACTCCCAGCCAACCCTGCACTTGTTTGGGATTTGCTGCTCCAGATGAGTGTGCCGAAGTCTGTGGGTCAGGTGGGATTCATCACAGGGTACTCAGAGAGCTGGCTGATGTCATCATAAGAGCTTTCTGTTATTTTTCAACAGTCTTGGGAATCTGGGGAGGTCTGAGCCAGCCAAGAAGCTGGCTAAATTTGCCCCAGTTTTCAAGAAGTGTAAGAAATACCCTGGTAATTACAGGCCCGTCAATCTGACTTCAGTGTCTGGTAAAATGATGGAGAAGATTACTCTGGGAGTTATTGAAAAGCTGCAGTCATTGGTCATAACCAGCACAGGTTCATGAGGGTGAAGTCCTGCTTAACTAACTTAGTGTTCTTTTACGATAAGGTTACCCATCTAGTTGGCCAAGGGAACCTAGATGATGTGATTTAGTATTTTGATTTCAGCAAAGTTGTCAATACTGTGTCTCACAGCATCCTTCTGGACAAAATGCCCAGCACACAGCTAGACAAGTACCTAACGCAGTGGGTGAACAACTGGCTGATGGGTCAGGCTCAAAGGGCTCTGGTAAACGGGGTTACATTGGGCTGGTGGCCAGTCTCTAGTGGGGTTCCCCAAGGTTGCATTTAGGGATAGTTCAATGTTTTCATAAGTGATCTGGGTGCAGGATTTGAATGCATACAAAGTGTGTGGGTAATACTAAATCAGGAGGAGCTGCTGACTCCCTTGAAGACAGAGAGGCCTTGCAGAGAGATTTTGACAAATTAGTGCTGAGCAATTGGCAACTGTGTGAAATTTAACACAGCAAGTTCTGGATTTTGCACCTGGGACAGAGTAATCCTGGACATATGTACTGAGAGACTGGGCAGCAGCCCTGTGGAAAGGGATCTGGGGGTTCTGGTCAATGGCCAGACATGAGTCACCAGCATGTCCTGGCAGCCAAAAGGGACAACCACACCCTGGGGTGCATCAGGCACAGCACAGCTAGCTGGTTGAGGGAAGGGATTGTCCTGTTCTGCTCTGTGCTGGTGCAGCCTCACCTTGAGTACTGTGTGCAGGTTGTGGCGCCACAGCGTGATATAAAGCTCTAAGAGAGTATCCAAAGGAGGGCTACAAAATGGTGAAGGGTCTGGAGGGCAAGATGTGTGAGGTGTGGCTGAGGTCCCTTGCTTTGTTCAGCCCGAGCAGAGCAGGCTGAGGGGAGGCCTCATGGCGGCCTGCAGCTCCCTCACAAGGGGAGTGGAGGGGCAGGCGCTGAGCTCTGCTCTCTGGGGACAGCGACAGGACCCGAGGGGATGGCATGGAGCTGGGACAGGGGAGGGGCAGGCTGGGGGTTAGGGAAAGGGTCTGCACCCAGAGGGGGTCAGGCACTGGGATGGGCTCCCCAGAGCAGTGGTCATGGCACTGAGCCTGCCAGAGTTCAGGTGGTTAGACAGTGCTATCAGACACGCGGTTTGAGTTTTGGGTGCTGCTGTGTGGAGCCAGGAGTTGGACTCAGCGGTCTCTGGGGGGTCCTTTCCAACTTGGTGTATTCTATGGGCCTGTGACTGTATGAGTGCTGAAAAGAGTCTTACTGTAGTACAGCTGGTTTTGCTTACCTTTCCTATAGACATATTTCCTGCCTGTTATTGGCTTGGTTGATGCTGAGAAGTTGAAGCCTGGAGACCTAGTGGTGAGTGATGTTGTGACTGTTAGGAATTTCAGAAAATTCCAAGTATCTTGTCCTTTAGAAAGGAGACAATCTGTCTATATTATTTTGAGACCATTTCTATACTAAAATTCTAATAAAAATGAATATCATGGGTTTATTAATATTTGTAGTATAGAAAAGAAGTGGTGGGGGTTATTTATATATATATAAAAATATATATGTGGGGGTATAGATATATATATGTATATCTATATACTTATATACTATATAAGTATATACTATAAGTATATATATACTTATATATATAAGTATACTTATATATATACTATATATACTTATATATACTATATATACTTATATAGTATATATACTACTATATATATATAATATATATAATACTATAATATATATAATATATATATTATATACTTATATAGTATATATACTATATTATACTTATATATAGTATATACTTATCGTATATACTTATATATATAAGTATATATAGTATATATATATACTTATATATACTTATATATAAGTATATATAGTATATATATATACTATATATATAGTATATATATATACTTATATATACTATATATAAGTATATATATACTATATATACTTATATATAGTATATATAAGTATATATATACTATATATACTTATATATAAGTATATACTTATATATATATATATATACTTATATATATACTTATATATATATATATATATACTTATATATAAGTATATATAGTATATATATATACTATATATATAGTATATATATATACTTATATATACTATATATAAGTATATAAGTATATATAGTATATATATATACTTATATATACTATATATAAGTATATATATACTATATATACTTATATATAGTATATATAAGTATATATATACTATATATACTTATATATAAGTATATACGATAAGTATATACTATATAGTATATAAGTATTTACTATATAAGTATATACTATATACTATATATACTTATATATATATACATATATATGTGTGTGTATATATATATGTGTATATATTTATATGTATATATATATAAGTGCCCAAAATTTAGATCTCTCCCTAGTAAGCTTTCTGTTAGCAATCTTTTGTACCATAAGTAAATTGGGCCTCTTCCTTTTAAAACATGCCCAATTTGTTGCGATGTTGTCCACCATGCCAAACTGTTGTGATTTGATGGTGTTAAGCTTGTTATCCCTGCATCCTTGCTGCGCAGAGGATCATCTCTGAATGTGTGTTCATTAACTGCTATCTGAAGGGCCTGTTAAAAGCAAAGAGCTTGTGTTTGCAGGGTGTGAACAAGGACTCGTACTTGATCCTGGAGACTCTACCCACTGAGTATGATTCACGGGTGAAAGCTATGGAGGTGGATGAGAGGCCCACAGAGCAGTACAGTGACATCGGGGGACTTGATAAACAAATCCAAGAGGTGATACCAGTGTGACCAAGGACAGCAGTCTTTGAACTCAAAACGGGCAGCCTGGATTCGTGGCGTTTGGTTTTATGTCTTAATACTTTTATTTTGCTGCAGCTTGTGGAAGCCATTGTCCTGCCAATGAATCACAAGGAGAAGTTTGAAAACTTGGGTATCCAGCCTCCCAAAGGAGTTCTTATGTACGGGCCTCCAGGAACAGGGAAGACACTTTTAGCTCGAGCGTGTGCTGCGCAGACCAAGGTAAAATGAACTTTAGAAAATGTACGCTGCTGTAGAATAGTAGCTGAAAAAGAGTAAGGACACATCCAAGGGGAAAGGGAGTATATCTACACACTGGTGTTACTTGGGAAGGTTGGGACTTTTTTTGTTTGCTTATTTGCTTGTTTTAATTAAGAGCTTGTGTAGTACTCAGAACTGGCACTACTAAGAAACTAGACACAGGATTGTCTTTCACTTCCCAGGCTACGTTCCTGAAACTTGCTGGTCCACAACTTGTGCAGATGTTCATCGGTGACGGAGCTAAGCTGGTACGAGATGCTTTTGCTCTAGCCAAGGAAAAGGCTCCTTCCATCATCTTTATTGACGAATTGGATGCCATTGGAACTAAAAGGTGAGGTACAGGCCATGTTACAAAGCTCTTGGGCTGTCTAGCAGTCCCTTTTGCCTGTGTATGTGAGGGAAGTCAGGCTTAATGCACGGCCTGTTCAGAAACAGGGTAAAACAAAGCACAGATACAGTGTTTGCCACAGTCCTTGGGCTCAAAGCACATGTGCTTGAGTGCAATACATGAGCTTAACCAAGGCTGTGAACTGCAGTCATTCTGCCTTTTTATGTGATTAAAGACATAGGGGCAGGGTGGCCAGGTTCTAGCTGATTTCCCCCCCTTGTTTCCTCCTCAGGTTTGACAGTGAGAAGGCTGGCGATCGGGAGGTGCAGAGGACCATGCTGGAGCTGCTCAATCAACTTGATGGTTTCCAGCCTAACACACAAGTCAAGGTTGGTATCTAGCAGAGCACTACCAGGGGCCAGGGCATTTTAGCAGGGGAAGAAAAACAACATTAAAATTACGTCCAGGGAATAAGCTGGGTAGATCCCTGGGGAGGAGAGAGGCCCATCCTCCAGGTGCCTCAGTCTGATCGCCGTGCTTCTACTTAGGTGATCGCTGCAACCAACCGAGTTGATATCTTGGACCCAGCTTTGCTCCGCTCTGGACGATTGGATCGCAAGATTGAGTTCCCGATGCCTAATGAGGAGGCCAGAGCCAGAATTATGCAGATCCATTCACGTAAAATGAACGTCAGGTATGGAAGAGGCATGACCTGGGGCTGTGTTTGCCACTCACATTGGGGGTATGTCAGGGCTGTGGCGTGGTGGTAGGCACTCTACTGTGGTGAGAGTTCACTCGCGTCTTAAGGAAGCGCTGTCCCTTGCTTCTGCTTGGGACGTGTGCTCAGACTTCTCCCTCCCTGCTCCTATCAGCCCTGACGTGAACTATGAGGAACTGGCGCGCTGCACGGACGATTTCAATGGAGCCCAGTGCAAGGCTGTGTGCGTTGAAGCGGTAAGTGTTCTCCTACAGCAGCCAGCACTGGTAAGGGGGGGATGAGAAAGCTCGAGTGGAGCACTTCATCAGAACTGATGCAGCGCTCACATGCCATCACTAAATACTGTCTTGTTGGGCAGGGGATGATTGCCCTCCGCCGTGGAGCTACAGAGCTCACCCACGAGGACTACATGGAAGGAATTCTAGAGGTTCAAGCAAAGAAAAAAGCCAATCTGCAGTACTATGCCTGATCTCTGTCCAGTCAAGGTTGTGGCCTTGGCAGAGCACAGGACTAGACTGGACTGTACCCCTTTCTGTCTGGAAAAAATAAAGCATTTTTTCCCTCTAAAAAGGGTGATGTGTTGGGGCTGTCGCCCTTGCTTAGTGGTTCTACATCTACAAAAGGCAAGGGGAGACCCGTCTGTCCTCGGTGCCCATCGTGCTGCCTTTGGAGCCTCCTGCTAGGACTGGATTAAATCCTGCTCTGCTGCTTCAGAATGAGGACCAACAGGTACTGTTGTACGTACTGCAGTAAGTGTACTTGGATATCTGCGGCTCAGACAGCATTCCCCCTTTTTACCTGTGCAGCCAGGGAACAGAGTGTACAACTCTTGTCAGCAAACACTCATTTTGCAGGGGAGAGGTGAACAGGATTCGCACATGAACGATGCTGTAACTATAGCATTTAAACTTAGCTCTGGAATATTTTACACCATATGTACGTGAGCTTTCTGGTGAGTCAGTCTGGTAATTAGTAGCAAAGAATTCACAATTACGTCCACTGAAGCAAGTCTTTCAGTACTTTTAATGCCAGTTGAGAATTAAAACTTCCATTTAAAAATTACACTTTTCATAAATACACTGACTTTAGCATTAAGTATCTTACATGCCACTGTATTGTATTTGAAGTACAATGTAAACATCTCCAAATGCTGGCCATCTCATCTTTATCTGTGCAGTTTTTGGACACTTGGGAGAGGGGCAGGGATGTAAGGGAAGAAAGAATAGGTGAATGAAAGAAAAACGCACCCCAAAGTACTTTGGCTGATGTTCCTGAGTTAGCCCTAGTACTTGCACTGGTTCCAAGGTCCGTTTTAGAGGGAGCTTGTTCCAGTGGAGCATGCATGTTCTTGTCGTGCTGTGCTCAGGGGGCATTTGACATTATAAAGGGGTGGGTGGGTGGTGAAGTGAGCAGAAGCCACGTGTTCCTGAGGCAAATACACTGCAGTTCCTTTGGACGTGAATATTGGAGGGGGCTGTACATTCTGCTATTTCAGCAGTACTGCTATTTGAGCTCGGGGAAAATTACTCATCTCCTTTCACAGAACAGGAGTTGCACCCACAAGTTATTTGGGTGGTGAAAGTTGATCCCAGCAGCTCAAACTACGACTTACTTTCAGAAATGTACCCTGGCCTCTAGCTGAATTGTCACAAGCTGCATGTTGCATACATCTCCCCATTAAGCAAGGGGACATTAGCCAAACGAGTAACCTTACCTGTGGAAGAAGCTGAGGAAAACCTTCCCCTCCTCTCCTAAAGCCGGTAAGAAATTTTCAGAGGCTTGCTGTTCATTTACAGCAGGCTCCTTTTGGAAACAGCTTTAGTGGTGAGTAAATAGCTGATGCTACAGCATAGAATAGCACAGATTTCTGCTTTAGATGAATTAATACTAATGATGGGCTAATTCTTTGGCCTAAACCTCGGCTTAGATCAAGGTTCTTTTGGGAAATGATGGCCTGAGCCAACACTAGACAAGTTTGTTGCAAAAGTGTTCAAGCCAACCTCACATAGCTCCTTCCCTAATTTGGGTCTGAATTACACAGACCTGCAGCAATAGAGTTGGTGCGTAAACATCCCTTACAACTGGACAATAACAGGACCATGGAGGTACAGTTCAAAAAACAGCACAAAAGAAGACACAGCCTTGGACTTAATCCCTTGTAAACAGAAGAAAAACAAAAACAAAAGAACTGTCCCCCTTTAAACCATCAATGAGCAAATCAGCAATAATTCAAACCTGGAGTTACTTGCAATGTCTGTGTCCACGACGCGTCTGTAGCAGTGTCCCACAGGCTGGTACTTCCCACCGCTATGGCACTGCTCCCACGCGCTGACGTGCCACCTCTTCCGGTGTTAACCCACGGCTCTGCCCAGGCTGTGCGTCCCAGAGTCTCTTCTCGCTCCCTCCGAGGTCACACGGCCCCGTTTTCTTGTCTGGGTTTTTGTACGGATGCCCGCGAAGTGTTGAGTGACGGGGCCAGTGTGCAGAGGAACCCCGCCAGCAGGGTGAGGCCCAGGCCTCCCCAGGCACAGAACATGGACCAGCCATAGCCATGACTGATGTCCTCTGGCAGCCCATAGACGTAGCGGGGATAGCGAGATAACTCAAAATTGATCCCGGCTACGCATGTGCAGAGTGAGATGATACAACACGTACCTGCGGGAGAAAAGCAAGAGGGTTCTACAGTGCCCTCGGGTTAATTATGCTGTTTGTTGTCTTCCCCCTAGGTATTTTAAAAGTCATTTTTCAAAAACAGGCATTACACCTTTTTCTACTACCAGTCACTTCTTAAAAAAACAGAGGAAGAAGAATTACAAAATATGTAGCATTATAAGATACCTTCCTTCCCAAATAAGCAATATTGTCTTAGTTAAAAAACAAAAAAACAAAAACAAAAAAAGCCAAAGAACATTTTTAGCATGAGTCTGTCCAGTGCAAGTCCCTGAAGCAGGCAGCAGCAGTCACTGTTCGCTGTGAAAACATTGACTATAAAATCAAAGTGAAATGCTTCGGGAAAAACTGTGACACATTCCCCTCCCAATTTAACCATCTAATCCTTTTAGGTCATCTATCCTTTTAGGTCAGGGCTCACAATTCAAAGATTAGCTGTAGCTTCAAAAACCAGATACAATTGAGGCAGGGTAGAATTTAGCTCAATCACATCTACATTAATTGAGCTAATCAAGTCACACCAAGCAGCTCAATGGTGGCAGCTCTGCCTTTCAATTAAGAAAAAAAAAACATGCCTCTACTTAAAAGTTGCCAATTTATTGCTTCCATTTAAAGAGTCAGCCTTGCAGCAACTCTGTAGCTCACCGTTTTGGTGCATTTGTTGCTACTATGCCCCTTTCAAGTAAACAAACACTGGCCTAGTTTTTGAGGGCTGACATGAGCATTTGTGATCAGCCGCAAGGTGCTGTACGTTGATTATTTTCTTTAAGATTCCCTAGAGAAAATGATGAGCTGAGCTGCCTGACAGGAGCAGCGGGCTGCACACAGTCAGGACAGGCAAGAGGCCTGTGCTCACAGTCCCTGTGGCTACAACACACCACTCCCCAGAGCAGGAGGTGTGTGCGAGTACAGCCAGGGCCACCCACCCAGGCACACGCACGCCCAGGTCCTGCCTGGTGCCAGAAGTGGCAGCCCCATGCTGTGCCCATGGCTTGCTGCACTAACGGATCGCTTTGGGTTTGCTGCGGGGCTGACTCGACTTTAAGAGCACCTCCCCAGCCAACTGTGCTGACTGGTGGTGCCAGGAACAGAACACACACGAAGCGCTCTCACCTCCCATCAGGAAGAGCAGCCCGGCCACGTACTGCATCAGCTCCTGCTGTTTGCAGCAGCCCAGCACGCCAATGATCCACCCAAACAGGATGATGGAGACAGCCATGCCGATGAAGCCAGCTGTCATCCTCCGCAGATCTGAGGAGAGAAAGCAGAAAATGCAGAAAGAAGAAATGAAGATGACGTCACCCAGACACGACAGCAGGGAGAAGAGTCTGGACAGATTTAAACTTGCTGTTGCTAAAGCTTGTACTTACACCTATGTGCTCCTCCTCCTGTAGCTTCCTTGCGAAAGTTTCAGTGCTACGTGCAAATTACCTCTCAGCACCCAGCCAGCTGGCCTCCCTTCTGCTGGGCACTACAACTAGGAGCTCTCTTTCGCTGACCAAGAGCAGTACCGGCCAAACGCTCCTCAGCATTGGCCAGAAGGGGCACGTTATGAATTCTCCAATGGTTTGTAAATGTCAGTACCGCAAAGGCTTGTGTGTGTGCATTTTTTTGTGAGTGTTGAAAACAGAAACCAAAGGAGGAAGGGGACGCTGAAGAGAAGTAAAGCACAGGAAGGCAGGCGCCGTGAGGTGAAGACAGGAATAGTGGGAAGACAAGCAGACGGAAGATCAATACAGCATGAAGGTAACAACTACAGTAACAAACTCCAAAAATAAAACGCTTAGACAACCATGATATGAACAGCACCTCGTCATCCACAACACAAGCAGTGGTCCTGCCTCCCCGGGGTTCAGGCTGTAGCTGAATTTCCTCAGCACTGTGGCTCACGTGACTGTGGCTATGAAGCATTTTGTGAGGCAATGGGACCAAACAAGTACAGGGAGAAGCAGGAGCAGAAGAGCCTGATTAAATCATTGTCAGCAACAGGCTACAGGTCAGTCAGCTGCGTGGGAAGGACTGAGGCACGAGGCAGCTTGTGGGCTGGGAGCCAGCGACAGGACAAACGGAGATGTTCCCTAAAAGAGCTGGTTGCCAGGGAGCTGCACCAGGTCGCTAGTGTGCACACAAGAAAATGCACCAAGCTCTGCACAGACGAGATGGTGACGCAGCACCTTCGCTGCAAGCCAGCTAGAAACTGCCCATCCCCAGATCCAGAATAAAGTTATACCTTGCAGCACACTTTTCTGTATTCCCATTTCACTTGCATAAGCCCCTCCAAATCTTACGTCCCTTTCCACTTGTACTGCCAGCTGCTTTCCCATTTCACTAACAAATAGGTATTTATACCTCTTTATACCTGTGAAGGGTATCTGATGTAAAGCCCTCACCTGGCATTACATTAAAGCATCACTAATCCAAACAGTCGTGTGCATCACTTGGGTTACTTACGGAGAGCGTGCCACTCGTCCTGCCGGATGGTGTTGGTGATGTTGATGGGTAAGTTGCGAGGCAGAGAGCTGGAGGTGTAGTGGTACTTCACTGCGGTGCAGCGCTGAATGACTCCTGCAAGGGAACACCAGTGTGAAACACGGCAAAATCCCCGTGCCTTGCACTTGCTGCTGAGTTGGCTGGCCCAGCAGAGCTTACACAAGGGAAGTCTTAGTTCGGTACCAGAGCAAATACCATCAAAAAAGAACCATTTACTTCAGGGACTCTGGGATTAGGAGTGGAGGGAGCCTTGCTATAAGGAAACACTGGCTAAGGGGGAACCCTGCTACCCCAGGCAGGCCGCAGGAGGAAAAGCCTGAAGGTAAATGGCAATGACAGCCACCAAAAATGGATCCAGAAGACTCCTAGAGGAACTGGTACAACCTCTTTGGGATAGCTGAGGAGACAAGAACATGGCAGAATACCAGCAGGACTGGTTTGTTTCTTAAGAGTACAGATTTCAATCGCTTTCTGAAAATTTTGAATGAATGCTAAAAAGTGAATTGAAAGGGAGAAAAGTTTGAATCTAATCCAGTAGTCATTTGCTCTTTGCTTTATTTTTGATGGACAATAGTACCCCTGCAGGCTTGTTTCCACCATAGCTTAAAGTAAAGTGTATCCCTGATGCAAATGTGAACCTACATACATGCTCTTCTCAAAGGGAATTTTTAGTTTAGAAAACAAGGAGAAGGGGAACTAAACTTGGATAGTGGGGAGGGAGAGACCAGTCAGAAAGGTAACAGAGCTAAATAGCACAAAAAGTTCCCCTTAAACAATGGCCACAGGTCATTACTAGCACTTGAATGCTGGGGCAGAAGAACCACTCAAAAACAATCAGCTGGCCAGTGAGCTAATTAAGCTGGTGAACAATCACTAGCAGAGAGCTGCAGACTCAGTGACCAGCTTTGCAAAAGATGAAAGAAAACCCAGGAGAAGAAACGAGCTTTGAGCTGCTCCCGTAGCAGTGGGAAGCCTTATTTTGTTCTCTAACAGCACTCCCTGGGCCGGCACTGAGCGGTTCCTGCAAGGAGGACGCCCCCACTTCACAAGGCCGGGAGGAGTGCACACAAGACCCAGCCAACTCCAGCGATCACGCCAGGGAGGGGAAGATGATCTGAAGTTCCTCACGTTAATAAAACAGTGACATTTCTTACTGAAGTGGAACAAGCAGACATGCAAAGCACGTGCCCCAAAGAGGGAAAAGCCCAACGCTAGATTTCCACACAAAGCAGCAGAGCACTGCAAGCGGGCTCCTGTCCTTGGGTGCGCTCCCCACTGCCTCCCGAGCCACAGGGAAGCTGCCCGACCTGCCCCATGTGCCTCTCCCTGCTGAGCAGGGCACCCGCCTGGCGGCTGTTTTGGAATGGGTCTGTAGGGCTGCCTGAGAACATCTGCTCCGCATTGCTACAACAGTTTACATATGGAATAAAGTAAAACCTCCACCTTCTTATACAAATCCGGTTGCTCAGACATTCTCAAATAGCAGTTCATTCTGATTCTGGTTTAAAAAACTTTACTCCTCCTAATCCGTTCTCCAGAATTCAAAGTGCTGACTTTATGTAGGCAGCACATAAGCCCGTATTAAAACAGCACGGTTGCAAAGTGAAGAGCTCAGGAGATGGAGAATTCCAGGGTTTATGGTGCCCACTAAGCTCAGCTCTGACCCCTAATCCACAGACCTGGTGACAGCCTCTGATAACACCACCATAAGCCAGTCTTCCTCTAAGATCCTGAGTGTGGGATGGACCCATTCTGGTGTGAGCCGCAAGCAAAACAAGGGTGGCCACTCACTGTAGGTCCCTTTTCCATGTGATAAAAAAAGCTGAAATACGTAGGCAAGAGTCAGAGGATCAGGTAAGTGGTAAGAGTGATCTCACAGCTGAACGTGACCCACTTTCTCCCACAAAATTATTGCATGCACCAAGGCAAGCCTCAGTAGCCAGGTTTTGCAACTGCAGTGACAAGTTCACATGTCCAGTTTGGTCAGGTCTAAGTCTGATTAGCAGAGACACCACGCACTCAAATACACACAAGCACTTCACGGGGCTGCATTTAGCAGTGTAACACCTTGTTCTCTAAGTGCTCACAGAAAAAAAGAAAACCACAAAGTAACTACAAAATCAAATGCATTTCAAAGGTACCCTGATTAGTCCTTTGTCTTAAGTCCTTACACAGCTGAAATCATAGGCTATAAAATAGGGAGAGCATCCCGTCCTCCATTTCAGAAACCTGCCAGCAAAGTCATTTTGCTTTTGTTTGTAACAGACTCAGAAAAGCAGCACAGAAAAGCCTGCCAAAATTAAAAAGTTTGCCTTCAGGCAAAGGTTTGAATAGAACAGAGTAGCGTGGTGAACAAGGAGGACAAAAATTAAGGGAGCGCTGTTGGTTTTGGCACACAAATAATTTGAGAATGCAGGACAGAAGGGGACACGCGCTTGAGAGATTCGATTATCATACGGTCTATGTACAAGAAAAAGGTTACGCGGGCAGCCTGATCCTAGCAGTTCTTAGGGGCATTAAAAGAACATTATGAAAGTTGCACTGCATGTGCAATTTTCTTGATTAAAAAATAAACATGAGAAGCAGCGAAGTGCATCTGGCAGTGTCACATTGACACGTTCATGGCCAACCCACACGACTGTAGCCTCCCACTCCAAGGCTGTTTCTCACACCTTGCCCTCACATCCTTTTCCCTCAGGGCTGCAGCTGCAGACAGGTTTCCCTCCTGTGACCTCTCACTGCCCTTGGGGCACCACACCTCTGTGTCCCTGCATGCATTCTTTTTCCCCAGCTGAGCACTGAGGCTGGGCAAGACCAGAGGATGCTGGCTATGAAGAATTTCTGGACCCCAGATACCCAGGCAGAGCACAGGCCCGTTGTCCCTTGGCTGCCAGACACCTGGAAAGGGAGATCTGGGCCCACTGGAGCACATGGAGTTTGTAGTCCTGGGCTCTGCGCACCGATTTTTTCTCAGTTTAGTCTCCAGCTCTCTCTGCCTTTGAAACATGCGTGCCAGTGCTACGAGGAGGAGATGGAAGGCCCTCTCCTCACCACGGGTGAGGCCAGGGGCGGCTACCGCTGAGCTCCCAGCGCCAGCTCTGGCACTCCCCTGTCTCCTGCCCCAGCACCAAGCAGCCTCAGCAGCCCCCTGGCCTATTCCGGCTATTTTTCCCCATGACTGCTCCTCACCTCACAGCTCTGGATCACTTTGTCCACACCGCTGCCCAAAGCCCTCTAGATCTGGTAAATCAAATTTCTTTTTAAAAAATACAGCTCTTAACAACTATAGTTATTAACAGATCGTACTTACCAATGGCCACGACTAAACAGCTTGAGTTTACTAAATATCCTGCTCTAACACGAGCTCTGCTCTAACCTATCCTAACCTATCCTATGCTCTATCCTGCTCTAACACAGCCACTCCTGTAATTCTTCCATTTTCTCACCAGGTGGAAAGCACAGGGAATACAGACACTGGGATGGAGCAGTTTTCTTTTAAGGGCCTCCCTCCTGCCACAAACTGCAGTGTTCCCCTGCTTAAGCATATGGTAGTTCTCACCTTCTCAGCTACGTCATGATACTAACAAGTCATTTTTACCCAGCACGTGCAAGACCCACCAATCCCATCCCTCAGTCTTTTCAGAACAAGCTTGAAAAGCAATAAAAAGAACAGTTTATGAACAGTGATGAACATTTTTTGGTTTTCATTCCTTCAACTTACTCGTGTACAAATGCACATTGTTCAAAAGAACCCACCAAGTTACCCAAAGCAGCCCGTTGGAACTGATCTTTCCTAATTAATCATTTTCTACTGTCACCACTTCGCAAACACTGTTTCTCGTATTGATAGACAAGACCACTAAACAGCGTATAATGAGTCCCGGCAGGACCTCGCCACGAGTTCTCCATGCAAAATGATTTTGTTGCCGTCTCCAGGGTGGAATGCACTGAGCCCAGGCATTATTCAATGAGGCACACTGCTCAAGTTCTCATGCTCAGAGAGACTGCCCCTACACACAGAGACCCTCTCAGTTTACCCACCATGTGGTTCAGTTCTTTGGCTGCTATCTTGTACTAATTGCTAATCTCCATTTTCCCCTTTTCGTCTGTCCATTTTTTTTTAACCTTCTCAATGGTATTTTTAAAGTCAAACTGTCTATTTTTCCACAGATCCAAAATAGCAATGTTGCTTTTTAAGGAAACACCCACACATTATTTCCCTCTTCCATTTAAACTTTTCCCACCTCTCGGTTTTGCTCCGTGTTTTTTGACTCCTGCCTTTTCCTTTTAAGCATATAAAGCAAGTATATAAATTACATATGTAAACATATCCATCTATATGCATCACCAGCTAAAATGCTCAAGTATTGAAGCTTCTACAGCACTTAGTTTGTATTAATAGCAATAGATAAGGATTAGACTAGAAATCTACAGGATTATCTAAACAGAAAAGGACACTTACAGATTTAAGTAATTTAATCAGCACTCAAGAGAAACCCAAAAAGAAAATAAACCTTACTCCAGAGATGCTAGAAAATGAAGAGTGGAAACCTTAATCAAAATGCCACTGGACTTGCACAAAAATTACTTACTCCTCTGTCACTAAAGCCTATAAAAATCTCTACTCTTGAGACTATCGAGAACAGAAGGAGGTATCATGCATCACCAAAGGGCTAGCTGAAAACTTAGCGCTAATTGAAGAGAAAGTAGGACACTCGGAGGAGCACAGTAGTGAGCTTCAGCTCACACTAGGATAAAAAGCCCATTTGCTTCTCTTTGGAAGGCATCTAGTAGCGTTCTTGAAAGAACAGCACAGCAACAGCCACCCCTGACCATCGGCTGGAAAAGGCTGCTTAATCATAGCTGTCAGAAAAAAGATAGACACAGTGAGAACACGGAGAGGCTGCTAGAAAAGCAGGTCAGGGGAGGGGATAAGACGAGAGTCATATCTATTTAAAGACCTGACTCCACAAGAACTATTATTAATAATTTTCCTTCTATAAGATGATACCTAAATCTGTACAGCAGCAACGTAGGCAGAGAATACAAGGAAGCAAGGTTTGCAGGGAAAGGCAATGTCCTCTATTAGAACAGCTGAAGGAAAAAAATAAAGTAGAAGGAAAACCTTTTGTATTTGGAATCTCTCCAGTTTAACACATTGGGCCCTAAGGAAGATCACGGACCACTCTGTAACACCCTCACACATGCAGAACGTAGACTCTGGCCTCTACACCCGACAGCAGTAGTGTTGGCAAAATCCCTCAAATCAGAAGTATTGAGGGCCAAAGTAGTATTCCCATCCCTTCCCCCACCCTTTGCTAATCTCAGTAGAAGCTGAAAGCATTTGGTTTGCTATGAAACAGAAAAACAGATAAACATTTGACATCATAGGGACAATTAATAGAATGAAATTAATGAACTGCCTTTTAGCGAAATGAGATCAACACGGAAATAAAAATGAAAATGCATAAAATGGATGCTAGGAGATTAAATAGAGGAAGAAGGTAATCACAAAGCACTGGAGTTTCTAAAAGTAAGAGTCACTGCTGTGCGTTGGAAAGAACGGACAATGACGAGCTGAGCCTCGCAGCGCCAGTCTATCCATCCTCCGCTGTGCGGGATTGGCGTCACAGTTGGAAGCCACACTGAAGAACTGCTCCTGCTTTCTTAAGATAGCATTTCCATTTTGTGCCTCAATGGAAGCACTTCTCCCAACTCCTACTCTCCCTGTGCCAGTATGTACCTTCTGGAACACGAAGTCCTGCTATTTATCATTAATCACGCACAGTATTTTTTCCCCTAAGCTTGTTTTCTGTGACATTTATTTTGACTTGGTGGGTCAGCCCGCTACATTATTTGTGCTACCCAGCCCAGGAATTTTATCCATACTCCACAAACTGCTGGGCTTTGCACTGCACCACGACGGCATCACATTCACAGCTTTCTCTCCTGTCGCACCTGGAGCCCTGGGTGACCCAGCTGGACACACACCAGTCACCGTGAAGGTCTGGCCATCCCCTGCAGCAGCGTGAAGCCCCCCAGGCTACAAGAGGCACAACAGGTCCCCATCTCCTTGCCACGCACAGCACAGAGCTGCACACAACCCCGCACGTTTCTCTGCGCTCAGCAGCGCGGTGCCGGGGCCACAGCGCCCAGCAGCACCCTGCCCGAGCACCAAGCCACGGGAGGGGCTGTCGAGGAGCGGGTCCCACCCGGCGCTGCGGCACCCGAGGTGTGGAAACGGGGCCCCGGGAGCGGCTCGGGGCCCTCCGCACCGCGGCCGCCGCGCTCAGCACCACGGACAGCAGCGGGCCCGGGGCCGCGCCCGCTCCCCTCACCTTTCCGGATGAGCTCCTCGCTGTCCGGCTCGTAGCCCGCGCGGTGGCAGCGCCTCCAGAGCCCCGAGACGGTGGAGTTGAAGCGGCGGCCGCAGTGCGAGTCCAGCGCGGCGGCGGCGGCGGCGGCGGCGGCCGGGGCGGGGGCCGGGGGCCGGCCGGGCAGCAGGGCCCGCGGGGGCCGGGCGCGGAGCGGCAGGTGCGAGCTGGGCGCCGACATGGAGCCGGGCGGGTCGCTGCGCTTGTGGCCGAAGCCGCGGCAGCGCTCGCGGTGGCGCCGCGCGTCCGTCTCGTACCAGGAGTCGGTGCCGATGGCCACGGCCAGCAGCGCCAGGGCGGCGGCGGCCAGCAGCAGCCCGCAGCCGCTCAGCGCCTGAGCCGCGGCCGCCATCTTACCGCGCCGCGGGCGGCGGGGGCGGGCGCTTCCCTGCGGGCCGCCTGGGGGCCTCCGCCCGCCGCGACGCCCCCGGAAGGGAAACGGGGCCGGCGGAGCCCGCTCCGCGCCGCCGGGACGGGCTCGGCTCCCGGGGCGGCCCCCAGCGCCCCCCCGGCCCGGCACGGCCCGGCCCGAGGCCGCTCCCCTCACGGGGCCCTGAGGGCGCCGCTCGCCTCACGAGGCGCGAGGCTGCGCGCGCGATGTAACGGTCGCGGGCCCGGCAACGGCCGCCAGGTGAGGAGAGGGGGCGGGGCGGGGCGGGGCCGGGCCGCTCCTCGCCTCAGGGCGGCCGCCACACGGCCCCCAGCCCCTGGGCAGGGCGGGGAGTTCTGAGGGTCCTGTCTGCCTTCCCCCGTTTTTGGAAAATAAGGGTTGGAGAGCTGGAAGCGTCGCCCTGTGGTACACGAGGAGAAACAGCGAAAGCCAAGCCCTGGCCATGCTGCATTTAACCCAAGGGCACCGCATCCCCTTGGGTCCTGCCCACTTTGAGGGGCTCCTGCCCCCAGCTGCAGCCCTGTCCCCACAGCCAGATTGTAGGGCATCACCTTTTCAAAGCTGGCTTCCAGCTACAGCAAGTCAAAATTAAAACAACGTCCCCATTTCTGACACCTTTGACCTTGATATAAATACCTTAATTTGCCTGCCTGCAGCAACTGCCCACCTGTAGGAGATTTTGGTCCTGACCCTCCCAGCTGTGCTCAGCGCCCCCAAACTGCCCCCCACAGCCCGGCTCCCAGGGGCCCTGCTGAGGGCAGACGCTGCTTTTCTCCCCGGAGAACCATGCCTGGTGGGAACACGCAGCAGCCATGCATAAAGCTTGCTTTTGCCACATTTCAGCACGCTTCTCTCTTCAGCTGCGTGGACTGGACAGATGGGATTACCAGCCACGCAGCTGCACAGTCGTGCCTTGAAGGCAGGCAAATTGAAAGGAACTGACAGGGCTGCTGCTGAAGGAATTTTCTTACACATACCAGCTAAATTACAAGTCTTCCACATCAAGAGTGAAAAATAATTTTCAAACAATTGCTGCTCTACATAACACAAGATCCTGCAATTACGACAGCTTCCTTGTAGAAAGATGAAAATATTCATGTCTCCTAAATCTGCCATCCTATCACATCCCCCTGCTTTCCACATCAGTTCCTCAGGCTACAGCTTCAGAAGACTGGCTCTGGCTAGAGCATCACCCTTAAACAGTTCCAGGTGTTCCCCTCTGCCTTACAGCAATCATGCAAGAGCCACTGAACGAGGCAGCTGACTTACATTACTTTCAAGAAAAAGGGGTTGGGGGAGGGAAGCTCAGAGCACAGCCCCACAGACAACCAAAGAGGGCAGCACTGTGAAGCTAGGGACAGAAATAACAAAAGCTACATTGCTGCCAAAGCCCCTGTACCACCATCAGATCATGCCCTTGATCACCTACCTACCTGTCTACATTCTTCCAGCTCTAGGGTTATCTTTTTCCTTCTTCTTAAAGAAGTCTTCTGTAAGAACCAAGAGTCATTTCCTACTATTCAGCATTTATAGCCTGAAAATCTTTCAGCTTAAGAGTGGGATAAGACCTGCTTTGAACCTATGTGTTTGAAGGGTAAAGAAAATCCCTTTACTCCCTTCTGGGCTCCTCCTATACATGACATTTGATGCCTTTGTCCCATATGTCAGGTAACCAGCTTAGCCCTAAGTGCTGAGGAGCATAACTACCAGACAGGCTTTGAGTTTTTACATGAAAAAAGTTATCACTAATCACAAAGTATGTTTGCCAAACTCCAAGTAGTAGTCAGTTACCATGCAAGTTCTCTGCTCAACTAGGAATAACTCACCTGGTGATACTTTTCAGGGAACACAGGCTGGCAACCAAGAATTTTGATCAGAACACAGCATTCCTGGCCCAGGGTGTCATGGCAGCAGATACAGCAAACTGGGTTAGAAACTTTTCTTACAATTGTGAAAGTCAGAGCAGTAAAGAACAGGGTCAGGCTCCAGAATTAACCAACCCAGAGACATTGTTCTGTAATTCACTGAAATTTGAATTGAATGTGTAATCTTAGTTCAATGAAAAGTAGCAATTTCAACAACAACAACAAAAAACGCAAACCCACAATGAAAAACCATTTATTTCATCTCTATTGTCTCCATGCAGAGCAGACCAATACAGATGAAGTGGGAAAATGCATAAGAGTAGCTGAAAAAATAGAGCTTAGAAAATACTAGTCTCTCTGCATTTCCAAAAGTGACAAATGTGGTGGAGTGATGCTCCATTTCCTCCCAATGCTCTGCATTCTCAGCCCCAGGGCTGACGTTGCATGTAGTGGAAAGCCAGCCCCTCCTGTAAGCCCCGTGGATACCTTCTACAGGGTATCTTCCCAAGAACCGCAGACTCTCTCGGCCTGTGGTATCAGCCAAGAAAAACAACTGAGAAATTCTTTCTTCAGTGTCATCCACTTCACATTCCTGAACGCTGAGCACAAAATCCTGACTGTAGTTTAGTCTTGGCAAGAGTCAGTGCTGATGCAATAACACCAACTCATGGGCACTCACCTGGCAATGCTTCAACTTAAATACCAGCCTCATTTTGAGAAAGACATCTTGGGAAATGGCAGGCACCTCTTTCTCTACAAACTCATCTTCCAAAGCCCTACTACAGGGTCCAGCTAGCTCTAGTCCCCAGGGAGGGGGGAGAACAGCAAAGCCAGAGCTAGGGAGGTTAATATATTCCCCCAGTCCCTGCGGGCTAATCAAATTAATCTTCCAGCAAAGCGGATGCTACATTCAGACTTTCTGACAACTGAATGACAGAGGGAGAAGCTGACAAAGGAAAGCAACTTTGTTTTCCAAAACACTCCCCCTCCCCTAAGGAAAAAAAAAAAAAAAGGCACTAAGCCTCCCTCACTGTGAAACTACTTACTGTGTGAGCCTGGGGTAAGGAAAGACGAAAAAAATTTAGACAGCAGTTCCTGGGCAGAGAAAGCTGCAAGCATGAGCTCTCCAGCTCTCCCTGAAAAGTAGGACAGGAGCTGTCATAAGAAAAGAACTGTCTACAGTTCAAGAATCTCTTAGGAAAGTAAATGCCTCTGCTGCGGGCAGCATACCTGCATCATTGCTCCGACCCAAATTACCCCCTCTAGGGACAAGCCCTCTTGATAAGGCTTTGTGCAGGCTGGAGAGCTGTGCTCATTTAGAAAAGCTGTTTAAAAACAAAACTGAATTGGTGCAATTCACATTGTGGCACCTGTTTTGTATCCAATGATTCTGCTAGTTCAATTAGACCAGCTTTTAAACAGATTTAAGCAAAGCGAGGATAAGCTTTGCAGAATGGATGATCTAGCAATTGCCCATGTCTCTGTGGCACTAAAACATCCCTGTGGAATGAGGGCCTGGTCAGCCCTGTCTGCTTTGCCTGTCTGGGCAAAGTGCTAGAAATGTCATTCATTTTTATTGGCCTAAAATTGCCAAAAATGTTACCCCAAATATCATACAACAGAAAACTCTTTAAGCGTGCTTAACACCACCCTTTCCTCTCCTTACTCAGCACACAACTTTTCCAGACCCATATTTTTTTTTTAAATCTTTTAACCAACAGTTTCACCTTTCCCATTTCACCCTCCCTCCAGTATTCCCTGCTGCTTTGCCCCTTCCCTTAAGGAATTCCAGTATTATTGCTTATCCATTCATCCCCAACAGACTACCTCCACCATGAGGTAAGGCGGCCAGAAATAAGCTACTATCCGTAGCTTTGGTTATAGCACGCCCTTAAACATGCTACGTTGATCAGAGGAAAAGCTAACGGGGTTATATGCTGCTGACCAGGCTGTACTGAATGGTGTCCAACCACTGCCCAAACTGACCTGAGCCATGACAGTCCAGGACTGCTGTAAGGTGCCAGGCAGGGCTGACATGCTAATCCTTCCTTCTCAAGAGGGCTTGGAAACTTGCGGGCAGATGGTGGGTGAATTGGGTCTCAAGAGCAGACTTGGCCATGTTCAGCTGGCAGTTATGAGGAGAGGAAGGTCAGAAATAGCAGCTACGTGGCTTTCCTTTCACGTGTAGATGAGCTGATAAGTCTGGCAATAAAAGAATCATTTACTGACCATTTTTCAGAAAAAAAAAATAAAAAGGTTAGGCTGTGCTGGCTGTTGGAGTGGTAAGAGCTGAGGCAAATGATCTCCAAGCTGAGCCATTTAATTGTAGTGACCTATCCAAAAGTGCCCCGAGTTCTTGGCTCAATTTCAACATAAGTAAATACTAAACAGACCAAAGAAGCAAACTGCCAAGGCTAATACTACCTTTAGGAACAAGTGATGTCGATGAAAAGCCAGAGATAAGTTGGAAAGGAGCCTTTCCCCTCTATCTACAATGCAGGTTTTCATAGCACCGTAACTCCTCGTGGACAGGGAGTTCTGGCTAAAGCTGTTGCTTTACTGTTGCTTTGCCATCCCTGTTCTGTCTCCAGCCCTCAGAGTGGTAGAAAAGTTCTTCATCGGCTACAGGGATCGCCTCTGTTGTGTTCACACGAGAGCCTGGGAGGTACAGTTCCATCAGAATGAACCAAATAAAACGTTGTCCATTCTCGGTGGAGCAGTTGTTCAGTTCATTTCTGCTCACTGTATCTTTTGCTCCATAAAAAAATAGAAGCCCTGATGTGTGGGATTTTAGCAGAACAGGGAAAGGAGAGCCAGGGAACGAAGTCCTGCACACCCAGACCTCTTTCTCACCTGCTTCTCACACTAGCAGCCAGATCTGCACGCACACACATAGGAAATAACATTAGTGTTCCTTATTGCTTTGTAACAGCTCAGAGTCACTGCGGTGGCTCTGGGAGGCATCATGAAGTCAGCGCAGAGGTCAGTCAGTTGTGAATGAGAGTAGCACCATGACTGTAATGCCTGTACACAGGAGCAGAACTTGCTGCAGGGAGTTCCTGGGAAAGAAACAGCAAAATTAGGAGGGGTGTAGACCAATGCCAATAGGCAACGATGTACAAGCTTGTGACTGTTTTTTTCTTTGCCCTTCCAAATCTATCACGAGGAAAACACAGCAATTGTATGACACCATTACACAGCTGAGAAGACTCGTTCCCAGCACCCCAAACAAAGATGCTGTCTATAAACTGACATGTGTTTGTTCCACTCAGCTGCAAGGCTCAACTTAAGATTTCAAAACCAATTTACGCTGATTCAGCTGTGCAATTACCCAACTGCATATTCCTGCCCTTTTACTCACAAGAGAACCAACACTTCAGTAGCATGTTCAAAGATGGATTAGGAACCTCATTCAACTAATTAATAGCCACAATTAAAAAAAAGCTGATTAATTTTGATTTTTACCGCTCTTAATCAAGCGTAAATCTAAGACAGTGCTACAAGTGACTACATACCTGCTACCTCTGTATACTCTGCAAACAGCTGGGCCAGCACAAGAGATTATCAAGCCAAAAGCAAGCTCCCAGCTGGTCATTACCATTTTCCTACCAAATGTTCCTGCCTCCTCAGATGTAACTGTGGAGCTGGTTTTTTGTTTTTTTTTTTTGATCACTTCCTGATTCGTTTCAGTGAAAATGAACTAGGTGAGTGGAAGTCTCTCATTTAAACTACAGAAGTTAACCTGTCAATACAATTGAAATATGTGGGAACATTCAGGGGCAGCTCTGCCAGCAGATCTTACAGGACCTTTACTGTGACACAGCTCGATCCGGACCTGCCAGAGCCTCAGTCAGGCTCCATGAAACTAGAATAATACAAATGGGGGAAGGCTATATATAGGTACACCACAATATAGCTATCTGTGTAGAGAAGGGATGATTGACTGAGGTAGGATACAGTGAAACTAAAAAATGCAGAGTGATGGAAAGAAACTTATTTTCTACTCACACAGCAACACAGTGACATCTAAACAAAATTATTAAGCAAGAGGCAAAAAATAAATAATATAAAGCATCATTTCATGCAGTGCAGTCAAACTATGGGAGATTGCAGGAAGCCCAGAGTAATGGATAGGATCAACAAGAGATGAGAAAAGCATGTGAAAGATATGTTCGTGTGTGGTTATCAGACACTAAGCCTGTATGGGGCCCTGGTTCAGACAGTCCCTAAGCCACTATCCCTAAGCCACTAGGTGTAAGAGCTGCGAAGACAGACTGTGGAAAGGGTCACCTTACCGGACATGTTTCTGAGCAACCTGCTCTAGCTGCTTGGGCTTCACACTGCACTAGCACAATCTTTGAGACTGACCCAGTTGAAGGTTTTCACGTTTTATAGGGTCTCTGTGGTCCCATAAACTCAATAGCTAGCACAGCAGCCTTGTTAATGGGATTTGGAAAGCTGGCATTCATGTGCCCCCAAAACAGGCGTGGGGAACTGTCACAGCCCTGCTCCCAGGCAGTAAGAAGGGCAGCAGCACAACAGGAGGGAGCACTTACCACGGGTTCTTTTCCTCCAGGAGATCAGGCACAACATTTACCAAGGCAATATACAGAAATCCTCCAGAAGTGAAAGGGAGGATCCAGGCTACTGTTTCCCCTGCAGAAGCACAGAAAGCTTTCATTACTCCTGACACAAATCCATGGGAGAGAAGATACATACATGGGGACCATGGGCTCCTCACATTCCTACTGAAGTCCCAGGGAGCCTCACCTGCTCCTTTTGGTGACTGAGCGCATATTGCGAAGCAGGCTCCTAGAATCCCCCCGAGAGCTGTGGATAGCTGCATCTTGGCTGCGCTCCAGCGGTCAAACCCAGCCCGAAGTAGGATTGCAAAGTCCCCAACCTACGAAAATCAAGAGCCAATAGTTAACGAACATTCTCAGTCAGAGGTCACCCTTAACAAGTGCTTCAGGACTGTTTTTAACTTTCCACATTTCCAGTCTCCCAGAGAGCTTTCAAAGGGACAAGAAAACATAACTGGACTCAGCTCTTCTCATTCACACAATAAAGCACCCTTGAAACCCCCCACAAGATACAAAGCCCTCTCACCTCGTGTGGGATTTCGTGCAGGAGAATGGCCATCGTGGTCAAAAACCCAACCTACAGCAGAGGAAAGAAGGTAGTTAAGAAGCAGTCCCCTAGACCTGAGAACGAGACTTGCAGGATTACATCACGGCCCCTTTCTCCATGTTAAGGTTCTTACTAAATGTACAGATGAGCTAACCCTTCCCAAAATGCCAGGAGCTGGGGCAAACTGCGGTGTCAGGTTTGAAGAAGCTTGTAATTCTGTCCTGACCCTCTGATTCCTTTTTAATATAGACTCCATTTTATCAGAAACTTCCAGAAAATAGGAGCAAACTCCTCTTATCTTTGGTGGTGGTTTTTTTTGCATGTTGCATCACACTTGGGAACAGACATCTCCACTTCAGTATACAGCTGGTGACAGAAACCTTACCTTTCTGCTAACCAGGAAGCTGGCTGCTACTGCCAGGCCATGTGTGAAGTTATCAATGGTGTTGGCCAGCAAATTGAGGTATCCACTAATCTGCAAAAAGAGAAAAAGAGCCCCTGATAAAGAAAGAGACATACGATAAGAGGAGGTGCCAGACATGGCTCTCGCATGGGTCATACAGAACCATGATCAGATGGCAAAGGTCAGGACAATCTTAGAGTATGTCAGGGCTCAAGTACAAATTACATACTCCATTCAGTTCTAGAGTAAATTCAGCTTTAGTGTAGGCAAGTACTGTCAGAGATTAGGAAAGACATCTTACTGGAAGAAAGACAGACAGAGAGAGAGCAAATAACAAAGAAGCTTCAGATACAGAGAGAGAAAAAGGAAAAAGAATAAACCAGAATATCTGATTCAAAATTGAGTTGATACTGGGCAACACTAATTTAACACAGGTGACTAGCTTCAAATATGACCTGACCTTGTTTTCTAGCCATGTATTTTAATACCTGTTAAATATCTCTTCTTCAAAAGCTGGCAAGAACAATGCAACAGAACAAATGCTGCTGAAACAGCTTTTTATAACCATAAAAATCTTGAAACATTGCACTAAAAAAACTTCTGCATGTGGGTTTGCTTTCCCTTAACAAAGAATAAAGAGAAGATAGTGATGACAGTCACCAAAAAAACACCTACTAGAAGGCTGGATAGCACGTATATGCATTTGTATGCTGACAGATTTCTGAACATTAAAAGTGTATGCCAGTTACCTTCTTCAGAATGCCAGCTCCAGGTCAGACTTCCCTATCAGTGCTATATTCCTGTCCAGAAAAATTGTGTACTTGACCGACCCAAAATGGTTTGAGGGTACCACACCATATCATTTGCTCAGAGGTTGTTTTCTTTATTTCACATCATATTTAGCAAAAAACTACCAGGTGTAGGTCCTGGGCCACTGCAGTTCAATGCAGTGTAAATTATCATCAATCCAGGAGTTAGCTACTATATCAGGCTGTCTCTGGACTGCAAGAACTGGGGGCACACGTTACCTGCAGATACAGGGCAGCACCCAGTGAGCACTAAGGAGAGACCACATAGAAAACGCTAAGCATTAACTTCTTACTTTACCATCAGGTAAGCCAAAATTTAGCTAATAGGTTTCACGTGTGCTAATAGGTTTCACGGGCCCTTTTCAGTCTCCTCTTCCCTTTTTCTATCAAACTTCCTTTGGGGAATCTTTTCTTCCTGCCACCTGTACACCGCAGCTCAGATTGAGCTTTCTGTTAGGTATCTCTCTCAAAAGCATTTACTTTCTGCAGGTTACTTTCCACTGCACAATCTCCAAACATCTTCACAGGCTTTAAACTTTTCACAGTGCATACATAGTTAAACATGAAAATAAGGAATTAAGCAAAGATCGTCTAAGTATCATGTTTAAGTAACAATCTAAGCAACATCTCCGCAATGGATGCAGAAATTCCCTGCATGTTTTTGCAAGAAGGAGAACACAAAGCAATGCGTGCATACAGACCCACAAACACAGCAGTTTTACTTCTCATTTTTTATTTTCAGTCAGATGTGACTGTCTAAAATATCTTCTTTTCATGTTGGGATTTAATGTGATTGCATTTTCCCCACAGGCTAGTAATAATTATTCAATAAGTTTTATATTAAAATGATTTCCCATACCACTGTATAGAGAAAAAAATAGACTTCATGATTAAAACATTATGACTTTTTCTTGTCAGTGGCTTGGGCAAAAGCTGTCACTGAAAGAAGCAAAGCCTTGGAGTGTTCAGAAATAAATTGGGTTGATTTGACAGTTATGAGCCTCTGACATTTACATTCTGTGAATACCTAATAGGATGTTCTCCTTGCTCATAAAGAGCACAGCAAGATGAAGTGTTTATGTTCATGCTTCAGAATTAATGTCACTGTGCAATAAAACATACTTCTACAAATCAGCGAGGACCCCTGTGCCATGGGGGAAAAAAGAAAAAGAATGAGTAAGGAAAAGGTACTCTACAAAGTTTTTACTTGATGAAGGAATAAAGGCTGCAATGCAGGGCAGAACCAATCTGTGTTTGGGTGCAAAGGATGCCTCCCACTTGCAGCGTTTAAGCTAGGACAAGTTGTTACAGCAGCAGCCAAAGAGTGTAAGTTCTAATAGACATGGAGCAAGGATGACTGATTGCAGCTTACTAATCACTGAAGCCTTGAAGAGTGACATCTTTTTGTTTAAGTAGTATCTTTCCATTTTGGGAAAAAAGATATAAGAAAAAACTGTTACTGAGCGCATAGGAGAACCAAAGAAGCCTTTGCTATAGATTTTTCTTTTCTTTTTAGGCTCCTACCTTGCACACTTCAGCAACATTTTCTCTGCATGTTCCTTTCCCTCCCCAGTGCAGTCCATGACAGCCACTTCTCCACCAGACAAGGCCAGTGAGACCTACCTGCTGATCTTCCAACCAGGCAGAGCTGCCAAGCAGCATGCAACATCTAAGTTCTGCCAGAGTTTTTCAACAGGACATTAGTCTGCATTCCTCCTCTACTGCCACGCTGATTTTTATGGCTCTTGCAGAAATCTGATTACCCTTCAGATTCCTACCCTCTCTGAAACTCTAGTAAAATTAATTATGGGTTCAAAAGTTACTGAAAAATGAAGGGCAGAACAGATGGACAGGCAGATGGAATGACTGCTTATGTTGTTTCCTAAGGGAACAAGGTAGAAATATCTTGATAATTTTGGTAATCTCCCCCCTACCAGAAAGGCTATTAAAATCTTCAGATTAAATGCCCAGAAGGTGGAAAGTTAAAATTATATACATTAACTCCTGAGTTTCTATTTCATGTGTATTCATAACAGTCTGCAAGATTAAATAGACATGTTAGGATTTTAAAGCTAGAAGAGGTCTCCACGATCAGCCAAGACCTATATAACACAACTGAAACAGAAACTTCAAGTTTCTGCATAAAGCCCATTGTTTCTTAAGCTGTACTGTATTTTGTAGAAAGAAGCTTAAATCACACCTTAAAGCCCACAAGTGACAAAGAGTCTATGTCTCTAGGTAAGTTATCCCACTGGCAAATTAACCTCCATCACAGTTGTCTTCTATTTCTAATCTGTTTTTATTTAGTACAGCTTTAGCTTTTCACATATAGTCACGCCTCTTGCATGGGTATTCATACACCTTAAAGTCAACCCTGATTCGTCACATCTATAGAGCTAAAAGCTGAAGAAAAACACTTCAGAAAAAACATGTACTGTAAACCTGAAGTAATTATTTCAGCTCTTTTCTGATCACTTTGCAATTTATTGATACTATTTTGGATATCATGAATAATACTACAGAAAAAGCCAAATAAAGAGTCAGGTCTACTGATGAGGTCTACTATGGAAAGGAACACTTGCTTTTGGTCTTATATACTATTTCCTACTCACTTGGTCACCCTCCTGACTATAGCATCATAACGGAAGACTGTACTCAACCAATTTCCTACTATGATTCTCACACCTTTTTCCAAGGCATTGACTTCCTGGAATCTCTCCCTATTTTATAAGTGTGATCTGTATTATTTCTTAATCTATTACTTGATATTTGCTTCTATCAAAACATGTTAAAAATTCATCTCTTTTGATCAAATTACTCAGTTTAGCAAATGTCACCAACCTCATGCAGTCACAACATGACATTTAAGGAAGAGAGTAATATCTGCAAATGTAAAGATGTACTTTTCTTTAAACAATCAATTACAAAAATCACAAACCAGTAATGAACAGATTTGAGAGGGGCTGCATTAATCCAGTCCCTGCTTATAATATAGAATAACAGATTTTTTTATATTAATAAGGTTGATTTCATGCAGTACCAGTTTTATTAGAATTTGGGAGAAAGCTGTCATTACCAAATTGTCAAACTACCAAATTAACCAGATTCGTCATTACCAAACAATCTTATGACTGAATAGAAGCAGGGAAAAATGTCTAGTTGACAGAATTTATCTCCCATAATACCATATCAATTAGCAATAACTACATGATTATTTTTTACATTAGAACAAGGCACTGAGCAATTGTGTCCCCCATCAGTGTTTCATTTCTCCTTGAAATCAGGGGAGGACTAACCATTCTCAAAGTCCGCAGTTCCTTGTATAAACCTTTCTAAAATAAACGCACAATGTTTCCTAACCCAGTAATACTGACTTCTTCAGAGCTATCAGCTCCAGAACCACCAATGAAGCACCTTGCACTTTGTCATAGTGTTCAGATTACACAAACGTTACAGGTATCAAAACCACCCAGTGATCTCAACATGTATTTCACATTGTGTAGTAACAGCTACAAGGTTACAGCAAAATAACTTTAAAATAGAAAGAGTAAAGAGCCTCTGACTGACCACATGTCCAGGTTTGGGCTAGTTTGTGTAACCACACTTTCTGTTCATAGTCTATCTCCTACAAATCTTTCATATTTTTAAGTGCTTTCAAACTCAAATTATAGGTCCTCCTTGGTCAAAGCGATCTTTTATTCTCTTGCATGTTATGGTCACCCAGGCAGGGTTTCCCACAGTGCAAAGATAGTAACAAAAGCAAAAGCAAAGCCAATCTAGAGGTTAGCACTGGGGGGTGGCTACAGTCCTCCTTTTCTGTCCTCCACCTCCAGTCCTGTGAGCTCACTGACTGATCTCCCTTATCCCAGCACTACTTTACATGGGAAGCTGATTTAAGATGATAAATTATGAAAGAAACCTACAGGCAAAATAATCATCATCATCAAAAAATCTTTGCCTGCTTAGCTCCCTGAACAGGCTCACTGTAGGGGTCAGATGAGGTCCAGTGCAAATGAAGTGATGAGAAATGCAGGTTTGGAGGCAGAGTGGAAAAGAGACTCTTTTGGGCAGCAGATGGCTGCTATTCAAAAAAAAAAAAAAGCCCTGAATTTAAGTTTTACAGCTTCAACTGTCAAAATACATCCAAAAGGTGCCTTAAAAGGAAGCATGCTGTTCACAATTAATACAATGTAGGCACTGGAGAAACAATTAAGTCATTACTCAAAAAGTTAAGCAAATAAAGATATGTTGAGTATAAGATAATAGAGTAAGTTGAAAAGTACTGTACTTTGGTCTCAGGATTCAGTCAAAACACCCATCCCCAGGCTTATGCCTTCACAATAGTGATTTTGCCTCTTTTGCATAAGCTGCAGTGATTTTCTCCCAATGAGTACCCTATTTCCTTCCTGCTGTGACTTTCACAGAGCAAAATTTAAGTGTAACTCCCTCAAACACTGAGTCCCCCACTCAGGCACACTTCTCTCTACAGACAACTCAGCCTCCTGACTGAAAGATCTTTGCCCGGAAAACATAGGATGCAAATCATCTAGAAAAGGGCTGCTTGTGGGTCTCTTACCTTGATTCTGTTGTCTGTTGGACACGACGGAGGAGTGGAGCCATTACACTGAGTTGAACCTGTTTCGTCTCTTTGGGATCTGCCTGATACCTTTGACAGGGGGTAGCCACTTCCATTGGGAATCTTTCCAGCTGGTGCTTTGGAATCACAGCCCTAAATTAGCAGAAAACAACTTGTCACTGCCTTTTTGTCCTCAACAAAGAGCACAAATTTAGGTTAGAAATCCAACCTTCAGCCTTAATAGTTTCATTCTTACAACCCAAATCAGTAGCTTTGGTACCCAAATCTAACCATGACAATGACCAGAAACAAGACAGACTTCAGAGAGTGTCACACCTTGTCACATCTGCATAAAAGCAATGAAGCATCAGGAGAGGGAAAATAGAAAGATATACAGGGAATCAGAATCAGGCCCCTTTGACATGAGCAAGGTTCCACTGGGAAGATGAGGGCCTCAATCTGTCAGTCCTGCTGGCAGCTACTGCCCAGAGAAATTCAATTCCATCTGGGAAAAAGAGTCTTGTTCTCCCCAGTGCGTCAGGATAACTGAATCCCAAAGAGTTATTCTATAGCTGGGATTGTCAGCTTCCAAATAAACTTCTCATCTCAGACTTCAGTCTCTATGTATGAGCTGAAGTTCCTTTCAATTTAATCTCAAGTCAAAACAATGGCTAATTGCTTACCCAGTTCCTGACCTGCTCTTTTCTCTCTCAAAAGGCATGGCACAGAAAGTACTGAACAGCCTATAGGAGAGGTGCTGCTAGGAACCAGGCAGATGGCTTAGGACCAGCCACTGTCTGTCTTGGTGTTACCTCCCGGTTCCTGTTTTGTCAGTGTTGCTTCTTTGCTGCTGGGTGACTCTTGTCTGAATCACTGCACAGCACGACCTGGCCAACTATAAACCCTGCCTACCACGTTAGCAGCTCCATGGAACAAGCACCTGGTTCAGATCACCCCCAAGAGAAGTGGACAGCAAGGAACATCTTCCAAAGAATGCTGGTCTTTGCCCTGACTGAGGACGCAGAAGGAGAGTGAGTCCAAATTACTCAGTAGAGCACATGTCAGCAAACTGTCATCCCCCAGAGGTTATCTGAGGCAGTCTCAAATGCAGAGCACTCCAGCTCCCAGTCCATATAGAAGGGGAGCTCTTTTTTCGCACAAACCACATCAAGAACAAAACCAGCCCAGAGGTGAGAAATCTCAAGCTAAAACCACACAAAGCCTGTAGAACCACGTGTCAAAGTGGCAAAACGCTCCCAAAGGCCTTTGATAAGCTACTCACAGCTCCAGAATCCTTTGCTGAGCCTGCCAGATAGGGCAGATGAGGTGTTTAATACAGTGCTTATGTGCCTGACTCACCATCTGAACACAACAGCACTCCCTCCCCTCTGGCTACTCACTTACCACACCAGGACACTCCTTCTCTTCTTTCTCTAGGAAAATCTTCTCTAGCGTCAGGAAGGTCAGGAAGCCAATAATCACCCAGAGACCCAGAAGCTTCTGCTGCTGAAAGCTCTGCCCTTCTCCTAAGGGACAACAGAAAAAACCTTCGTGTCGCTTCCAAGAACAGTGTCTTCCCATATGGGAACCCCCCCTGCCCCAGATCGTTTAATCACCAGTCCCAAGACAAAAACCCAAAACAATAGAAACACCTCCTGCAAGGAGTAGAGAGCAACCGTATCTCACAGAAAATTAAGTTAACCTGCTCATTGTTGATCTAAGTAAAAGGAGTCCTCATCTTGAGACACTTAGCGTGAGAGCCCCCACCCCTTTTACTTCAACAGCACAATCCAGAACATTTCTTGACAACACTGGGAACTTCCCGGTGCCCCAGAGGCACGTGAACATTACATCAATGAAAATCCTGCAGCTCTACCTACTGAGCAGCAAGACCCAACATGAAACCTAACATCAGTGGAGCTACAAACTCACCTTCCCATTTCTGCCACACCTGGGCAAGTTATTAAGCCCAAAGCTATAAACTTTCTTTTCAATTACAGCCAAGCTTGTGAGATAATCATCCTTTCAACCCGGCTGCAGAAATGGAGGTTGCAGTGGAAGAACAGAACGATTCTGCACTGGGGCATATACAGGTAATGAAAAATTTTATGCTTCAGGACAACATAAGAAGCAAACAAGCTAGAGCAGGAAGAGAGAGTCATTAGGGAACCACTGCAGGAAGAGAGGAAAAAGGACAGCAGGTAGGAGGTTCTGCTAACAGTACCAAAGCCACAAAAAGGAAGAGAACCACAGGATCAGTAGATCTGTGGAGCATTTAAAATCCCAGGAGATGGCCATAAGGAAGTCTGGGAAACCTACAGCATCCTTTTCACCACTCTTTCATTTTTAGTGATGAAAGAATTTCTTAGCTACTCAACAGGTGGGATGCAGCAGCACTTGCCTTCTCACATCAGTCTGCCAAAGCAGAAAGATACAACTGCTGCGGGTTTCTACAAGTCTGGCCATCCAAGGGGTGAAGGATACACACCAATACCACAAGCTGCATCCCAACAGTGTTTAGTTTGCTGACAACACAGGTTTCTGTCACCTGTATTTGTTTCCCTCCCCAGCTCCCCAGACACCATCTTAGTCAATATCTCTACTGACAATCATTTTTTCCATGACTTCTCCTTGAACAAAGATTGAGAGGAGTACACATTTGGGCTCCAGCTGACGAAGTGGAGGGATCCCAGTTAGTTCCAAGAAAAAGGCTCTAGGAGAAGCACTGTGATACAGATCTACAGGCAAGATGATGCACATGATAGGGCAAAAAAACTCCACCTAAGATAGGAGACGTGTTCATGTATCATGTACCCGACCACACACACATTCATAACTTTCCATCAGGTTAAAGAAGTATTCCCTTTCCTTAGGGAAAGGGCAAAGGAAAATCAAAGATTTACAAGAGTCCAAAGCAAGGCAGGAAAAGTTGATAGACAAAAAACCTGTTAGAAGTTACTAAAAAAAAGTAATCATGCTCATCTCAGGAAGTTTCTGATCTTAAAAACTTTGGAGTACAAATAGAAATTATTACACGTTTTTATTCTTCATATACTTTTCCCTAAGCATTTGCTTTTACACATTGTTCAAAGCAGAGTAACAGCCTAGACCAGTTTTTGGGCCAGGGCTGACAGAGTCTGGCTGGTTTTGTATTTTTGGGATGGAACAGACTCAAAAAATGTAGCAGTAGGCACAGCACGAGCTGCTTCTATGCATATAAGGCTTTCATACCTGTTGTTGCACTGCACGTGTAGGCCCAGGCTTCGGGAAGCAGGTGCAGAAACACATTCCCCAGTAGCCCACCAATTGCAAAGCTCAACAACTGCTTCAAACGACGTGATCCAGCTAAAAAAAGAAACAAAAACCTGATTATAACTCAGCTTGAAGCCAAAACATCTCCAGCTGAGTTTCTGCACAAACAGACCTAAATTAGAAGCATCTGCAAACCAAGCTTTCAAAGGAGAGAGCATGGAAGAAATAGCTGGAGTGCAAAAAGAAGCCCTTGTACTGCAAGGCTGGGACAGCTGTGTGTGGGAGGGTCCTGGACCAAGCAGCTCCCCAGGGTGCACAACAAATGCTATTCTGTACGAGTTCCTTCCAGGACTTGCATGTGTTAGAGGATTCCCCATCAAATTGACAGGTACGGCCTAAAGCACTGCAAATGGAATGCCTGCTCTAGAGGAGATCCTGTTCATCACAGTCACAACCAAGGACCTCTGTCTTCAGAAAGACTACCGCAGGTAGCAGGCTTACCTTCTGACCTCAGAGCAGCTCCTGTCTCAAAGGGGATCACGAGCAAGGGGAAGACCCCACTCAGCCCCACCATGAACGAGCCGATGAGGGAACAGATCCAGGCATCCAGCCGCTCACTGCTGAACAGGTTTCCCCAGGACTCTGCTTCCTTCTCGCACAGAGGGCCAGAGCTGGCAGCAGCATGACTCCTCGCGAGCTGCTGAGCTTCACAGGCCACGATCAGAAACAAGGAGAACGTCCCATCAAGCAGAAGCTTTCGTTTTGTCATCGCTAAGTGGTCTCAGCCAGGCTGGCCGATCTCTGAAAAGAATAGAGAACAGTTCTGAGTGCATGCTAGAGGCTCTTGCCCACCACCCAGGAGAAAAGGCCTTGGTCACGCCATTCCATCCCTCAGCATCTTATTGCAGGTGGATATCCCGCTACCCCCCATAAGGAAGCATCCGAAATTTTCCCCGATTTCAACACAGTACTAAAGGACACTGCTTATCATCAGGTATGTAAGACTGTGCATGAGACACCTTGCGAACAAGTCTTCCTTCCAGAATCTTCCCTCCAGTGGGCTGGACAAGGACTCCCCAGGCCCAAGACCCGCAGGTAGCTTGTCCTTGCCCTTCAGTTTCCCAAGGCTCCAGAAAAAAATCTTGGCCAGAGACATTACCAGGATCAGTCTTCTCTCTGCCTTTTCGGTGAGCTGCTCTAAGAGCCCTCTCTGGCCCTTTTTACCATGAAATTGGCATGTCAAAATTACAAAACCCAGGGGACATGTGGTTGTGGGAATACTGGGTAGAAAAGGCAACTGAAGAGATGGAATAGCATCTAACAAATCAGGATGCAAGACAGGTAACTAAATGGGAAAGGGAACATAACAGAGGTCCATACAGTCATGACTGGTGTAAACAGTATAAACAGGGATAGATTATTCACCATGTCTACAACCCCACGTACTAACAGCCATCACGTGAAGCCAGTGAGGGTCGGCTTCAAAATGAAAACAAACATGACACCAGCTGGTAACTTGCGTGGCAGCATTTCTCCAAAACCAATGCAAAATTTTACATGGATTCAACAACAGACAGACCAGACACTAGGAAAATAAATCTATTGATTGCTCATGGTTAGACAGCTCGTGTTAGACGCAGGAAATTCCCTTATCTGAAAGGAGCTGCAGATCGAAAGAGTAGTTGGAAAATATCATATATACTTGCGCTATTTTTACTCCTGCCTACAAGTCTGCTGGGTTAGATGGACTCTTAGTCAAAGGCAGCACAGCTGTTACTAAGAACTCTTCAGTCATAAGAGAACTGGAGAGAAAAAGGGCATGTTAGACGTGGAAAATAAAGATAATTACACACTCGTTGGCAAATAGGAAAGGAAAGCAAATGACACAAAGGCTGAAGTACAAATGCCTCCTTCAGTTTCCAGAAGGAGGAGCGAAACGTGGCAAGCAAAATTAATTTGGAAACAGGAGAACAAAGTGGGTTAGAAAAGAATGCCATAACGATTGCAAGGCAGCTGCAGATTGAGAGGAATAATGGCATTCACCTGAAAGCATTTAAGAAACCAGTCACAGTAATCTGAAGCATCTTTGAAATTTACAGAAATATGGGAAGGCCACAGAAGGCTCAAGAAGCATCATGCCTCATCTACCTTCACAAAAAGAAACAAATAAAAGGGGGGTGCGACTGAAGAAGTTACTGACCAGTAACTTCAATCCTCTGAAAGGTTCTTGATGAATTTAAGTGATCAGTTTGCATTTACCTATAAGATAAGAAAGCGATAAAGACAGCAAAGTATTAAATAACAGCCAAACAGAAAGGGGCCTGAAATTGTCAAGAAAAAAAATCAGGGTGTTGGAACCAATCTATGGGCTCACTGCAGCGGAAGAGGACAATGTTGACCCTTGTCTCCCCATCCTCTCAGGCAGCCTCCCCTTGCCATGCTCACACCCGACTCCATGAGCGAGTGGGTTCAGAACAAATCAGCAGAGACTTTTTAATCCCCAGAAGCTCTTCCAGTTTCGGTCCCTGAACTAGACCACTGCTGGAGGAAGGCCCAGCTGCAGCGAGCAACCAAGGGGAACAGTAAAGAACAGAACCTGTGAAGGAGGACACCAAGCTCCAAGCACAGTAACCACAGACATTAGAAGTAGGAAGGATGCAAGAAGGAACTGCTGAAGATGCTAGCTTGGCTGGCTGCAAAAGAACCACTGAAACTTTTTGTGGAAAGATAACATCTATTGGAATGTAAGCTACTGACCCATACAAAACCCACCAGTTGTTTCTGGACAAGACAAAAATCCTTTAACATAACAAGTTTAAGCCAGCTCAGTTTTTTGTGGCATCTGATTGCAGTGTTATGATCTGGCTGTGAGAACCCTAGACCTACCTATCACATGCTGTCAAACCAACCTCAGCAAAGATGAGCACAAAACAGCAGAGTAATGAAAAAAAAATCAAATGGATATGACAAAATACTAACTCCAATGTGCCAGGAGGGGGGAAAAAAAAAAAAAGGCATACATGATTACACTGATTCAGAAAATAAATCTGAGCCAGCAACACAAGCATGTCACTAAGCAGGCAAATGACATCCCCGGACATACCAACAGCTACACTGTTTGTGTGACATGGAGGCAATGAATCCATTCTACTCCCCACAAATAAAACTTCAGCCAAAAGACTGTACCCACCTCACACGCTGTACTTTATAAAACAGATGTAAAAATAAGAGACGTTCCAGTAGACAGAACCAAAATACGAGTTTAGAAAGTACAACCTGGAAGAAAAGACTGAAGGACCTGGGTGTGTTTAGTCTAGAAAAGATAAGATTGAAGGGAACAGAACAGTCTGCATACAGCAGAAGTCACAAGGGGGAAAGTGCTCAACTCTTCCACATTGTGGTATCAGCTCAAGTAGTAAGCACAGTTCAACTTGGATATGAAGAAACTAGTTTACATAGTGCCAAAATGCTGATAGACTGGAACAGGTTACCTATGATGCAGAAACATAAAAATAAAAAAAAGAGTAAGCTCCTTATCCAGATGCTCTTTCATTGCAATGACTAGATCCCCTCTTGAAGTCCCTCCCCGCCCTATGCCCCAGACTCCTGCTCTACTGGCAGGACCCTACTGCAAGTGGCAGCTCTTATCGGTTATTATCAGCACAGAGAATACAGAAGGCTGAGTGGCAGAAGTAAGAGACGTTTTCACCTCACAGCACTCCAAGTATCCATTCATCTCCACCACTGAAGTGAACAGGCACAGGGCTGATGCTTGGATTAGACCTTGAAAATGACTGAGAACAGCTTATTTGTGAGGGGCAAAGCCATTCCAGCCCCAAAAAATCAGGATTAATACAACCACCATATCAGTAGGAAGATGCAAGGAATACACGTAGCAAAACAACTGTTCTCCTGCAGCTTGGCAATGATGGAAAGTGGCATAAACTGGCCCCTTCTGGGCCACGGTTGCCACAGAGTTAACAGCTTTTGGGAATCGGTCTGGAAAAGAAATCACCACAACTGATGCAACAGGTCCAATTCTTCCATCTAGTTCTCCCCACTCATAGCCTGTGTCTTCCCCAGAGGACACCTGGAAGGGTCTCCGAGACTGAGTGACCAAAATCCTGGATAGAGGCCGTAGCACACAGGGCAAAGGACATGTCCAGGGCTCTGAAAACAGGCTGCATATCAGGCTTCATTTCCTTTTCCCAGCAACAAAAGGGACCAGGGTTATCCAAAAAGATGGTGGTGAACAATAAAGAGTCACAAGGGGTAGAAAACCAATTCTCCTAATTCAGCTGTGTGTCAGTCAACCTTCTGAGGTTGACAGATCTTTTTTTTTCTTGTTAATCACACCAGGGAAAAACAGTACACTTCTTCACCCCATGCTGGCTGACCATCACTACCTCATAGCTCAAGAACATCCCCCAGTCTCAGGCAATGAATTCCTGATGTAAGTAAAACAGCTACGAGGAACTCGGTGCATTATCCAGGACATACACGCACAGATTTTTGTGCTCAGCTAATTATTTAGAACACGCTTCCTGCATATGCTTCTTCACAATATATCATAACTACTTCATATCATAACCACTTGCTCCAAAAAATGCAGGTTTAATTCCATAACCCCTTTGTTTTTCTATCACATTGCTGCATGCTCTTCATGAAACGTTTACTTCAAGTCTCTGAAATAACACTGGCTACTCCCGAGACATATTTTAAGAGGAAGGAAGGGAGCAATCAGAACATAGTCCTAGGATAAAAAAAGCTCAAGAGAGAAAATAATACCCTGCACCACTACAGTTTCAGAGGATGGAAGATGTCTTTACCTACCCCTAATTTTAGACATCAGCATCTGTTTTAGGTACCCCATAAAGAAATTTCTAAGGAAAGCAGTTGTAAGTTCTCAGAGAGATCCACTGCCACTATGATACATAAGCACAACCACATTTATAAGAGATGTGGTTTTTCCTCAAGAAAAGTATATGTATTTAAGAAAATGCCTAAGAGAAGAATCAGCATTGCATCATTTACTCGTCAGTTTTGACACAGATGTCCTTTGCTATCACACCTCCCAACCATGCCAGGAGCAGAACCTGTTCACCAGTACTACCAGCAGGTCCCGGAGCAGAGCACTGAAGTCAGGTCTGCTCTGGCTGGGATTCTGAACTGAAGTAACAGCGAGGTCTTCCCAGCTCAGGAAAAACAAACATGAAAATCTGCCATTTACACACTCCTTAGTGAAAAGAAGGGGGAGACTGAACATCAAGTGAGAAGAGGACGTGCCCTCCTCCTGGGAGGCTCCCACAGCCTCCCCTGCCTCACTGAGCTGGTCTGAGGCTCAGTGAGAAAACAGTCAAAACTTACAATGCCAAGGTAAAAACCTACTGGAAAACAGAAAATAAAACATGTACACGATAAAGATTCCTGCAGCGACCCACCTCCTCCCTTCCTGGACACTGCCTTTTCAGACCACACAGCTTCAGCTCTGTCTCAGCACAATTGCTCGCTGCCACACAATGACATTTCAGATGTTGTTGAGAGAAGGGGAAAAAAAAAGACCTTTATAACAGCCGTTATAAACAACTGTTTTCCCTGGAAGCCAGTTGGCTTTAGGAGTTGCAAAAGAGTATTGCATGGAAAAAAAAAAAAAAAAAAAAAAAAAAAAGTTATTTTTCCAGGGAGGAAGCATTATTTCCAGCCAAAAAAATCCTCCACTAAGCCGCCTCCCTCCATTAGCCCCGTGGAGGGCTCTGAACTCCTCCTGGATGCCTGACCCCGGGGGAGGCACGGCGGGCCTGCAGGCTCTCTGGGCACGCTGTGCCCCCCGGCACGACCCCCCCTGTTCCCCATTCCCCTCGCGGCGAAACGCTGCAGGCAGGACTCGTTTCTGCACAGCGTGCAGCTAGAGGCACACAGCGCAGCGGGCACGGCTCTGCCCTCACCTCACCTCACCCGGGAGCTCCCCGTCCCACTCGGGGGGCCCGCAGTTACTTCACCAACTTTCCTCAGCCCGGCCCCTCGGCGGCGAGGCTCCGCGAAATGGCGGCGCCAGCTCCAGCTCCCAGCCGGTCCCCTCAGCGCCCCGCCGGCCCCCTCAGCGCCCCGCCGCCCTCACCGTGCCGCCGCCGCCGCCTCGCCCCGTGCCTCCGCTGCCATCCAGCCGCAGCCCGGCGCCGGCCCGCCCCGCCCGGCCGCCCCCAGTCCCCGCCTCCCCCGGGCCGGCCACGTCGGTCCCGGCCTCCTCGGCACCCGCCGCGGACCCAGCGCCGCGATCGCTTCCGGCCGCCGCCAGCGAGGGGCCGGCGCCGGGCCCGCTTCCTGCGGGGGCCCGGGGGGCTGCCAGTGCCCTGCTGGCGCTGCTAAAAGCGGAGCAACCCCCTCTAACACTCGAGTTTTTTAAAAAAGATGAAGTCACTTTCGCGAGTACCTGCCGCTGCACGGGGTTCTGTAGCAGGTGGATGCGCTACAGCCTTCCTGGTGGGGATTTGGGTGACGCCAGGGCTCTGGCAACGTAGCCCGGACTGCTAATGGTGAAAATACCCACGGTTCTTACCGAGGTTTGCAGAAACTTCGTGTGCTCAAAAAACTAGGTCAGCAGAGAACAAAGATTTACTTTTATACAAGCCGAACTACCTCAGAGCTATAGTTTCCAATTCACTTTCCAAAATACACTAACGTACCTTTCGGTTCCACCTCTTACCATTTCCCCTGCGACTCAGGACTCCGTGCTCACTCCAGTTTCCAGCACAAACCCCGTTCCCCTAGGAGACGCTGCTGATGCTGACGTTCCTCCTGTCTGCAGTCTCCCCCCGGTCTCATTACATCACTCCAATGTCACGCCGCGGAGCAGAGTTTGGAATTCAGTCGGCCATCAGTGGCCTGCGCTGGCCGGGCTGCTCTCTCTGCAGCCGTGTAACAGGAATACGACCTGACAGGGACACGTTGCGAAGGCAGTTTCCTAAAAGTTTGGTCTTTCTCAGTCAGAAGCAGAAAGTTTATGCTGGGAGCTGAATTCTCAAAGCAAGTTTTCAAAAGGAAAGGATTTGGTTCCGAAGTTGTAAGCTTTGTGGTTGCTGTGTTCCACAGCCGCCTCCCTGTTGCCTGAATAACTGTCATCAGTCCCAGTGGCGCAGTTCCCTGTGCTGACGGATCGTGTCTGTGATTATCACAGTTACAACAAGCAGGCACTTCCTCGGGTAAACCACACCACGCTGAGCACCTGGGACTGTCGGAATCACGAGCGGTATCCCGGGCTCAGTGAAGTAAATGGGTTTGCTTTTGACTTCAGTGGTGCAGGACTTCAAGGCATTGAGTTTCGATTTGTGCCCCACCGCAAGCCAAACAGGGAGAGTTTTGGAGGAAATGTGGACTCAGTAGCTTATGCCATCAAGTGGCAGCTGTACCACACTGCATCCAATGGAGCTTTTTCCCGGTGGGTGGCTGAATTCTTAGCTGTAGTGAAATTTTCAGCAACAGTCTGAAGATCAGTATGGCTCAGAGTCCAGCAGGCTGCATCCAAAAGTAAAGGTGTAAAAACGTAAAGATGGATTCTGTTAAAACAGCGACGAGGCAACTGGAGCAGGGCGCAGGGACCTTCTCTCGCCTCCCTTGAGCCATGGCACCCACCTCTTCAGCCTGATTCCTCCAAAAGTGACTTTCAGGTTTCTCTGTTCTTTACTAAATGATGTTTTCAGCTGAGGAGAAAAAAAAAAAAAAATCAGGTCACTTGTAATTGCAGACTAACAAAACCAGCCACCATAAATCCACTTCTGCTCCTTTTTGACTTGTAACTGATGTTTTTGCCTCTCTAACGTCTCTATGTGGGTGTTTCCAGCATTTACGCTTGCTTAGGAGCTTTGTGGTCCCTTGTGACTTTCTTGCTGGAGTGGGGCACTGTATTGGTGGAAATAAAGCAATTTTCCAGGAAAAATAAAATAAAATAAAATAAAATAAAATAAAATAAAATAAAATAAAATAAAATAAAATAAAATAAAATAAAATAAAATAAAATAAAATAAAATAAAATAAAATAAAGCCACTATAACTCATGAAGACAGAGCTTGGGTCCCCAAAGGCTGGCATGTTGTGTATCCACAAAAGTGAAGAGATATCAGCAGAGCTTGATCCCTATATTGGGAAATATTTTTATTTACTGAAAAAAAAACCAAACAGTTACTGATACATATTAGTGAATTAATGACCAGAGCTGCAAACAATTTGATTCTCAAAGTCTTAACTAAAATGCAACTGCTTGACGTGTTATTGAACAACCAGAAAGAAATGCTAGAATTAGTGTATTGGGTCAAGAACAAGTTTAATTCAATCAAAAAGATACTTTTTTGGTTGGATCACCAATCTAAAAAAAAATAAATAAATCAGTTTGGAGCACTCAGGATGAAAAACTGGTGGAATAAATATAAAATAAAAAATGGAAAATCAGTTATTCGCACACGTCTAGTTGGTTCTTGAGATTTCTGGAGTTTGGCAGCTCGAAATTGCTCGGGAGCCGCTCGATACCATGTTGGGAAAAGCAGAAATATTGTTACAGCTGTAATTCTGCAGGGACACCGCATGGAGGTGCCGCCTGCCTTCAAAACGAGCAGGTTGGGCCCGCACCAACTTCCCGTTTCCCTTTCAGGGTTTGAGTTAAAGCGTCTTTCGGTGGGGAAAGAAGGAATTTCAGCAGCATCAGGGCAGAGAAGAAGATACAAAGCTGTAGACTGTGTCAGATCTCTTACAGAGCTACTGGGCATAAGCAATTAAACCCGAGGGTGATAATACAAGTGCCCTTCAGAATTGCCATTGCAATTCACTGCTCAGAGCAGGCTGGTACCTGGGCTTTGTACACCGTCCGGGCTTGGGAACAAGGCTGGTGTGCCTGTACCACCTCCCCTCTGATGACAAAGAGGAGATGTTGTCAGCCTCACCTCCAGCAGCCCCAGCCCAGGGAAGGTGCTCAGCCTCCTCCAGCGCTCTGGGGCTGCAGGAGAATTTCCTATAGCCAGGCCCAGCCCCAGTGGGAGTAAGGCCCCGTGGGTCTCATGGAGACGTCGCAAACATCTGCTCTTGGTTAAGGAGAGGACTCTCAGGAGGTGTTGGGGGGACAGCTGTCTCTCCTAGGAAGACATTTTAGCCCCTGAACTTCCACCATAAGACTTGCTGATGAAGGGACTGGAGTGCCTTACTAAACTGATGCTTCCTCACACCTGATAGTGCTCTCTGCACTCTGTCCCCAGGACATTTAAAAACATTTTTTTCCTGTTGTTCAGTCAGAAGTTCCCTTTTGAAAACAGGATGGAACCTGAATGGCGTCCTGGTAGTGCAAAGGGAAGGTACCAGAGCCTCAGCAAAATCTCTGGGGAGAGCACATAAAATATCCGATGGGAGCATATGTATAAGACTGGATGTTAGGTGCTGAGAGATGGGGCATGGCCAAGCAGAGAGACAGGGAGAGACTGGGAATCTGGATAGGGCAGGAAGATTTTTTAAAGGTCTTCACATTAAGAGTGGTCAGGCACTGGAAGAGGTGGCCAGGGTTGCTGTGGTCTCTCTCGAGGATTTTCAAAGTTCAGCTGGACATGACCTTGAGCAACCTGATGTAAACGTGAAGCTAGCCCTGCTTTGTGTGGGACACTGGACCTACAGAGATCCTTTCCCAACCTCATGTTTTCAACAGTCCTCTGATTCAGAAAAAAAAAAAAAAAAAAAAAAACAAACAAACAGAATCAAGGGGTAACAAGTGGGAGAGCCCTTTGAGTGTGTGGAAGGACCTGTGAGGCCCTGAGGTCCCAGCAGCAGGCATTTTTGCCTGCTATTTGGTGGGAGCCGAATGCAATAATGCTACTGCCTGGAAGTCCTGCTCTGACTCATCCCAGGACACATTTCTGCAAGGCACAGCAGAAAAGGAGAAGTGACTGCTGAGCCCTGAATGGGGGGGAGGGGACCTGGCCCCATGGAAGCTCAGAACAGGGAATTTTAGTCTTACTCATCATATTATTTTTATGTTTGGTTTTTCAGACGTAAACCTCAGTGTTTCTGCCAGCATATTAACTCTGTGTGCACCACAAGTTTGTCCACTAGCCCGAGTGACTCCTGTAAGCCTGCTTCCACATACAGATGCACAACTTCCAGCTGGGAGCTCCATCTGACCCACTGCAGTTTACTATTGCTAGTAAGGAACAGAGGGAGTGACAGGTGAGGGCGACTTAACCTGGGCAGACTTCAGTGTTGTGTTGGAGAAAAAAAGGAAAAAGATGGGCCTGGTCTGGGTAAGATACAGCCAGAGCCAGATGAGTGAAACGTGGCAGATGTAGCAAAGAAGATTTATGGAAGTTCACTGAGATCCATCCTGAAACAGTACTCTAGGTAGTATTAACAAATGTAGGCGAGAAAAGGAAGGGATACCTTGTATACAGCAAATAGTGCTGGAATAGCAGAAGCTGGACTTCTAGCAGAAGAGCAGTATGGGTTGTGCCTTACTAAGGTTTCAGACTTAAATAATAAGGCTGCAATATCACCCTGCCAAGCAGGGTATCAGCATGTGTGTGTTACACGGTCTTTATCTTATATCTAGAAGTAGTTAATGCTGGGTTCTGACCAAGAGGAGGGGGTTCTTACCTTCTTCAATGTTCAGTAATGAAAATCGCTGCACCCTGATTTCTGCAATGTAACACACATTCTTCATGAATACAGGGTACAGCCCCAACCATGGCTCCTGCCCTTCAGTTGACAGAGGGGAGGCTGGAGCCCTGTGTAGGTGTTTCAGTATCAGTGTTTCAGATATACAAATGCGACATAACCAAGATTCACACTTTCATTCTCTGCATAGAGTGAGATGGACATCCCTCCCCAATGTGGTCTGTATTTTGAATTCCAGTGCCAAGATTCGCACTCTCAGCTATTGCAAGTAGTGAGACCTATGCTGTTACTCACCCTGAGTGCTGCCAGCTCCAGAGTGGACAGTGTCACATCCCCTTGAAATGGTGTAGCAATTGTTTGTCAGGGTTGTAAGATTTGTGCTTACATTCTATGATGTGGCATGCAGAACAGGTTAAATATCAGGGGTCTATAATGAAAAGATGCATGGAGTGCAAAAGGAAGCCCAAAGCAGAAATGGTGTGATTCTGGATAATACCCACCTCAAGCCAGCAGGGCCAGAATTAAATTATCCAACTTTTTAAAAGCAGGAGGATCCATCACTTGTATTCACCACTCAAATTCTAAGTCCAAGTATTCTTGTCCACTCCAGTTTTCTTCCTACGAGGAGCCCACAACTATACAATTGTTTATAGTCAGTGGTTTACAGTTTTCTTGCAGACTCTTGGTGAATTTACACAGTCTCCCTTTGGGTAAAATACAAAACTTCACAGTCGGCTGCTGCAAACAGTTCTCCAAGAAGATCAAGGAGAGCATCTCTTGCCGTGTTTGAATTTGACATGCTGCATTATGGAATACATTCTCAAAGGCGGAAGAAAACTTTAAGATCAGGGTTTTTCCATTTCTGTTTGTCTATAGTGACAGAGGCTGTATAAAGCTGGCAGTAAACTAGGTGCCACTGATAGCAAAGTTCATCTGGGGTACCTGAAAGTAGGTGGGGGAAGCCCTTTTTTTTTTTCTTCTCCAGCTGGCAAAGAAGCCCAGAACTGGTGCAATAGTGGGAGTGCCACAGGCAAGACTGAAATAGTAGCAGGCATTATTATGGAGGAGGATTCAGAACAAGAACAGCAAAGAGAATGGCCAGTGAAGCTCAGCTGGCGTTCATTGTCACACAGTCATCGGAGAAGCTTGAAGTAGTGTTTAAATAGAGCAACTTACATGCAACATCCAACGTAAGCAATCCAATACAAAGCAATGTTTTCCTGGTGCTATGGGTCAGTGATGAAATGTTGCACGGAAAAGTAAATTTAGATCTCAAGCGGAATGATTAGAATAAGGAACCAAGTAGCCTGGGGCAAGAAGGGCTATATAGGGATGGATTCAAAGTAAGTCTTAGCAGGAGACAATGAGGAGTCAACCATGGCATCTCAAAGATGAGGTCTAGGAAGCTGATCTTAAGGTAGTTTGCTGTGGACAGTATCAGATGCAATAGCAATAGAGAAAAGATAGCTGAGAAAAGTGATACAGTACTGCCAATTTTCTTATTTTTATTTTTTTTCCCTTCACACACTACATGTTTTGAATTTTATCTTTTGTTTTGTGTTCTCAGAAGCCATAACTCTTGGCACATTGAGAGTCCCTGTGGAACCTCAGTTTCTCTTTCTTTCATAAGCTTTCTGTCTTCATCTTAGGGCAGCTTGAAATATTTGAAAACATGGAACTGACAAAACCAAAAAATCTGAATAAAGAAAGAGATCTCCATATTAATACTGGAAGGATCTAAAGATGTTTCAATGAACCACAATTTTTATTTTCATCCTGTATGTTTGAGCTTCACAGATCTTGCACCATCAGAAGTGGGGTATGCTCTGGACAGTAAACAGCACAGCTTTTCCAGGACAAGCAGTCACATACACTGAGCAAATTTGTCTGCTGGCTGGCAGAGCCAGTGGCCCCACAAAGATCACAGATCCTGAGCGTGAAAGCTTTGAAAGCTTATCAACCTCCCTCATTTCTTGCTATTGCCATTCTTCTCGGCAGTCTGGGGCTTTGCTCCCCTAATGCTGGGCTTGTCCTACACAGCTGCCCACCCCTGATAACACAGCTGAGGAGCCCAGAGGAAGTTGTACAAGATGCTTTTGTCAACACTCCTTCCCACACAGACCATCTCCTGTCTCCTTTGTTACTGTAAATTGACATCAGAGCTGCTGAATCATGATATGGGAGTCACAAAAATGTTATTTATGCTGAAGAACCAAGGCCCACTCCCTCTCATTGTTTCCTGCTTGTGTCAAAATGGAGCCACTGATTTTTGTTCTAGCTACTCCTGTGCTGGTGCTCTGGGTGAAGCAAGATTTGATGCTGTCCTGTACTGGCCTGCTAAAAGACAGCCTTGCTGAGCAGACACTGTCTGGACAGTTCACTGTGAAAAGCCACTTGGAACCAGTGTCTAAGACATTTGCCTACAAGGTCAGAGCCCCAAGGGAATTTTTCAGATGATACACTGCACATTTGAAAAGCTGGCCTCCCACACAGAGGACTTACTTGCACTGCAAAAATGTTTTGTTAGGGTGCTTAGTTACAACAGGCTTTATTCCTAAGCTTATAGATGGAGATGAAGTGTGGTTTGCCTTTACAGTGCTGTAACTGGACTCCTAATGAACTGCTTTGAGAGGTTATGTAGAAAGGGAAGCATGGGCTAGGATTTGGAAAGCATTCGACAACACAGAAAGAAGAACATAGGCGAGAGCAGAGAGAGGCAGGGGGAGCCACGGCTATAGTCAGGGAGTCATTGATGGTCGGAGAGAAGTTACAGAGAAATATTCAGAATACGCAAAGAACAAGGCTAAGTTATGTCGAAGAGGAAGTCTGAGAGGCCTGGCAAAAGACAAGGAAAGAGATTATTATCAAGCTATCCAAAAACTTCAGCATTTTCTGCATATAAAGTCATAAACATATAACATTTTTATATGCAGATAAATGCTTTTTGGACTCATATTTCCATACCCCAGTGGGGTATAACTTCCCTACTTTAATACATAGACTCCCTATAGGATTGCTAAAGTATGTAGGGAAAACTTCCAGACTTTTACTGCCTAAGTAAATTTATCAAGAAAAGACACCTATGGATCTTTTGCATAAATTCAATTTAAAACTGTGACATCACTTTAAAAAATCTGGGAAAAATCACAGATGAAAAGAGCTAAAGTTGTAATCTCTTTCACTGGAATACTGCTCCTCTGCTATTCTTTTCCAAATTCTTATTTTACAACTAGCCAACAAAAAAGACAAAGCTGTAGTCAAAAAGAAAATGTGGAAAAGCAATAAAGATTTCAGTTCTTCATTAACTGACAGTCTTCCCTACTATGACTCACCCTAGGGTTATCAAAATATGTAATAAATTCAAAATAACAAACCACTCCAAAATTATGAAATGATGTTTTTGACACAACATTGATTCTCAACACATTACCAAATTGTTATTGCTGCTATTGTTGTTTTAGCAATGGTGAGAATAGCTTCAAGATGAAATGATACCTGTGCCAGAAAAATCTTGTAACCTAACTTGAAATCAAATGTCACAGGCAAATGACAGAAACTCTAGAAGAAATGACTGGAGACAAAAAGAAGATAAATTTTAAAAATACAGCTAGTCACTTATATTATCTGTGTGACCTAAGTCATGTGAAAAATGTCTTTGTTAACAACAAATTAAATAATCTCTTTTGTTCAGGCTGACTGTCATTGTTTGGCTCATAGCACACTAAAATACAGCACAGAATTAAAATACTTATTTATTACTAAATGGTTAGTTAAAACCAGACCTTAAACTCTTCATAAAATTTCTTATCCTGTGCTTTATTTGTCTTGCAGTTTCAAGCATATCCATCCCAGTTCTGTTGAGTAAATATTCTTTTGTGCCACTACAATACGAAGGTTATGGAACTGGGCTATAATGTCATAGTCTGTTGAACCTCCTTTGGGAGTCTTCAGCACATGCTTAGTAAAGACAACACTGCTTTTGGCACCGTATTTCCATTAAATGGAGGGGAGATTCAAGAAGGAGTGGGTGATTCATGTCCCCTAACTGATAAGAGATGAGTGACAGCATTGACAACCAAAGGAAATCTTTCCTTTTTTTTTTTTTTTTTTTCCCACAGACATGTATGGATTTTAAGCTCTGCAGTACAGTTTCAGCTGACTCCTTGCTTTGTGATAGTAGCATTTTGGGCTTATATTGCATTTTTTATCATCAGACCGCAAAACATTCACTTCTTCTTTAGAAACAGTATTTTATTTCAAAAAATGGCACTGAACACGTATTCCCACCACCACCATAACTGACAGGGAAAATAAAGGCACAGAGAATGCAAGTGTCCTGTTCATAAGCCGAGGAGCCAGTAAATTAATCCAGTATCCTAGATTACAAACAAGACCCCAAGGCAAAGGTAAAGGCAAAGCAAAACTTGGGGGTTTTGGATGCTGATTTTGGAAGCAGCAGATTAGTCACCTTTCATGTTTGGGAGGAGTTATTTATAGCTCTTTGTTTTCCACTTGGTTTGCTGTGGGACTCTGACAGAAAACACATGGTTTTCTGTGTTTGGCAGGATGAGGAAGATGACAGACTAGGTTTAAGAGCCAGACAAAACTACAGATCTCTTATTTTGCCAATGCAAAATAATAGTTTTCCAGCTAAGGGTCTTCAAAAAAAGGGGGGACAAGGGACAACCCACAATCCATCAAGTATCCTTAATAGTTTGCAATAGGATAAAAGTTTTAATTTTGGATAGAATATTTTCGGACACTGAATGGCCATTAGATTTATCCAGCTATATACGGAATATTTATTTTGGGTCTTATCATTGGAAATAATTTGAAATTGGTCAGTTTATCAGCAGGAAATCAGGATGACCCAAGTGCAGGCTTGCCACACAATCTCTACAATTTGAGCTTGTGTTTCATCAACCATGTAATACTCTCAATTCTTAAGGGACTATGAGGATAAGCAGATGGTCTACAAAGCAAAACTATAATATTTGAGGCTTGATGGGAGATCCGCACTTTGGCCAAGAGGCGTGTACAGTCTTGCCTGCTATTTATTTTCTCTAACATTTAAGACACACATCCACCATTCAACAAATTGGCTGCAAAACAGCTGTTCCTAGTCATCACCTGCCCACCCTAGGAACAACAAAAGAACAATCAGTATTTGGATAATACAGAACAAAGTAGTAGTTTGACAAGTTTCTCAAATACAGAGCATAGTTCTGTTCCTGTTGCATGATGGACACAAGAAAAGGTGAGGCAGGGACTGAGCTCTGAAAAGGCTTTTTCCCTGAGAGGCTGTTAAAGAAGCACAAAATCTGAAAATCACTCATATCTGACACGAAGGAGCTGAGCTGCTTTTTGCAAAGTCTTCTAAAGGGGGCTGGCCCTGCTAAGAGGAGAGGAGATGGTCTCAATGCACTAATGGTTCTTTCCATCCAAATTTCCTGTGTGTGTCACAGCTGCCGGTCTGTGCAGCTGTCTCAGTGCGTTGATTTTTTTTTTCTTTTTTCTTTTTGTCTACCCCATCTCATGCTTTTAAATGGCTTTTAATTTTATTTTGCAGATTAGGGAGATAAAGAGTAAGAAATACTACTTCAATTTCTGTAACACATTGAGCATGAAACCCTCAACAAGCAAATATCTGTTGTGTTGGTTAGTGATTAGGGAGATAAAGAGTAAGAAATACTACTTCAATTTCTGTAACACACTGAGCATGAAACTCTCAACAAGCAAATATCTGTTGTGTTGGTTAGTAATTCAACAGTAATTCAACAGTAAACACTAATGCATTCTTACTCAGGTAGACTTTTATCCTTGGGCTTTAAGTTTTCCTTTGTTTCCTGCTTGTTTTTCAGGCACATACGACCAGGGACTTATCTCCTGCCAAAGGCTTTAGAAGGCCTCGCTCTTCATGAACTGCAGTAAGCACCACTCTTCCTGCTGTAGAGATGACTTGCAGGAAGTGCACAAAAGAGTACAATCAGTTTTCCTACTTATCTGTAGGGTTCAACAAATTTCAGATCAAGAGGAGGATGATGTGACCTTTTAGTGATGGAGCCTTATGGGAGCTAGCACTACCCTCCAGTTACCATGACTATATCCCCCTGGGGCACCGGGTAGCACTGGTGTTAGTCATGGGTGCCTTCCAGCAGACCAAAGCAGGTGTTATTACCCCAATTCCTTCAGATTTCTCTCATTTCATTCAGTAGTTGTTAGTCATATTCACTGCTCATCACCTACAGGTGAAGGTAGCAGCTCAAGACAAAAAGAAAGGGCAGATGAAGAGCCCAGGCACAGCATGCCAAAGCTCACAGACAGCAGCATGCAGTGGTTTGGCACTGGTTTGTAGGAGCATTGCTCCATAATTGTCAGTCCTTGTGCTGTCCACCCATCTGGTGTTCATGTCATCTGCTTTTTCCCCTTCCATTCTATGGGCAAATAGACCTCAGCTGCTGAGTGTTGCTTCAATGTAAAATAACACGTGGTGCTTGTGGTGTGGGAAGGAAGCTGGCTGTGAGAGATAAAAGTTGAGGTTAGGAGCAGACCGACTGTTACGCTCCTGGGGCTTTGCTGCTCTTTGTATAACCTTGGTGTGGCTTAGTGATACAAATCAGCACTACCTATTCTGATAAAATCCATCCACCAGAGGCAAGAAGCAGCCCTACCTCCATTTCATTTTGGAGTTATTGCTGCCCTGGTATTCCAAAGGGTCTGGATGGGTCAAAGGTTAGTTTTCCATTGTATTACTTACAGAGAGTGACCAAGTTTGCGTAGGGCTTAGAGACTTAGGAAAGAAACTGGAGAAGAAATATATCAGAGGAGCTACAAGAAACAAAAGCCTTCTGGGAAATTCCAAGATTGCCACAGAATAGAAGTGTCACTGAGCATGTTTTTGCAAAACTACCATCTTCTCCTTCCTTCCCTCAAGGACTAGCGCAACTCACTTCGAAAGAGAAAGAATCAGACAGCAATGAGCAGTTCACCCAGCTGTCCTGCTCTGCAAAGCTCCACTGCTCTACTTCACCCAAACCAGTAGGCAGGCAGAAATGCAAAATCATGCCATTTGCGACATACAGAAACAAAGCTCCATGTTTGCATGGGTGGGGGAGAGATACAGTCAAGCTTATCACCAGCTACGACAAATGCAGGGTAGAAATGGTCTGGTTACTTTAACTTTTTCTTTTCCCCTCCAAGCAAGCCTTCTATGATTCTAATTGATTTTCTTCCTAGGAAATGTAAATCCTAAATGAAGCCCAGCTTCTTTGTGCATAGTCAAAAAGACTGAGACTGATATTTTTGAAGGCTAAAGACTGAAACTAATGGTTCTGGAAGATGCTGCAACAAAATCAATCTCTAACTCTTCAGTGGTAAATAATAAGAAAAATACAAAAGACTGGAAGGAGTGGAAAAAAAAAAAAAGAAGAAGAAAGAAAAAAACAACAGAGAATATCTGAGTTAATCTCCTCAAGGTGGTCTTTAACCAATTGTAAAAAAGATTTTCTACCTGATCTTCTGAAGCTTTATGCAGTACAGAAAGTTGGTATGTTCCTGAAGGTATAGAATAAGCAAGTGTGGGTTTATCAAGCACCTCTATGGCAGCTTCAGCCATTTCCTTAGCAATGCCCAGAACAGAACAAACATTGTCCTTGGGCAACCTTGTCCGATCATTCTGTCATCTGATTCAGACTCAAGCTGTCTGCTCGAAGGGAAAAATTACTGTAAACATCTGTATAATTGAAATCTGGGAACAAGAATAATTTTAAATAGGGCTAAAAGTGCTAAAATGTTCACAAAGAAGGGAAACAAATATCTGTTCTTCCTTTGAATTCAGCTCTATGCTGACCATAGCTCTAGCTCTGTCGCATAATTCCTGGCATAAGGAAATCACTCCCTCTCAGTAAATTTGGAGGAAACAGAATGGAATTGGTATGTAGAAACCCTCTGTCATTCAAAAGACATAATTTGCAGATTTTAGATACAGATTTTGTTAAGGTAAAGCCAAAGCATTTGCTTTAAGCAATAAAAAGGTAAAGAAAGAAATCAAAACAAATTGTTCTGAATTAAGAAATTTATGTCATAGAGTGGCTAGTGGAGAAATGATACTTTCTGTTGCTATGCATTTCTGATCCTTACCTGAGGATCATCTTCTATTGTCTCGGCAGCAACAGCTGAAAGAAAAGCTAGAGGAGCAAGCTCAGTGACTACCCAGGCAGAGTCATAGGCAGGAGAGATTATAGCAGCACGGCAGTCTGAAAAAGTTCTTTCTGAGGAAATATTAAGAAAGAACTGAAAGAAAGAGACTCAAATGTAACTAGCTTAGCCTCTTTCAGGGCAGATTTGGGTCTTAAAGAACACTGATTATGTCCACGTTTGAAAGACTGCTTTCCATTTTCAAAGCTTTACCCACATGACAAAGTTTAACACAAGTTACATGTATGCCTTCGTTCACTGAGGGAGATTTTTCTATCCTTAAAGGCAATTTTGTACCTGCTTAACTTGCAAAGTGTTGTGTTAAATCCAACCAATCAATGCTGTCTCTACTGAGAGGCCCCAAAAAAGTCTGACTACAGCAACCTCATAGCTTCCTAAACACTTAGAAGTCGCTAGTCCTGAACACTTTTCGAATACATTTGCATAAAATGTACCCATTACCTTCTATTTCTTGCCTCACACATTCGATTATTTTCATACTGCATATTAAACCACTAATAAGGTACACTAATAAGGTACAAATTTCAGACAGCATGATCTAGTCTAACAAGTCTTAAACAAACTTTGAGAGGACTAAAATCCACGGTGTCCCTCTTCATCTACATTGCATGTTAGTGTAATGAAAAATGAATGATAATTTGTGATTTTTTCCTCTCAGAACTTAAATTTTTATCTGCTGAAGTTAATAATACTCACTTTGGACAGGTCAAAAAGAGAAAAACAGTCTCCATAAATGTTAAGCTAGACTAGAAACAGGTTGAGATAAATACATGTATCAGGCCTCTGAAAAACATCTGGAAGAAAGCTGGGAGTTGTGGTCAAAGTTTAATTAAGTAACCGGCAAAGAACTGCTGGAATAGTTTATTTTTGAATGGTTCCTTTCCAGAATGGATATTCACATCAGCAGGCACAATAAGGATCTCCTCCATCCTCAGCACAGGCTATTTTTTTTTTACATTTACATGGAGCCCCAGAAGTCATGACATGGAGTCCCAGAAGTCCAATTTCAAGTGTATGCACAATATCCCCAAAGGGACAGAATTTGATGTAGACCCCAGATTTTAAGTGCGCTAGTTACTTTTCTGTGAGGATGCAGAGTAATAAGATACATCTTGGAGCTAAAGGATGTGCTAGTTTGCCCACATAAAAATAATTAATTAACACCTCCATGGATAATTTGTGACAAGTGTGTGTGAACTGGAAGATTTTACCAGACACAAAAAAAGTGGCCAGTAATACTTGCTAGGATAAGACATAATTTTTGTCTAGTTTGCCACCAAGAGAAAAAGATAACTATCCTAGTTATCAGGAGAAAAGAGCACAGCAGTATTATGTCCAGTAAATGTCATGATTTATGAATATTTGTAGAACTCTCAAAATAGCCAACAGACAGAATAACCATCAGGAAGAGAGATGTTAGATCAAAATGAAGAGAATATGGACGTATTAATATTGGAACTAAGCATGTTGCTAATCTCTGTGCACACTTGAAATGAAAATGCATTTCATGGCAGGAAAAAAAGAACAGTTATGAGCTTTAGAAAAATTCCGAAGCGTGTGCTGTTAAGAGAGTTAACGTAATGAGGGGAGTTACAAGACAAACTGAAGTTGCCCGCTGAATGACTGTGCAAAACGGAAACAATCTGTATACAATGAGTTACTTCAAAATGAACTATTATGATGTTTTCTCCTCAGATTAAGTATTTTCAAAAGTAAGCTGTGCTAAAAGTAAAAAAAAAAAAATCCATTCTAAAGCAATCTGGAGAGCAGAAATCTAGAAAGAAGAGTCCCCATAGAAACAGAAACAGATAAAATATTTAATTTATTTTTGCTAGAGCTGCATTTCCATTCACCATAGAATAAGATCAAATAAACTGTGGCAGACAAGAAAGACATTTGGGAGCTAACGCTAACAAAGAGATATAAGCATTTATCCACTCTGCTAAATAGGATATTTGTCTCTAACAAGAAAGTAAGCCTGCTTAAAGATCTGTGTGTAAGTTTGCTGCTTGAGTAAAACCAAGCCAACTTCCTAGGGATATTTCTCTAATGTTCTGATGACACTGCCTTCAAATCTACATTCACTTTCTGTGTAGGACTTTCAGCACTTCTGCAATATAGCTCTTAATATTTTTTGTCTTTCAGTATTGCTGAACACCAGGTTTTAGGAATCTGAACTTTCTTCTCTGTTTGGTTAGAATTGTGGGATTAACGGACTTTCTCTGGCTAAATTAAAAAAAAAAAAAAAAAAAAAAAAAAAGAGGGGAGGAAAGAAAGACAGAATAAAGAAAATAACAGGAAGGCTGGCAAATTCATTTTCACCCTAAATCATTTAAAAAATTTTCTTACTAAAATGGAAATCCTCCAATACTTAATTATGAATTGAATGAAACATTTCTTTCAAGTCAAAATTAAATATTTTTTCACTTCAAATTTTGTTAAATTTTGAAAGAACAACAAATTTCAGCTTTCAACAGCTTTAATCGTTTGACCTAAAGAATTCACAGGATTTAACAAGAATTTACAAATATTTTAGTTTCCAGGATCAGATCCCCAATTTCCCACTTACTGGACAAATTAAACATCTGGAAGAAAAGTAATGCCTAGATCTAGTTTCAATAGCTAGAATCATCTTCCATTCCTGACCCTCTTCTGCCACCCATTATTGCACTTATTTTGCACTTATTAATTCTTTAATTCAAAAATTCTGCTTTTTGATTCTAAAAGTCCCCACTAAAATTTGATTTTCCCATCAACCAGCACAAAAGCTTGCATTTTCAAGATCATTTTTAGAACACAAGCACAATAAAAAACCTTCTCAAATTTCAAAATCCTTTTGCGTATTGTATCTCATCTCTTCTGCCTGTTGTGGAATACCCTGTTCTTCTCTTTCAGCCTGTTCTAGTTCTGTATTCCATGTAGCACACCCAAGGAATGGTGTTTCCTACTCAGAGCAAGTCATCGTGCTCCTCCTTTATATATAGAAGGCCCGTCTATTCTCTGCAATGTTATGGTTCACTCCTTTCTTTGCAACCAAGAGAGTGAGAAACACTTTTTCATATTTAGTATGAAAAACATCTGAATCACAAGACGTACATACACATCTCCACCCTAAAACACCCTTTCTTCCAAGTTACCAAGGAAATGAGTACATAGTTAATCATGATGAACAAAACACGGTCCTCTCCATCTTCTCTATTTCTATCTTTGTCTGTCAGCCCTCCAGACCAGAAGCCTCTTACAGTGCTTCTGTACAAATGTTGGGGATGAAACAAAACAGTTCAGAAGAAATCTTCCCATTCTGGTAAGAGCATCCTACTGTACTACAGGGGATTTAAGTTGCGATGACTGACAAACACTGGACATGTTGATGACTGAGTTAAGCGATAGGCCTGAGAAACTGAAGCCGGGAACTGCAGAGGCACCCAGAGGTCAGCAGATTTCTCCTCTCTTTCTCTGTGTACCCTGCAGTGTTCTGTTAACATTTTGCAATAGGTTCAGCAGCTAAGTTTTTTGGGGTGGGTGTAAGAGCGCACCACTTCCTGTGGTGGCCGTTGTGCTTCCTGTTTTCTCAAGGCTGATGGAGACGAGCTGGCGGGGCTGCTGATTTTGAAACAGGGGCAGCTGCATGATTGTCTTGTGAGAGCTCAGAATGAATCACCATCCCATCCTTACAGAAAAATCCCGAATCTTTCCAGAGTTGGAACTCTACATCTGGTGGTGTTGGGCTACCTGCTCGAGCACTACAAAGAGGCTGGGGAATGCCCAGAGCGCCAAACAGTCAGAAGTCAAGAGCCAGACCACAGCTGGTCATGAGACTCATAGAAAAATCGTAAAAGTCTTGGAAAAGATTTTTTTTCTGTTCACTTTATCTTCCATTCTTAGAGAAACAGCCCATTCTCTATAATAAGAGCAAGATATATATATATATTTAATATGAAAAACATGAAGCATCATGGGGCTTTTAGAAAAACCACAAGTCAGTAACAGTGGATGGACAGGAAGGTTGCTACTGAAACACACAACTATCTTTACACAGACTTTTGACCAATAAACATTCAAACCATTGGAGGGTTCAAGGATACTAGATTCAGAAAAAAATAATCCTCTGATGTAGTATTTAGGATGCAGAATAAATCTGTCCTGTTATACCTTTCCTCAAGTGTTGTTATTAAAATTTTCATATCGATATGAGACATTCTGTACTCTAATTTAGAGAAGAGAAGAGAAGAGAAGAGAAGAGAAGAGAAGAGAAGAGAAGAGAAGAGAAGAGAAGAGAAGAGAAGAGAAGAGAAGAGAAGAGAAGAGAAGAGAAGAGAAGAGAAGTTAAACTCATACTGCACTGTGAGCTCCAGACTCACATTGGCCCCTAGATTGTCTAGAAATTTGAGGCTAACACCTGTTAGCTAACACATGCTAATAAATATGCTTGAGAAATCTTGCATAGACAAGGCGGTGTGCATTTTACCATGCACTAAACTCACTGAATTGAATATTAGGTTTTCCTCTATGCTTTAACTTATCCATCACAACACTAGACTTTTTTGTCAAACTAACACGACTTTAGTCCATTTCAATTGAGATCCAAGCTCCCCCTGCTCCAGACAGTTTCACAATTAACACCTCAAGTCACTGCTGTTGTCCTCACCACCATGCCCCAAAGCAGCCCAGGTCTACATTATGGAAATAATAACTATACAAAATGAAAAGGAGACAGTGAGAAAATCGGAGCCTAAAAGGCCTTTCTTAAGGCTGAAAGAAGCGGTGTCAGAAGGCAGGATGTGTGGGACCCTGCCAGGGAGCTATGTGTGGTCCTGACATTTGGGGCCAGACCAGAGAGGAACAGAGACTACTATTGAAAACAAATCGCCCTGTTACTCCTTGAGCTTACTGTAAATCTCTTGCCTCAAAGTGATATGTTCAATCCAGATGACTGCCAAATATTTAGGTTGTGCTGGATGCATTTAATACACATAATAGAGAATGCCCTTTGTATTCTACTGCCTACATGCTAACACCTCTGCTTTTAACTAGAGGTCTAGCTGGACCATACGCTACATCATCTAAAATATTCCCAAATCCTTGCACAACGTTTTCTACTTCCTGGATTTCTGTACCCTCCTGCTCTCACCTGGTCCTCTGTAATCTTAGACTGTATTTTACACAAATATTTAATGCAGATGAATGTCCCCTTGCTTTCTGAATTCTTGCCATGGGCCTGCTCTGAGTCTTTTCACAGAGAAGTGAATACGAAAGAGCTTGGGTTCCTCTCCCTGCACTGCATTTGTTTCACTTTCTCCTCTTTTCACTCACTGATTTAATCTGAAGGTCTCTGAGCTAAAGCGTGGGGTTTCTGAGATCCCAGTTCATAGGATAAAGACATTGGCTCTGCTGGAGAATGCAAGGAATTAGGACAAACTCTTAGATATCTTCCTTTTCTGGCTCAGTGGCTCTACCTTCATGTGCCTATTTCTTTATCCCCATTCTTTTCTGAAAATCTCATCAAGCTTGTTTAGCAGTATCTATACAGAGTTTTGCATCTGAAACACTAGGATAAGAAAGGGCACATCCCAATTTTCCTACACAGCACTGAGAAAAAGTCTTCAGAGAATCAGTCTATGATGCATTAAAAAATAACTTACTTTTCCTTCCTGGCTTTAAAACTAGAATTACTGCAGACCTCAATCACATAGATCTTTGAGTGTCTGGCATACTGCTGGTTTTGTAGAGCTATGGAGCTATGATTGCTCCTGCAGGGCAATTCCTTTTAACCTCAGCTGAGGTGTTCACAAACTGAAGAAGCAGTGTGGAGAGACAGGTCTCGGAACATGGGAGGAAATGCAATACTAAAAGATGTGGAGGGTGGTAAAATTGAAGACACACTAGTTTTGGACAACATGGTGAACGACACTAATTTTCGCAAAATGTACAACAGTGTTTACTGGAACTGAAACAGTTTTCTGCAACTCAACACAAGGGATGAAATCACATCACTTTGCAGTTACTAATGTCCAGCAGTGGCTCCAAAACGCCTTCATGAGGAAGCAGACCTTCACAGACCTGTGTGATAAGCCTGCCTTGTCCTTTGGAACCACATCCCATGAGCGACAGAGCCCATACTGACCATAGAGGCTGCTGTCTGGCTACCCAAGACTGCTGCGAGTCCGTGGCTAACCATCAAGTCAACTGCCAGACTGCTGGGTGGAGGCAGGGAGGGGGGTTGCAATGCTGTTATGAAAGTTGTTTATCCACTGATTATCAGCAGCACGAACGTACGTGAAATAACAGCAGGCTTTTACAGAAAGAGCCTCTGAATTGCATTATGGTTACAAATGATGCACTGTGTCCATGGTCTGACCTCTGGCAGAGGACAATGAATAAGTTAGCTAAAAGCAATCCTGATCCTCTCTTCTTCAAGGCTTGATAAATACAGACCGATGAACATCAACATGGACTGTACTAGCAAAGTGTGGGACGTGGGACTTCTAAGGAAATCATGCATATACAGTCTTGGGCAATCTGGCACCTTGTTCTTTCCCATGGAGATAGGCATCATCAGTGTCTGCTCTGGATCTGCAGTCTTGTCCTTTGACATAATACTAGTGTTTTCACTTCAGATGGTCAAGTGGTATGGGCATGAGTACAAGCTTGAGCCTGTAGCTATCAGTTAGATATATCTAAAGTCTGTTAAAGAGGAAAAGTTGCGGTGACAGAATTTCCCAGAATTTAACAAATTCATATCACTGTATAAAATAACATATTTGTGAGAAGTTGCAGGGCTGGATGACAACACAGAAGGAGGTAGTTAGGAATTCAGGGTCCAATTCTCATTTTGCAGATAACCTCTTTGCTCAGGACCAAGACCGTGTGTGAATATTAAATGTGTAAATTTAAAAATTTGGATAGAAAGGTAGGGAATATGGAAGAGGAAGACTTCGTGCTAATGCAGGAGACCTGTACAAGACCCTACTTGTGGTGCGTGTGTATGTGTGAGAGGCCTTACATTTTTTAATAGCTGGTGTTGAGCACAATGTGTGCCCTTTATCCTCATACAGCTGGAAGGAAAATAAAGAAAAATAGAACCTAATCCTAACAGCCACTTTGTTCCACAACAAAGCCAACATCTCACTGGTAAAAGGCATATAACACGTGAAGGAAGAAAGTAGCTTGGAGATCCATGCACACAAAAATTGAAGAATCAGAGACAGAAGAATTACATAGTCACTTTAAAACCACTTCAGATGTTTTCTTGATATTGATTCCAAGTAGATTCCACAACAACAAATTAGCAATTTCTGACTGCTAGGGAAATGACCAGTGGAGTCCTCACTACAGGCTCTAGAAAATGTCTCCCAAATCTGGCATTCAATCTGCATGTCAGGTCACAGAGTAATGTAATGCAAATGTAGTACTTCTAAGACAGGCTGAGAAAACAGTTTTAGCCTCATTGGAGTATGCTAAAATGCTTAAAAAAAAACAGAGGGAGGCCCTACTGGCTGACAGGATTTGTGAGAAGAATGCCCTAGGATCAAGACAAAATCTCTGGACAAGGTGTTTCTTTCTGCAGCATAATAGTGGATTCCTAATTTATGTTTTTTACTCCAGTTAAGCATCTTTTACCAGAGATGTTCCCAACAGTGGGTTTCCAGATACAGTGCTTTGGAGTCAAGATGAAAACTTTGTTCTTGTGTCTTTGAAAGCAGATCTTTTGCCTTTGATGGGACCCTTTAATGACCATAAAGGTGCTGAGGATCTGTTCACTAGTCTTGTCTCAGGAATCATGGTTTTATGACTAGCTACAATAGCCCCATCCAGTTTGATCTATGAATTGATCAGATCATGAGAATAAACAGAAAAATACTTAGGAAACTTTCTTTCCGTGATAGCAGAAACTAACTGGGAGTGTTCCCTCACTTATGCATGCTGCAAAAGAACTAAGTGTATTTGTTGGATCGAAAAGGAGTTACACAGTGTCTCTCCACACTTACACATGGTGGCCACGAGGAAAATGCTCGTCTTTTCTGACCTCATGCAAGATTGGGATGGGAAGAAATGGGGAATGTTCTCTGACAGAGATTCTAATGAAGAATACATATTGATTTGGCTATTCTTTCATTGTCACGAGATAACTTGTGAAGAGAAATAATTTTAGCCTTGTCTCTCTTGAAGATTTGATGTTCACATATTTCAGAGAGAGGAAAAAAAAGCACTGCAGAGCCCACTCATTGCTATTTGCTACATGTAAATGGCTCTTACAACAGAACTGAAAATACCTTGGTATATACAACTATCTCGGGCACTACAAACAAACGTACTAATAGGTTTGGTGCCAAAAAGTCAATGATAAAAGGTAATAAATGATTATTACAAATTTTGGGTACTTAGACAACCCTTTACAAATGTGATCAGCATTCTAGCTGCCAGGGAAGTCACAGGATTCATGTGTTCTGCAGCCGCCCTTTGCCGCCCACATGCAGGGGAGACTTGGCCAGTGTTGTGACCCATACTGCAACCATGTGAGTTTAATGGTACAACCAGGGCAGATTAAACACCACCTCAGTTTATCCTCAAGGATCATGCCCAATTCTTCTAGGGTATGCCCCTGGCAGCCTTGTTCAGAGGATTAGCAGAGCTATTGAAACACTTTGTGGCACCTTTGTTTGGTTTTCATTGTCATTCTCTATGTTCAGAGCAATGAACCTGCAAGAGGGTCTCTACCAGGTCCTTCTTGCAGGGAGCCAACTATAAAATGCAACACAAAATTAACCTGTGGAATCCCAAAGGTCTTTTCCTCTGCAATGTTTTCTTCTTCCTATATTCTTCTGACTAGATCTACAAAAAGTTAATGCATCTCAACTAAAACACAGTGAATCAAAGCCGCAACACAAAGTGAAGGAATCTCTAATCCAGCTAATTTTAATCATCAGCTTCTCTCACGTTATTTTCCTCTCTGCTTCCTGGGTTCAGCTATCCAGTTACACCCTCCCTCTGGTGCGGCATATCTTCTATTGCCTGGCTTAGCACTTGTAATAAGACCCAAGATATAACCTAACAGGAGGCTTGCCTTCTGGATAGAGAACCTCTGACCAGCTAGACCTCCTTCCCAATGTGAAAGCAGTCACCCTGTGCCCCCGTCCCCAGCTGAACTCTTCAAGAGCACATTCCCATAGTCCTAACACCCAATACAAGATGATTCAGTCAATAGTGCCTCAGATGATTTCCTGCTACTGGTAGTTTGAGGATGAGAAGCAATATTTCACTTTTCCTAGGTCAAGAGGAATAAAGTGAAATCCACAGCCTGAAGTGGATGGCAACAAGAGGAAACAAGCTTGAGAAGCTAACTCATCATACTGTGCAAAGGAGGAGTGAAATGGCAAAAGCTGTTCCAGTAAACTCCCATTTACTGGCATGTTATTGAGCAATAGCCTTGGTAACATGGTGCGTAATATTCATACTTAGATTTATACACAAATTCTCACATGTATGCGTAAAAATACACAGAAGTCCCTTAGAGCTGGGAGCCAATTTGCAGGTGGTGTTCAGAAAGGGATAAACATTGTTGGGCTCTCAGTTTGTGAGGTTATCGCTGTTCTTCACAGCACTATCACCAGCCACTTAGAGCCAAATCTATTTAAAAACAGTAAAGTCGGAGAAGTGAAGTTGCCTTTGGTTGTGCTTTTTTTTCTCTTTCCCGTTGTAGCTTCCTCTTTCTCTTCACCAGCTCAGCACTGCTGGCAGCTTTTTATAAACCACGATTCCTACTGCAGTCAGCTTGTTTGGAAACTACATGGTGAGCTCAGTCCAGCAGCTACTGCTGTGGGTTTCTGTTTAATTGCACACCAGATTTGCTTTAAATTCTGTACCCACCGCCATCATTTCCATTCCAAAGCACTCAAAGGGCTCTGCATATTCACAAATATTCAGTACAAAGCAGAATTTTGCTCTCAACATATACAGTTAAGTAGCATAAACTACAATGCATTCCCATAAACCAGTAGTAAAGAAATCCTCTGCAACCTCTGGAAGGTTAAACCATAGCAGGGCAGTCAGCAATGCAGTTATTCTAAATTGACAGTAATCTGCACTGTGCATATAAAGTGATATCACAAGCAGAACATTTGCTGTGAAGCAAAAGCAATACTGAGATCTTCATTTGTAGAGGAATTTTCTACGAGAACTCAGACATCTTTAACACCAGAGACAGGGTGGATGGGTGAGTAGAGTGCTGTCCAGAAACTTTATGGTTGCATTAAAAAAGAGTGAAAAAATCTTCTAGCCATAGGATCAAGGAGGAATTACTACGAAAGAAGTCAAAAGCAATCATGTGAAGGAATAGAAGAATGGGGAAACACTGAAGTTGGGAAAGTGAGTTGAATAACACCAGCACTCCTGAGGTCTTCATCCTCTACCTGCTGCACCAAAAGCAAATTTTGCCGTTGGTTTGGTGGAGAAAAATGTGGGTACTAACTTGGGACAGGTGCTTTTTACTTCTTCTCAAAACAGCGGAAATCTTACAGCCAGATAGGGACTGGGGAATGATGACAACAGCTTGGCTGGGGGCAAATGGTACTTATAAGAAAAGCTATACAAAGAAAATCAGTAGGTTCCTCTAGGTCACGGAGTTCATAAACTCTTTTACTTGCAGATCTCTAAAATGTTTCCATGTAGATGCAAACATACATTTTCAATTTAAGCCCACTGATAACTTTTTGTTATTTCTCTCTGGTCCTTCAAAAATATTTCATGGTCTTGCTGAGGCCTACAGACTATAAGCTGAAAAGTTACTAAATCATGACCGGAAAATATAGATCTAAATATGTTAGTTAAACTAAATTGTAGTATTACTGAATTGAACAAAACCAACATCGGTAATAATACGCCACAAGTATCAACTACATAAAATGTAGTCCCTCTCTTAAATAAACAATCCAGTATTTCAGTGGGAACAAGGTGACTGCAGAAGAGATGAAGCTCCATTTATCAGCAGAGCACTTCTGTCATCCGTTTTACCTGTATGTGTCCATGCTGTAAGTACCTGCACATAGGATTCCTAACAGAACTGTAACTATCTAAATCCATTGTGTTAGAAGTCAGCCATTAGTAAAAAAAACAAACTTTTTCAACAGATAAAGCCATTGGAAAGTCTGTCCTCTTCTCAGCTGGCAGGAATCCTGCAATGCGGGGACAGAGTCAGCTGAATTATAAATACTCAGCCATGACTCTGTTTTGGTGTCTACTCCTCTGTCTCCTACCATCTCCTACTCAGAAAAGAACCATTTCCCTTTTCTTAATGACCACTGAAATCATTTAGGGAATTTCCAGCACACGGTGTGCAGATTCTGATTCACTTTAACCCCAGAAAATGTTTAACTCCTTCTGGGAATTATTGTGAATTGATCCAGTTGTATACACTAAGATACCCCAAGTTCCTCTTTCCCTTTTTTTCCTTTCAGCCATACACAAGCATTTAACATCCAGAGCATTCTGCTGCTTTGCACTCCCACAATGCACATCTTGTTCTGGAACGAAATCTTCCTAGTCACGAGACTTTAGAGTCTCCACACGGTTACTTTGGACTGATCTGTGGAGGTCTCTTCCCCTGAAATGGGAAGATAGTTTCATTTTCTGACATGCAGCTACACTTCTTGGCATATTCTTCTGCAATATTCTTTAAAACGTTTCACTGCTTCCACTAGTATAACATGGCAAAACAAAACCTCTCATTTTTCCTTCCCTTCTACCTCCTCCTTTGAGCAAAGCTGTTCTTCCTACTCTCACTCTAATGCGGGTGTTGTCTCTGACACAATGCCAATCTACACAAGCAGGCTTTATCAAGGATGTGCAGCTTCCTCTTGCAGGACACCTGTAAGATCAAACTTTTTCACTTTCCTTTCATTGCTTAAACTCTCACCCACCAGTGGCCCGAATGATGGCAGTCTCTTTTCCCTGGGCTTTCTGTCTTCAGACTCATTTTTTCCTTTTCTCTCCTTCCTCTAGCATAAGAGGGAATACTGTTCAAATTCTCTCTTTCATATTTCTACACTAAAATCCTCTGAATTACCACATCAAAAACAAGTTTTGAAGTTCTTTTAAGACCCTTCACAAATCTGGTCCTCCCTAGTCTTTGTTCAATTACTGTACTGTTATGTAAAACTTCTGGCACAACAAGAAGCAGACTTAAATACAGTTCAGTACAGTTAAATACTGAACTGGAGTTACAGAAAACTATTTGCATTTAAAAAAAAAAAAAAAAAGCCAAGTTAGAAGACCAGTAGTTGCAGCTATGAGAACAATGGCAGGGAGGAAATACACTGTCAATCTAGATATTGTTAGCAGAACAACTTTATAAAAAATACAGTTGCAAAATACAGAGCAAAACATCTGCAACCAAACAACAAAAAAAAAGGTCAGCTCCTGCAGGCCTGCAGTCTTTACATGGCTGATGTAACCTTTGTCAAAGCAGTAAGCAAACTGTTGTTCCACCAAACTGAACAGCTTAAGATGGAGCTACTTACCTCTAAGCTGTTAACTTTTTCTACCTGAAGATTAGTGAAAAATGTCAGATTTTTACCTTACCCTGAAGATTTCAAGGCTGAAAAGTTCCACAGGAAAGAAAGCAAAACTGAAGACTAAATAATCTAACTGCATGTGTCTTAATTTCTTATAGTAAAAGTGGCTTAGCATTACAAAAATAAATTAATAAATAAATAAATACTTCAATCACAATTTTTCTCATCAGTAACTACTTTTGTAAGAAACATGTCTCTAGATAATATGCTACAGATTTTGTCATATACAAGTCATACATGCCTGTCCCAGTCATACAAGTGTCACATAAAGCTGTAGCATGGGGCTTGTATGCACAGTTCAGCTCTTACACAGCCAAATGCTTCCTGTGAGGATGTACCTAGAGCACTGGCTTCTTGTGCTTCAGTTCTTCTGTATATGCAAAATTTCGGACACAAAGTCCTTGTGAAAGTGATGGCAGAGAACAGGAAGTGCAGTTGTAATCCATCTACCTAAAGAATTGGGGATCTGTGAATTGTGCTCTTCTCTTTTGAATTCTGGAGATTACTCCCAGAGATACAAACCTAATGAGATGCAAGTGTGGAAAGCCATCTTCCTAGATCTTCCTAGATACAGCTGCATTCTCAAAACAGAACCATTAACTAAATATCCAAATCACATCTCACATAGCAGAGATATTTCTGATGCAGCTTGTGGAGGTCCCTTATGGCCCCCAGTGACAGAATCCTAATGGTGGGTCTAGATCAGCAATTTAGTCAAGACCATAAGTGCACTTCCAAAATGAATCTCCTGATCCTTTCCACTTAGTACATTTTTTTTTTAAATTTGCACCAGAGAGCACTTTGAGAGCTCACAAACTGGATTCATTCGTATGACAGTGAACTGGAAGATGCAGCTCAGGATTGCAACTACAAATGGGGGAGTTCAGTCCACGTAATCAGGCTGGAGCCAGTCTGAAGAGACGTCACCCCAAAGCAGATACAGGATGGTTGTTAAGTTTTCAGCAACTACAGATATGCCCTTATTGAGCCACATCACAGATGCACCTCATATTTATAGTTTAATTTTGACTAGTAAAGTATCTGATTCAGCAGGGGACTCAGGGAAACTGAGAGATTCATTTAAATGGAACCAAGAGATTAGACAGGAGGTTCAAGGCATAACTCTGCGAGGGGATATTAAACATTACAGCTTGCATCTTACTGATGCAACAGACTCTGGAATGTAGAGTAGATGGCATTAGGACACTGCTACATTTTAATTGTTTGAGATGACACAAATGTGTTGAGAGATTGGATGGCTATAAATGAGCTTGAACATGTGAATTGAAAATCTGCTGCCTTCAGAATGCAGAAGTGCAGAAGACCATTAAAAACTAACATCACATGTTTTACCTGTCTGAACATGCCTGAAAGCCAAAGCAAGTTTTCCTATGTAAAGAAAATGACCAAATGTGGCAGGGATGCCAACATCTTGAAGCTGTATGAATTGCCAATGGGATATTTTCTACTTTGCTGAATTCTGCTTTTTGAACATCTTAAAAGTTTCTAATAAAATGATAAATTAAGTGCTTTTCATTAGTGCAAGTGACTGTGTATCATAATATATTTCCTAAAAAATAAATAAATCAACCAACCAACCAAACACACAAGAAGAACTATGAAACTTTATGGATTAATACACACGCAATTATTCCTCTTTCTCTCAAAGAAAATGATTATCTTCACTCTGATTTGGATTTAGTCCAGTATACACTTGAAAGTCTTTGCCAACAGTGAAGTCAGTTAAGACTGTGATATTTTAATGACATTTTTATGACATTTCCCACTTGCAAAAGTGGACAGATGCAGTTACATACAGGAATTCATGAAAGCTCAACTGTCAAAAGCACTTTTTTGCCACTACAAACTGCATCAGTTATAGGGGAGGATGCCCATACAGCCAAGAAAAGTCTTTGTTCAACTGTATCCATCCTAATAAACCCACGGGTCTCAACAAAGGAACATCACAGAGAGATTGATCACATTGGAACAGGGAGCACATATTTCAGTGGAGTCTACATTCAGACTGTCAATGATCCAAAGGTGAAGCTCCACATGAGAAAAAGTGGTAACAAATTTTTCTCATCCAGCAATTTGTAGCAGACATTTTCTTGCTGCTACTCTTTCATAATGGAAAAATGCATCAAAGACTTCAGCTCAGTGTCTTCGTCTCAGTAATGGCATGTGTAATGAAGAGTTAAATGGAGAGGATTGTACTCCACAGCTCTAAATCCCAACACCTTCTACAGTCAGAGAGACTCAAAAGCTCTTTTAAGAGAAGGTGGCAAACCTTTCATGTTATCTGAATGGATATTCAGTCTTATAAGACTCACAAAGTACATCAACTCTAGATAAAACAAGTTCAATGGAGAACATAGCTCCGGGAAGAATATGGAAGATAGAAGGGAATCTCTTGTTTAGAGGTCTTGTCCTTACTGTTACAAGCAAACTCGGTAGCAGAATCTATGTAAACACCTGCTTCTGATTAAAAGGCTTCAGGATGAGTGATGTTGTATGTGGTTTTAGCAGGGAGAAAAATTACCTTCTGAGCACCAAGCAAGGTTTGAGGTAAAGGGACCTCTCTGTGATGTGGCTGCAAGTTGAAAACCTTTTGCTTTGGCAGCTTGCGGTTAGAAATAGCTTGAAGAATAAATAGGTAGAGATAGGAGAGGAACTGCTTCAAGAAGCTGCACACAGTGAGGTGATGCTGACAGGGAAAATATCTCAGATTAATATAAATATTAAGTGTTTTCAGAAACTTAATCTTTCAGCTCAGCAGTTTCATCTTTAGTCCTCCAAATTCCCATCATGGAGAAGGATCCCTACCCTAATTCAAAAGCCTTTTGAAGCAGTTGGCATCATATATCCCTAGAAATCAATTTTCTACCACACAATTGCTTGATAACTTCATCTGTTCTTCTGCATCTAAATCACCTAATAAATTGTTGCAAGGATCTGGGCCAAAAGCACTTCCTCTAGTAGGCCTTCCTTTAGGAGTGAGAAGATTCTGTGATGACAAACATAGGATAAAATACCAGTTATATCTGACAGTGAGAAAATCATCTATGTTGAATTTTAGCAAGATTGGTACTGGTGATGTTTCTAAATATCTATGATAGCGTAAATGAGCATTTTGTTTAACTTTTATCATTTCCATTTATGGAGATTCTTTCCTTCCTAGGAAGCTAATTCAACTTCTGGACTTCCTGCTCTTCCCCAAGCTTTATGGCCAATTGTTTTATTCTCATTCATTATACAGAGAATAAATTTGAAGATTTATATTGATAAGCTTCATATGTTTATGATCACTCATATGTTAGACATAGTTGTTAATGCTGATAATGTTGGTAATCTAGCTTTCCCTGAGTGCAGTAAGGCTGGTACAAAATATCTATCCTTATTAGGCAATTTCCTGTGCTAAGGGACAGTGCTGAAATATCCTCCAGTGTATTAAGCACAGTTACATTCCCCTTTAATAGAAGACCCTCTCTGTAAAACATTTTTAAACCTTCCAGTAACTGCTTAAGGTAACTTCCAGCATACTGAGAATCAGATTGCATATCATCTTTGTTCAGAACAGTCTTTTTAATACACATACAATTTCCACAGTTACTTTTATCACCTATTATCCAATGATCCACTTTAAGATTGTGTATGCCATTGTTCACTCTCTTCTGTTCTGTTTTCACCGAATTTTACCATCAGGATTGTACTTTGTCTTTTCTCCTGTTCCCCCACATGGATCTGATCACTCCCAGGCTTTTATCCAAAAGGAGACTGAAGAATCATCATTCAAGACAGAATTAGACTGTTCAGCAGCGTGCTTATTTCTAGCTTAATGTCAAGATTTACCAGTAAAATAAGAATGGAATGCCCATGGATCAACTGATGCTAGTGAAATTCAGTCTGGGGCTTCAAGAGTTAATCTTCCATCATGATTTTGATCTTATCCAATTGTTAATATGGTTTGCTTGTTGGGTTCCTTAGGGTGGGGAACGAGAGGAACTTGTGAGTGGCCTCTGGTTTTACCAGTGTATGAGGGAGGAAGTTTGTAGTGGCTGAAATTCCCCCTCACACATAGACCCAGGTGAGTGGTGAACAGGCTACTTTCAAAAGCAGAACCTGTGGCACATGGGCATAGATTGAAGGGGAACAACCCAGACAAAGGAACTTCACTTTTCCAAGATACTAGTAACTAAATGCAAAGCGAGAAGACATTTTGCAGAATGAGAGAGTTCTCCCCTTGCAGCAAGGGCCCACCCTCTGCATCCTGAACGGTGACCCACTCGCCTCTGACACTGCTCCTGCCCAAACCTTGGTAAAAAGGACACACGTTCAGTGCAGCCAAAGCAGTAGCAAGTATAAGTGGGATAAAGAGAGGGGAAAAAACATGGAAAGAACTGAAGCAAAATCTCTACATGAAGTTTCAGCATCTGACTGTTCAGATACAAGTTTACAAATCTCATTCTCTACTCACTGTTAAAGGTACTTTTCTGTGAGAAGTAAAGCCATTATTTGGGGCATGTAACACTTTCTCTTTCTCCTACTTGCTCTCTCCTTGCAGTACCTAGAAAAAAAGAGAAATCACAAGAAACAAATAAGAGGACTCAGTATCTTTCACTGAATAATTTTGTTCTCTACCCAAATTTATGAAAAAAGTCTCATGGGCTCGGTTTCTATAAAACGCTGGTTTTGTAGAATATAAAAAAAAAAAAAAGCAGTGTTTTGTAGAAACTTAAGACTGTACCTGCTACTGCCTACTTTTTTTTTTTTTCTTTCATTCTAAGTTTTGTCACATAATTCCAACACAGAAATGTTATTAAAGCAAGGCTATGCCACTGCACTGTCCTCACAGAAGTTGCCAGGCTTTATGATCGTTAAACGGGAGAGCAGCATTATGGTTCCTCCACAGTGGGAAACACATAGGCTTCCCCAGCTCACTCTGTACCCGTATGCTTGTTTATTGGTAGCAGGCACAGGCTCTGGGTTGCTGATTATACAGTAAGCACCTGCCCATGGCAGATCTGGCTCGGGGCAGACTTCCTGTTACAGTGCCGCAGCTCCCTGAAATGAGATTTATGCAAACTGGCTAAAAGCTGTGATGTCACAGCGCACTGATAGACCCAAGGGCTATCTCCCTTTTACAGACATTTGATAAAATCAGGAACTTCAAATACAACTCGGGAAGAAGTTCACCTCAGAACCTATTAGGGCAAACTATGAAAACTTGTTAGGGTCTTTCTCGTATCTTGAGATCCACCACTGCAAAGGGACTTCACGGAGTCCAAGGATCTCACTTCTGTTCTTTTTTTTCTTTTTTTTTCTTTGTTGTTGTTTTTTATTTTGTTTGTTTCATGTGATTTTTCAAGTCAGTTATTCTGGATGTTTGAAAACTGAATTAAGAAAAATTCACTCAGAAGTTGGCTGAATGTTGCAAGCTTGCAAAATGGAAGGATTTCCCCTCATTCCCCCTGTGAGTATATGGGCTTTATTCCTAATATGGATCACTGGGCTCAGTAGCAAAAGACAGAGTAAACCAGATTTTATTATTTGAGAATATCCTCCTTTGGTCTGTATTTGTTATGCCAGGAAGTTGGGCTCTGGTCAATATATAAAGCTAGGGACGACGTTACAATGAATGGGAAATTAACATTTCCTCCCTATACTTGTATCTGATCTTGATCTCCATTTGTTTTCACAGATTAAATGTGTGGTAGTTTTGTATGGTATGTGTATAGCAAGTCAGTAATTTTTTTTCTTCAGCGCCAGCTTTGTGGTAAAAGGCCGAGTCTTCCTTCAGATTGTAATTTTTAATAATCTGAAGACTGACATAGTTTACATATTTAACTTTCTACCAATCTGTGAGAGAAATGTTGCTGAATACTGGTTTTACATATCGCAAATTTTTGGACTGTGTGCTCTTTGTAATTATGGCATTTTAGTCTCTAGCTTCAGCTTCTTTTGAACTAAGTCTCTTGAATTACCACTTGCTCGAAAAAGCCATTGGTAAATGAGGGAAAAATCACACCGCTCTTAATTGGGTCTTTCAATATTTTCTGTTAGACACAAGTTCTTCTGTATGATTATGAGGCTGATTGCATCCTTTCTGTAACTCTGAGGTATTGTTACGCTACTCTTATGTATCCCATCATGAGTTCGGAGATAGTCTTTATGAAGAATGCAATGGCACTAACCTGTTGTTGAGAAGAAAAAAAAAAAAAAAAAAAAAAAAAGAAATTTCTAAGCAAAATGGGTAAAAGAGGCCCTAACAAGATTTTATAAAGTCTGTAGAAGCTGAAGAGATGTCAGATAAGGTGTTTTATGTGGCTGATGACTTATAGTACTTGGTATATGTGTCCAGAAAAGACAAAAAAAGACACTGCAGACCCAATAGTCCTTCTAACAAAATTCGTATCATGTTTTCTTTGTCCCATTCATGTCATGTTTTCATTGTCCCATCTACTGAAGGCTAAAGCCATGTTTCTTTATCTTCCCCTAAGAAAGATGGCCCTTTGAATTCTACTCCTGACTGGTATCCATACTGATTGAAAAAATACTTTTTCTTATTTTGGGGAGGTCCTTTATTCTAGCAGTTTATCAGTGGTGTCCCTGAAATCCACTATCTACCCAAAGCGAAGACCCTAAAATAACTTTTATTTATTTATTTATTTATTTGAACAAATCAAGTTGCCAGTGCATCTATTGTAAGTATGTCAGGATAGGAATCCAAAAAGAAATTGAGAAAATGAAAAAATAACACATCGATTTCTCAATATGTCACTTAGTGAGCTTAAAAAAATCCCCCCAAAACCACCCAAACCTTGTCCTCAACTACCCCAGAAACCAGCATCTCATTTTTGTTATTATTATTGTAGATTTACTGTCCACACATTCACTCATAGCTAACTTTTCTTTTATTTCAGTATTGAATTCTCATGCAGAAAATGAATAAATGGAGTTAAACTCTAACAGTCTCGCACACATGCTAATTTGTGTTGCAGTTAATATTCAGGCTGAGCTGTGTTCAGGTGAATGATACAAGAGGCAGTGAAAATGTGATTACATCTTACAGGAACACTTGGCAGGGCAATTTGGATTTGATTGCTGTGATTAATACGTTCAAAAATCAATACTTTTGTGTTTCGTGCTTTCAGAATTGTTTTAAGCGCACTTTGAACACTGCCAGTTTGAACCCCACATGGCATCACTACAAATGTCTGTGCCTCTTGGGACTTTTTCTGAGGGGAGGCATTCAACAGGGCTTCCTGTGAAGCAACACTTCCCTCCTCTGCCCCTCCCCTTTCAGTTGAGGGTGGGTCAGTAACTGCCTTCCTCTCGACTTTGGTAGGAAATTCTTACCCCTCACTTGGAAAATGCTGCTTAAAGGGTTTAGGAGTACTGCATCTTTCTCCAAAGACTCTGAATCTTAGCATGGAAGAGTTCTGTAACGTGGGCCCCAGCCTTCCAATGCATGAGAGAATGTAATTGTGCTACTGGGCAGAAAATTGATAAACCAAAAACATCTTTACATAAAGAGGGCCCCAGTTGTATATGAATCCCTAAGTAGCCACCTGTAGAAATCACATCTCTGAAGGGAGGTTTGAGACCAAAAAAGTCCCTCAGAAGTGCTCTGTTCCATATAACTGCTTTAGCACAGCGATCCAGTGAGGCTGGCCCAATGAGTGTGTGTTAGGATTTTTACTCATCTTTTCTAAAATAGTTATGCTGTAAATTTTTCCCAAGGAAATATGGTTAATCCTGGCCTTAAAACTGGTCTCAGAAGCACATCATTGGAAACTGTGGAGTATTTCTGAATCACATGCCGGTGAATAGTTATGTCAGGATAACAAAAAAAGATCAGCATTCAGTGAATTTATGATCACCTAGAATCATCTGACAAGGTCCTGGTAAACAACAAGAATGTTCAGGTAGTTATTCAGTTGAGTCCCTTGTATCACTCGTAACTGATGCCAACCAAGCTTTCTCCAAGTAGTTTTGTGGCTTTTCCCTTGGTTTTCAGAGCAAAGAAGGAAGATGGAAGCAACTCTCCATTTACCAAAGTCTGTGACAGACAGAATACTGTTTGTTGACATCTTTCTTGATGCTGGACTATGGTCTTAGGTAACTCACTGCACTTCAGGGCATACAGGAAAGAAGATCAACTTCAGATCAACTAACAAAGCTTTCTCTCAGTATTTACAGGAAAACACTTGATAGAACAAATGCCCATTGAGATCAGTTAAAAATGAAATCATAAAATAAGCCATTCTTTGCCTTTTGTCTGGGCAAACAAAACAGTTCAGTGCCATGGCAGTACTGTTCATAAGTAAGATGGTGAAATGTGTGGGTGGGTGGGTGGGGAGGTTCCAGAGAAGGACAGAATTAAGTGGTAATGATTGGTGCAAGAGGCACCAGCAGCACATGGCGAAACCTCTTCTTTCTAAATAGAGCAAAATGAGCTTTTAATAAATCTTAAAGAAAAAGAAAAAAAAGTTAGAGAGAGATTAAAACAGGTTCTTGGAAATAGTTTCTCGAATGAATAAAGGAAAGTATCGCACCTTCCCGTAAGATAAGGGTAATCAAGAAAAATATGATACACAACCTCAAATAACATTTAATATAAATCTTCCCATATTAGCTTCTGTACCCTCAAAGATCAGACACCAAGATGAAAAATGGTGCCACTCCAAGTCCTTTGTGGTGACGGATTGGTCCAGGTTGCATGAGTTAATACGGACAGACATATAAATAGTTATCCAATGGACCACTAAAAAATATATATATGTTAAAAAAATCCAGGAAGAAAATTCCTACAATCCATAAGAAAGAATTTTTAAGTTCCAGACTTTCAACACAGAGTATATAAAACTGATCAGTGTAAAAGCAGACTGTTTTTAATATGCTGAGTATCTGCAACTCTCTCTGCAGTCAGCAAGATCTGTAAATATTAAGGACATCACCTTTTTAAGAGTCTAACTATTTAACACACCTTCCTTTGGCTCTGGTCATTGAATGCATCTGAACCTTTACATCTGGACTTGAAAAACTAGCTACTGATAGTTGAAATACTTCATTCTTAGCTCTCAGACTGTGAAAGACTATTGATTGTTACTGGGTATGTTGGACTGAAATGTAGGAGTTTGAGAAATCTTAGGGAAGAAGATTAGGGAAATCTTAGGGAAGAAGATAGCTAAGGAAAAATGCAACTAGGCAAGTCAAGTGTTCTTTGCCATGCCTAAAATTCATACTATTTACCTATTTTTGGACTGTTGCTTGGCCTTCCTGCTAAGCTATGTCTTTGTAAACGTGTGACTGATAAAGCTTTTGTTATCAGCAGTGAAAATTTTATACCTAGCAATTTATGCTTAAACAGACTGCACACTGATTTCTTTGGAAGTTTTTTTTTTTTTAATTTTGGCTAAATATCTATGAGTTACAACTTTTGATGAATCTAGATATTGGAAAATTTGCATACTTTCAGTTGGTTTCTCATATTTGAGTTGAAAGGAAACAAAGATTTTTCTTTCAAATGATATATATTTATATGACTTTTTTAACCTAGATTTCTCCCACAGTACGTTGTGTATTTTCTATTTGGATGTTGAGGTCTCTCTGTTCACACAATATGATTGCTTTCCTCTGAGTTATGGCAAATTAACATTTCTGAATATGAAGGCTGATATAAAGGCAGAAACTTAATGCTGATATTCTTTAGACTGACACAATTTTAACAGAAAGTGTATATTTATGGAAATGGAGGCATAGGGTGAATTAATTTACAAAGATAATGAAAACTAGAAATTCCTTTCAGAACTTCATCCCCCTGTTTTGTCTATGAAGAAAGCAAAACACAGTCTCATTAGTTCTATTGGAATCATATTGATTTGGAGTGGGAGACTGGACCTATTACCTAGAGACCAGAAATAAAAGGAGTCTCTTCAATGTTATCCCCGCTGTGGATACAATTAAATCATGATTTACTCCCTTTACTTCAATTTTTCCTTACATTGTCTTTATTGTGGGCTATCATTTTCTCAAGATGTCCCCAAAACATCTATCTACCACTATAAATTATAGATTATATTGGAAGCTGACAAGTAAGCAATGGATTTGCTCACAAGGCTTTGAGCATTCAATGGATCTGATGACCACACAGGTTGTATTTTGGAAGTCATAATGTTTTAGGCAATCTTACCAGCACATTCTAATATGATACACTGATAAAGTACACAGCTGTCATTAGGAATCTAACAAGGTCCAAAGTACTGTCTAAAAGTATTTTCTATCCTTTTCTGTTCTAACATCTTAACCCTCCTGGAGCAACTCCCTATTTTTCTTGATCTGTTTTCCTCATAGAAATCATAGAAATCACATCCCTAGAAAATGGACAATTTTTTAATACAAAATTCCAGGAAAATGAAACAATGGAGTTAACTAGAAGAATTAAAGACCAAAAAAAAAAAAAAAAAGAGCTAATGAGAAATGGCAACTCTGATCTAGTTTTCACCAGAAAGAAATCTTTTCCTTTTACCAGCTGCTTATCTCTGTTTGGATTTTAATGGCAGCTGCTGCCACAGGTTTCATTTTATGAGCAATCTAAAGGAGCAAGAAAAAGAGAAGCTTGCCTGTGTTTTTGGCATGCTGTCACCATTGCCTAAGCTTACAAATGCTGGTGAATATATGAAGGAATAAACATATGCACATATATGTCTATCATGTGAGTTACCATATTGTTTTTAATTTGTCCTTTTCTTTAAAGTTAGTTATGCTAAAGACATTAACAGGAGAAAAAATGTTCTATTAGTACCTTGCAGAAATAGTCTCCTTTCAGAGCAAATAGCAAGAAGTTTTTTTTGAGTTCTACATTGCTGATGACATCACAGAACATTTTTCAAAGTGGATGAAATGATTGTAGTGAACTTAACTTGCTCTAATTCTTCATTCTGGAAAAAAAAAAAAAAAGAAAGAAAAAAAGTACATGTTAGATGAAGCAAAAGAATTGTGCACAAATAACAGACCACCTTTACTGAAACAACAGAAGAAGTGAAATAGTGTTCACATTGGACTACTCAGAGTGGTGAGGAAGACAAGCAGGGAAGTTGCCCTACATCACCTGTTAGAGAACTTGAATTCTGCACTGAAGTGTCTAATAGGTCACAACTCCATGTATACCCCACATTTAGACTTTCTAAGTCTTCTCTGTGCATAACAAACAGCCCTAAACAAATGATTTGAACCAGCAAATGTTTAGACCCAATCTTGGACAAAAACTGAGAAAGAAAACATTTTCATTTTCCTCTGTTGACATTGTTACCGTCCTACAAATTGTCACCATTTAGTGTCACCTCCTAGAAACGCTCCGAGTAAGATGCTTAGGCAAGTCAAGTTTCTGCTTTCTCTGTTGTGTACAAGACGAAAAAGAGTAAATGTCTGTCACTACCAAATTAAAGTTTTCTCTTCTGTGCTGTGCTTGTGTAGTGGTATTTTGGCTCAGGCCTCATGTCCCAGATAGCTGGACAGAAGGTTGGAAGGTGGGATATCAAGAACTTATAAAATGCCACAGGACAAATTCTGTTACACAGACAGCAGAAAGCTCTTACTGGCTGTAAAGAGATGGATTTCCCTCCCTTTTTATTATTATTATTTTATTTTTTTTTTGCAAAACAGTGTTTGGTGTTGAACGTTTTATTTCTGCTGGTTCAATAAGAACTTGAAGCCTCCCCTTCTTTCTCTAGGCAATATAAAACGTGTTGGCATCTCCTCTTCACTAACTGATATGAATAATTTTGAATGGATTTGTCTAAGCTAACAGTTCTAAACATTTCTCTTCTCATTACAGCCCTCTGAAGATATGGTACCCTATGAGTCAGACCTCTACCGACAGCCCCATGACTATTACCAGTATCTCAACAGTGATGGAGAGAGTCATGGTGGTAAGTTAAAAAATATCTCCTTGGAGCATAAAGTCTCATGGTAGACCACAGGAAAAAGATTTTAGGACATTCAGGAAAAGAACAAATATGCTGCTGTGATCTACAGTGTACAGGCACATACTTTCAGATCAGAAACCAACAACAATCTATTCTGCTTAATGGCACTGTTCCAATCCAGCAGCTGCAACACAGATTTCTCTGAAAGAGAATTTTAGAAAACACTGAATGATGTAAGGAGCTTCCAGGACACTCAGTGTATTACCAGGAACGTGGGACCTCATGATCTCTATCCTTCTTTATCTTCACTGTGTTTTAACTTTCCTCTACAGATCAAAACCACTCTGCTTGTTTCAGAAATCTCCAAGGACATGAAGTTGCAATACTGTACTTATCTTCTTGCATTCCTGTCTCCAATTCCTGTTTGACTTAGGTCCTAAATACTCTGTTAGTGCCTTCATTTTAATTCTGTTTTTCTGGCATTTGGCTTTGTTCAACTCCATGTATTTCTCTCTTTCTTTTGATCTCTTTTGCATGCTGCCACACATAGCTGAAACTTTCACTCTTCCTCCAGTACACACAAGTACTTCCTCTCTCTAAATCTACGTAAAACTTCCTTGTAGCTGTTTGTACATAAATCTAGCTTAAAGTAAAATAAATTATTGTTAACATTATACATGTGATTTAAAGGTTTGGTGTCTTCTATATTTTTACATCTTGTGGGGACTGGGCTCTAAATCAGTGTAGAAGGGATAGTCCAGCCCTGTGAATTTTGTCTCCTGTGCAAAACAATGGTCCAGCAACACCACCCTGGAAATATCAGGGTCAATATTGACTCAAGAAGGAAAAGCACCGTTCTACTGTATCACTTGTGGCAGTCCCTTCAGATCCTGGAGTTTCCCTAAAAGACTCCTATTGATATAGCAACTAGACCCATCACTACTCAATTTAAGACATCTAACAGCTTCACAGCATAGCACTGTTTTATCTGTGGCAACAGAAACTACCTGAAGGGACAGCAAGTTACAGAATAGGATTGTTCTGGGCATTTACCTGGAAAAGATTCCTACCTAAATTTGTTCAGTACAAAACACCAATGATATTCTTAAGGCCTGGAAACAAAGAACCGATTCATTTTTTATAAGTTATCTCATGGCCTTTGTCAAGTCACATTAATCAAACCCAGCAAATTCCACATGGAAATTCAGGGTTTTTACAATACAAACTGTACCTGTTTACACACCCATAAAATGAGGATAAAATTTATTATCTCAAAAGGCAATTGTGACCATTAAACAATAAATACAAAAGATGTCATGTAGGAAAAAGCACTGGGAAAGAACTTTTCTGTCATTAAATCTAGGTTACCTCAAGCAACAACACCCCTTTATCTTTCATAAACTTATCATCTCACCTGTTTTACTGCCCATTTTTCTGTTGGAAGGCTGTGTCTAAGCTACAGTGTTCAGCTCATTAGAATGCTTTTACTCATCATAATGAACACTACTATAACTCCAAGTCATCTATATGCATTATGGCCTATGTAGTACCAGTACTTGTCCAAAAGACTCCAAAAAAAAATGTTTAATGTTTTATCTGCTACAGTAAGTGGTTATGCAAGAGGCAACTTAATCCCAGCCTAAATATTTCAATCAATTTTTAATTTATGAAAGTGCCTGCAATGTAGTTGCTTATGTCCAAATATCTAATGTGCTCTATCCTCTCCTGAATTGCTCACAATCTAAGACAACAATGAGCAACCACAGCATACAGAGGGGAGTGAAACACACAAATTATCTCATTTTTCTTCTTTTCTGTAAACATTGACAAACCCAACTATAGCTTTTTTTTTTTTTTTTCTTTTAACATGACAAAAGTAGTAGGTCTTGAGAAAAGCCATACAGAAGTGCTGAAGTGCTGGAAAGGGATATTACAAATTACTAAATGTTCAGAATAGTGAGGATAAAAGTGTAATGATTAACAAACGATGGGGAAAATTAATAAATAAGGTGCTGCAGTGATAGTGTTGAAGTGAAAGAGGTGAGAACGTGATTAGGTAAGAAAAAGGAAGAAATAAATAAGACAGAATTGAGGAAAGAGTGTTCAGGTTGGGATACAGTGAGATTATTGGGAATATTTAAAATATAATTTTGCAGGTCTACTCAGTAACACTGTGAACCTCCAATAAAAACTACCAGATAAAACAAATAGATACTACAAGACGGAGTAATTCTTCTGACTGTGCAGATATGTGACTGCTAAAGAAACAAAGTCTTGCTCAAGACTCAGACTACCTTTCTCTCACTGTTAGCAAATAAATTTTGTGAAAGAGGTAGGGCAATAGGTTAATCTGTAGATCTATGCTACACACATTACTGTCACTTTTCTAGAAGATAATGCTGAAGACAACCCTTACGCCTTGTTTACTTGAGTTGGCAGCAAAGCGCACACAACACCAGTTTAGTATGTAGGAGATCATAGCCAGTAAGTCAACACTAAATCAGACACACAACAATACACCATAGAAAATCCCTATGTTCAATCACATCATGCATTGTTTACATTTATTTTACATAATGCAGTTTAATTATTTTGTAAATGCTGTAATAAACACAGGGACAGTCATACAAGGCAGAAACTACTTTGAGTGATTACGATTAGTCCATCACCCTACCCTGAGCTTGTAGGCTAGTAAGTCTGTGAATGTAATATAGTGTATTTTGTAACACTACTGCAATCTTAGTAATTACAAAATTCAAAATTTCAACTGCAGTTTTGTCTCTAAGTTCACTAAACGTCATTGGTTAAATAAAAATATTTTTTTGTATGAAACTGAATGTAGACCACTGCTCATTTCGCTGCTAGCCTCATGGAACTTACCAGATTTTGTAGGCTGGGATTTTATTTTCTTCCCACCTCCTGAAGTAATATGCTAATTTAAGAAACTCTGCTTTGAGATTTTTTTAGGATTTTAGCCCATGTAGCAGTGGAGGAAAGTCCAAACATGTGAACCTTAGTCGGAAATAATATAAGGCAAATAGAAAGAATTCCAGACTTCATTAAAAAAATCCCCTCACTTTGAAGCCATTCTCGTGACGTGCTGGGGCCTGACTCATGGATTTTCAAACATTTAGCATTATTAAAACCATGAAGTTTGTTAATTTGTAAAGTGAGAGCTAATGTGATTCTGTTGTCATTAGAGATTATCCTGCTGCATTGCCACGGCATTTCACTCAACAGAGGGCGGTTCTGCAGGGAGTCAAGACACGCGTTTTTCAGTGTCCTTCAATGTTTTTCTCATTTCCTCTGCTGCTTTTTTTTTTTTTTTTTTCTTGGCTTGTTTTTTTCAGACGAGTGAAACACAGTGGGAACATTTAAACTGTACATTGTGGTGATGTGTAAGAAACACTCTCCTAGCTCAAAATGAGTTGGAGTATCTGTGCGGCATAGAGCAGAACTGGCTGCTCAGAGACACTGATACTGCTCAGAGCTCGCAAGCAGAGCCATGTCAACAGAGTCGTCATCTTAGATCGGGCACAGGGCTGTGCTGACAGAGCTCTCGTGCTTCCGGTTCGAGAGCTGGCTCATGAATTTCTGCGAGGTTTTGCACTGCATGATGCAGATTTAGCCTGTTACTCCACTTTATAATAAATACTTTTCCCAAGCCCACTTCACCTTCTAGCTCCTGGTCCTGATGTTATTCATCTATTCAAATAGGAGCAATGCGATTTACATTGGGCACAGGATAACCCAGAAAGTTCAGTTCTGTTTCTTACTCATACAGCGCGAATCTACCTCCACAGCGAATATCAGCACAATGCCTTTAGGTCCAGTATTGCTTCCCAACATGGGAGGGAGTTTAGAACTCATGACTGTCCTTCCTCTAACCTTTCATTACATACAACACCAAAACAAACATGATCTCCATGTCTCTATAAGTGAGAATTTTTTTCACATCCTCTTTCACTTCACATGAAATTTCTCATAATGACTCCATTGTATACCTATAGCTTGGTTTTTAATGACATTTTCCTTGACCCAAAGAATAGACACTTTCCATTTCTAGAATCTTTCTCTCCTTTCTTTTTTCTTTGCTCCACCTTTATGTTTTTGTGAAAAGATCAGAATTACTGTGCATTGCTAACGTAACAGTAACAAGAACACAGAAGGAAATAGCTGCAGTGCAGCTGATATCTCTAATACCTGCAGATACTGATATCTAGAATTATTTAATCTTTTAATGTGCAATAACTTAGCCAAGAAGGGTAACTGCAAAGGACTCTGTGGACACAGAATTTGGAATTTCATTTTCAGTGCAACTAAAACAATTTTTTTTTTCCTAAGTATCACTGTGAAACTATCGATAACTAAAACAGAAATAAGGACTTTTGTCCAGTCACAATTTTGGGCACAAATTTGTGTTGAAGTAGTTTCTGACTTGGTAACTTATTAGTATTATGTGCTCACTGTAAGTCCTCAAATGTGTTATTCATAGTAGTGCTTTTATAGCAGGACATAATTCAATAAAAAATTATTTCAATAACGAGTAGGCTTAATGTTACATAGTGTTTAACACAAGTATGCATAAACACTGTTATACAGGTTAATTTATTTGCCATGAAAGTATAAGATAACAGTTCTGGAGGCAGCAGAAACCTTATTATAGGCTCCAATAGACTAAAAGTTATTTTGAAGTACAAAAACATCACTGCTGATAAAAGCATTTAAGAAGAATCAGAAAGGTACCACTTGGAGTTTGCACAGATACTCAGGGCTATGCATGTTGGAAATGTACTGTCTTGACTCCTGACCACCACAGCTACTCCTAGTAAGCCACTCCACACCTGAAGACCTACTGTTGACAGCCTCAGAGAGTTTTGCCTGGGCTTTGCCATCCTCATGATTACACACTGATCTCATTTGCTGTATTAGATCATCAAAGACAAGAGGTCTTCGACAGATATGTTCACATCTGACAGAGGACCTTCTGCACAAGGAGTAAAGCAAGGTTATTCTAAGGAACAGGAGTGTAGATTACTCCTGTAGTGTATTCTCAATAATTTATTATGTGGGTTACCAGAGATATATCGGGCCTCCATGGTTGGCTCTAAGTAGAGAATCTTCAGTAATTTAGCCCAGTAAAAATGTGAGTTAGGCTGTATCTGTCTTCCAACTAAACAAGTTTCAGACTTACTTGTCTGTAAAAAGTGCCCAAAGCCTCATACCAGGAGGATAACCTGTGATAACTTGTGCAGTCAGTGAGTGAAACACAGTGGGAACATTTAAACTGTACATTGTGGTGATGTATTTGATATATTTCTATATATTTCTACATATACGTTTCTACAGGCCTGAGCCATAAAGGTCTACAAGGGCTTACAGCTTCCCAAGTACAAGTATGTTGTAATGATATATGTACAAGTACAAGTATGTTGTAATGTTGTAAATGCAGATATGTAATAAACATATCACCAGGTTCCCTCCGAAAGAAGTCACATTCAAAGTCACTATCCTGGTTTTCAAATCCTCAGTGACACTACACCTAATTGCTTGAAACATAAGTGAGGGAGGATGAGGAGATAGAAGCTGAGAGAAAGAACAAAACCGGTACTGAGGAAATAATATTCTCAGGACATTAGATAATGTCATACACAATAGCATCATATTGCAGAAAGAGACAATTGCTCCTCTATTCCTTCAGTACAACTACCCTTGGAACAATATGTTCAGCTCTGTCCCTCATATTATCAGAACAACAGCTGGGAGGGAGCTTAGAGGAGTGCACAAGCATGATTAGGGGGCTGAATATACTGATTTATGTTGAAAGATTGAGAGCTAAATACATGCAGCTGGGCTAAGTGATAATTAGGAATAGATTGTAAGTGTACATGGTAACAACCTGAAAATAATGAAGGGTAGGAAAGAAATTATTTATAATAACACAAAGAAAGATAACTTGGAATAGTGAGATATAAATTAGAAATGTTACACTGAATCATCAAGACATTTTTGCTGAGAAATTAAAGTACAGAGGGCTAGTTCCAAGCTCAGTCAGAGCAGAGGACGTGATGTTGACTTTGATTTTAAAAAAAGAGCACAAACAAATACGTGCAAAATTGTAAATACGTGCAGCTACAGTATTTGAGGCAGAAATAGAGTTTGCAATGCTTCAAATTCCCTCTAGCAGATTTTAAATTCTGAGCAGCAAATTTGAACATTTTGAAAATTTTGGAGAGGCTTATATTGAGCTACAATCTCAAACTGAGAACTGTATAGAATTTAATCTAATCATAACAGTTAATAAATCAAGTAGCAGTATATTCATTATCTGAGTACTTTTTAAATTTTTGAAAAAGAAATTGTCACAGAAATTTCTAGCTTAATAGAGAGATTAAAAACCTAGAGAAAGGGGCTACGTTAGAATGTGCTTCATCAATTAGAATTCAATTAGAATTGCACAATACAGTACACAAAACTGTTTATTCTTTTATTCTCTGGTATTGCTACTGAAAAATATGGTGCATACCAACACATGATTACAGGAGATAAGTCCCATGCTTTTTCTGTAGCATTCCTGAAATTTTGCTAGCAGATGAAAATAAAGATTGAAGATTAGTGTAGAATGATATTCAGATCATCTTTATCAGCTCATTTCCATACCATGAAGAAAACTGTAATGACAATCCAACAATGTGTAAATCAGTATAATTTGTTGCCTCGAGAATGAAAATTTAAGATTGTTAGAGCCCCTTCTTGAGAAAGGTGCCAGCATTAATGTCTTTTTCATGTTCTGCTATATTATCATTGAAATCCATCACTCCACCTAGGAGCATTGTCCTAATTAAAGTGGCCTGAGCATTACTTTCCAACCACAGGCACCTAGGAGATTAGGAAGAGAAACATCACAGGAATCTATAGAGATTGTCACCAGAGACAGACAGGTCTACAGGGATGGCATGGAGTGGGCAGAAGGGACAGCGGTGGGAGTAGGGACAAGTGAAAGACAGGTAAATGCTATGTTTCTTACTTTTGTAATGACAGACAAGCTGCTGTTTTCTTTAGATCATTACTGGGAATATCATCCACACCACATGCACAGTGAGTTTGAGACCTTTGGAGACAACCACTTCACAGAACTGCAGAGTGTACAGCCTCCCCAGCTGCAGCAGCTCTACAGGCACATGGAGATTGAACAAATGCATGTCTTGGATTCTGCAATCCCAACTACACATATTGGACTCAACCATCAGGTACGGTTACCAACCCTTACACAGAATTTAGATGATAGTTAAGGGCAAGGAACAGAATGTGTCAGGGAATGCATACAAGAGATTGCTGAAACAAATTATGTGAATTTTTGCTGTCCAATACTTGATATAAAACTCCTCATTCTCAGGACAAATGTGGTTTAAGCTTTCTTTCAATCTGGATGATGAGAAGCCATGTTCCTCAAACAGTGCATAAAAAGATAGTTTCAAAATTGTGTTTAATTTGGAATGAAAATCAACTGCTTTGAAATCCTGCAGAGGAACTGGGCCTCAGAAGCTGTGCACTGCCATAGCAAAGGTGTCCATGCCTCCTGGGAAACATTCTGAGCCCCACTGTGGTAGGAATATTTTAAAAATTTCGAAGCATCCCTGGCAATTTTACCTGACCTGTGCAAAAAATAATAACAAAGAAAAGTCATTGGTGACATTACCACGGTGAAACACAATAAGGCCAACCTACCTCGTGTTTTTATCTGAAGGAAGCTAAATCATGACCTGAAGTACAGTATCTCGTCTCTTCTCAGATTTTACAAAAAGACAGTCATCTGCCCATGAAAAAAAATCATTCAAATGTGCAGCAGTCACCAAAGTGCCAGTGAACAATCACTAAAGCTGAAATTATAAGGAGTTCCAGGGTCCTGCCAAGACACTAGAACAAAGTGAGCATTGAGATCCTACAGACTATGCTCCATGTCATTACTGGGAGCAATCAGAAAGCTGGGATATTTTGTGTCAAGGAGTTTCCCAGGGCAGGCAAGATACAGATAACATGCTGAATACAAGACAGAGCGGGAATGAGATCAGAGACAGAATTGTTTGCTGATTACCCTGCTGTGTATAATGGTGCCATTGCTAAGATTTTGTGAGAAAAACGGCACGTATGTAATAGTTATGTTAGGTTTCTTGTTCAAAGCAAACTGAAATAGTACACAAATACTGTATTAATTAAAAAACAAGGGAAAAAAAAGAGTGATTAAGTTAACACTATCAACAGGAAACTGACTTACTGCAAGCCATCAAACTTCTTACCTACAACTCAAAAAAAAAAAAAATCAGGAATAGAATATAAGATGTAGTTACAAACAAAGAATTAGGAACAGAAAGTTACAAATATAAAAAAAACGCTTTATGGAACAGAAGCCTGTGGGAAGCTTCAAGTCGTTTCAGTTGCTCAGTGCAACTGCTAACACATAACAACCAACTGTGACACCCAACCAAAGGCAAAAAAGAAAAGTTAGGTCTGTTTTGAGTGTCTTTGGAAGCACCACCAAAAATCATTTTCATCTTTCATTTCCATCTTTCATTTCAGGAGTACAGGCACAGAATTAATTGTGTTGCAACTTTCAATAGAGTGTTGTGTTCTGTTTCCCCCACCCCATGCTAAGCTGCAGGAGATAGTCACCATTACCCTCCTCTTCCTTACCAGCTGGGGATCTTTTTTTTTTTTTTTTTTTTTAATTTAACCTACTGTAGCTCATGCAAGTGGTATTCAGCATGCCCTGAGGTTCAGACTCTGGTGTGTCTCAGCTGCAGTCCTAGGCAGCACATACTATTATTCAAGGCATTTCCACGGAAAGAGAAGCAGGAAGCAAAGTTTATTCCTCAGCTGAATTTGCCAGTTACTAACTGCACCCATGGCTGTCGTGCAATGTCATAGTTACAGTTTGCAAATAAAGGAGGAACACGAAGATACTTCTCCGATTTTCTGTTGATACCACATTATTTTGTGAAATCAAATTCAAAGCTCAAACTACTCTCGGACAACGGGACCTACAAACAGGTGGTCTCCTCAAGTACTAAATGAAGAAAAGGAAAGGCTGGAAAATTGTGAAGAGTTTTAGAAAGAGGAGAACCACAAGTGGATGCCACAGGCCTTGAGACAACACCAGAATATGGAAAGCAGCTAGCGGTTTAAGTTTTCTCTCTCTGAGTTGTATTAATGAGCTGTTTTCTTCAAATGCACTAGTGGGACCTCTTTAACTCTATATATTGACCTACATTGAGTTTCAGGTGTGTGTGTAAGCAAAAATACAGTGAATAGGGAAAGGAGGGGTGGTGCAGGGGAAGCTTAGGATAGTTCTCAGGTTAGTCTGAGCAACCTCCTTTGCTTTAGACCCTGTTCCTCCTGCACAGCATGTTCCCACCTTCCCCCTCCAGCCCCTGAGGAACTCACTCCCACTGCTCAACACACTCTAGCTTTCCGAAGCTTTTGCCTTTCCAGGTGCACCAAGTGTTTTTCCTCCCCTATAAGACACAGTTCCACCTTGTCATTCCCCTTCCCCCATGATGCTCTCTCCCTCCCCTCCCACCCCAGAGGCCACAGCTTTCTTAACTGTAAAAAAGCTAAAGGTGACTCTGTGGTGAGGGCTGAAGTTTCGCTCTTGGGGATGTGACAGGAAGCTTACACACACTCTTACCCAATCCTGGCCTTCCTGCCACGCTTGGCTCCAGCCAATCTGCCAACTCACTAACCGCCAGCTGCTGCACCCCAAAACCAGCGCTCGGCACGCTCCTTATTGGGACATTTTAAACTGGTGCAAAACTCATCTGAAAAGCACCACTCGGCCAAGCCTGACACGGGGTGGGTGGTGTGAGTCACGCACTGAACGCCCACTCCCTGCTTCAGCGCCCGAGCTGGTACAAAGGGAATCACGCTCAAAATGCCCGGTTTGGTGGAAGGAATGAAAAGCAACTCAAAAGGAGCTCACCTTTTGTAATCTGGCTCATTTCATGAGAAACACATTTTATTTTCTGCTGAATCTGGGGAATTTTTAAAACTTTTTTTTTAAATTTAGAAATTGAGTTCTTAATCCACACTCATCAGACTGATTTATTTCTCCTTCAGTAAGGAGCTGCAATAATTCTTGGCAACTGGTTTCGAACCCTAGCAAACTAGACAGCAACTGAGAATTTGCAGAGCTGAGGTATATTCCATACTGCTTGTGGCAAGACCTTTATATAAGGGCAAGGGAATTCAGCACAGAAAACAGCTTGCCAGCTTTGCAGATGAGAAATCCCCATCAATGAGGAATTTTCAGATAACCACGTAGGAAAAGAGAACATGATCCGATATGATATATCCCTAGCAGTAAGGCTATTCCTCTCTTTAAGGGGGAAATTCAGGACGAGAAGCTGACAAACCTGTGTAACCCTGGCCCCAGAGATGGATGCAGTCCTGCAGCGATGCAGTGTTGTCAGAAGGTACCATGTCTGAGAAAGGAAGAGAACAACAGAGCCAAAGGCAGTCAACGTGGCTATGCCAAGACAAAACTGATCAGATCTGCGAAATCTAAAAGCATGGTTCCAGAAAGGCCACGTTAGAAAAAAAGTTCCTTTCAAAAGCAGTTTTATACTAGGGATAAGCAGCACAGATCAGGAACTCATTAGGAAGAATGTTATCTTGGTTTATAACCACTACATAGAAGGAACACTGCGATGTTTCGAAAGCAGTTGAAGTATTTTCAAAGCAATTAGTACCAACAAAGCATTTTCTATACAGAAGGCTTGAGTATAAAACCTGGTTTTTGAAAAATGTTCACATAATTATCAATGTATTAGGCAGTGGCATCTGTTATATGAATATATCTTCAACCAAAAAACAAAACAACAACAAAAAACACACAACACAGTAGGTTCTTAGCCTGTTAGGAAACCTGGTAGTGTGTGTGTCTTCTTCCACCTTCTTAAGTAGGGTTCTCCCACTTAAGCAACACAGCTTTCTCTACCCCCAGCAAGAAGAAATGTGTCTAAATTAGAAAGAGAAGGTTACTGAACTGGGGAGATATGGGAGAAGGGGGACAGGATCACTTACATAGGATATAACCTATGGGAAAGTTCTGACTTTCACAATTTTGTTCCTCCTTCCCTCTTGTAAATACTTATTTGAGATGCATCTTTGCACATGTATAAGTGTTAACTGTTATGTGTTTTTTTTAGCTGCATAGTATTTATTTTAAATGTCAACGACTAAGCCACTCACTCTAAACAATCTTATATATCTTGTGCTTTCCCACCCTTCCTCTGCACCTCTCTCCATGATACCTCCTTTTTTCTCTTGATCTCCCACTCTCTATCACTACTTCCTCCCTCTGCTATTATTTTCTCCCGAAGGTTTCCTATTTGCCCCGCATGTGCCTACAGTACTCCTCTCCACCGCAGCCCAGTTCTGATGAGGAGGACATAGAGAGGCAGAGCCCCCCACTGGAGGTGTCAGATGGGGAGACCGATGGTGTGGACCCTGGGCCTGGAATTATGCATGGTGAAACAGGTCAGTGAAAACAGAGGGACTTTCCTGTGCTGTGTGCTGAGCAGCTGTTACATTACCATGACAATAAGGAATCAACTAGTAGAACTGCCGTGCTAGTATTTTATCCCACTGCCAAAGCTTCACTTTCCCTGACTCCTTGCACTCTCCTGTCTTCTGAAACTTTGGTGACCATAACCGTGTCTGTATCTCAAATACCATTTCTTCTTGTACTCCTACTTTCTACTGCCCTGCTTATTCAGGCTTCTTCACAGCTTTTGACATTTCTATTCTCACTTCCATTAGCAGATGGGAAAAACAAGGCAAGAAGCTCAAGGAACTGATTTTAAAAAATGCTGAGCTGTGTTTGCTCAGTACCTAAAAGTTTGGTTGTGTAACCTGCCCAAATTAGCTTCAGATTGGTTTCAAATTAACAATGTTTTTAATTATCTTCAAGTTAGAAAATTAATTTCAAAATTAATTTGAAATTCCTTATTCTCATTTTTTAATTCTTGGAACAGCAATCCATGTTACGTCCTCACGGGATAACTCTTTTTCTTGCCATAAAGGCTGCAAATTGAAGAAGCTATGTGACTGACAAGCTAGCTGAAATGGTTATATGAACTATATAATTTCTGTTTCATCAAGGACTACACAATAATACTAATGCTCCACTGCTTTTCTTCATTTTTCACACAGGCAGCAAGAAAAAGATACGTCTGTATCAGTTCCTTCTGGACCTTCTTCGCAGCGGAGACATGAAGGACAGCATCTGGTGGGTGGACAAGGAAAAAGGTACTTTCCAGTTCTCCTCCAAACACAAAGAAGCATTGGCGCACCGCTGGGGCATCCAGAAAGGCAATCGCAAGAAAATGACTTACCAGAAGATGGCACGGGCTTTGAGAAACTACGGCAAGACAGGGGAGGTCAAGAAGGTCAAGAAGAAGCTGACCTACCAGTTTAGTGGAGAGGTGATGGGAAGGGGGGTCACTGATAGGAAGCATTATCCTCATTGAGGCCATGGGACCCTAAGCAAGAAAAATATTAAGACCTCCAGGCTGGATACCAGCAGAGTAGATGGACGCATCTTTCTCTTTGCTTCCTGTGCCCCCTTCTCTGCCTTTAAAGGGCCTTTGCCGTCAGATGTTTCTGGTACGAATTCCCTTCTTCAGCATCTGAGAATCCTAAACGTGACAGAATTCTTTGCTTCCATCCTCCAAGTTGGACAGAGTTGGGAAATTTAAACAATGTACAAATACGTTATTGTCAGGAAAGATTTTTTGATTGTATTGTAACTAAAGAATACAGCTGATGAAGTTTTGCCTTCAAAGGTGGTGCTGTGTCATTCACAGTGACACTGCATTAGCTTACAGCTTTGAAACTAGCATTAATACAGGCTCTGCCGCAGCTCTCAAGGCTAGAGAGAAGTTTGCAGATCTTGGAATGATACTCATTCTTTTAAATAGTAATAACATGTACATATTTAATAAAATTTGATATAATGAAGTCCTAGTGTTTGCATAATAAATGATTACTTCACAAACAAATCTCACGTGCATTCAATTATGCAGATATAGCTCGCCTGTGGTATTTGAACAAAAGGCACGCTGGGCTACAGGGCTTTATCCATCTGTCCCTACTTTTACTTAGAAACATATCAATGTTGTCAAACTAAGTAACTGAGATACTCGGTGAAATACATTACTGTGAAGAGGCTATAGTAATAAAGTCAATTTTAAAATATATTTATATATCATCATTATTTTTTCCTGTGCCAAAGAAGCCCTGCCAATTGAATAACTTCTATTGCTTATCCCAAGAGTGCCACTTATAGCTCTATCCGGTGCAGAACATAACAATTAACCATGTTCTTCTGTGGTTTCACTCATTTTCCTGCTCCTGTTCTTTCCTGTTGCTTGCTTACCCCACAGTGGTATCTTGATTTTAGCTTATGAACCTTCCTGGGAAATAAGTTGCCTTTAATCGTGTTTTTGCAGAATTCTATTTCAACAGGTTTTTAAGCTTTTAATTGTGGAATTTAGTCCCTACTGTAAAACAATAGTAACTAATAACAACTGCATTGTAAAAATTACACTCAAAATGCAAAATAAAAGAGAATTCAACACCTGAGATACAATGGTAAAGTTACCCCATGCAATGGTAAAATTACCCCCATACCACAGGGTAAAGTTACCCCATGAAAACACTTAAGAAAACCTACATCAACCAACACTGAGAAAATCAGCATTTTAGCATTTATCATTAGTTAACATATCTTGACTGTGGTTAAGCACTCAGAAATCAGGAGATGTCATAAAGACTGAAATGAATGAAGCATTCTTTTGCCATTTCTACAACTATATTATAATAGTTTAGTTACACAGTTACAGTACTTCAAACAAAGCTACAAAATATTCACCCCAACTCCAGTACATACCTGAAGTATTGGAAAAATAATTCATGAGTTATTTATACTCAGAATCGCTGCATATATTTATAGCCTGTGACCATCACCAATAGAAAAAATGTATTTTGGGATGATATAACAAAAAACAGTAAACTAGGTGGGAGAAGTTAAATTCCGAAATAGATGAAGTGAAAAGCGAAAGGTCTAAAATAAAGAGGAGGGTTTTGTTTAACAATGTTAAGCAGCTGCAGAACTTGCAAAACACAACAATTTGGAAGACTCAACTGAAATTGGAGCTTTTCAGAACTTGCTCCTCGTTGAAACCAGAAATAGTTGAAAGTGATGAACTTCTTACAGACCTGGGTTGGGTAAGTTATACCTAAGCGTGGTCACTTTTATCTACACTAACAGTCTCAGTGTGGAAATGAAAAGGCTGGTGACATCACTGGGCTACAGTGAATCTTTGCAGCCAAAGAGAAAGACGCTCTTGCTTTAAAAAGTTCGTGGTGCAGCACTTCCCAAATCTTGTTCCCAGTTCATGAACACAACAAATATATCAGTCAGTGCCAGAGATCAACTGGGGGTGAAAAGCAAGTAAGGGCTTCAAGGACTATCACTATCAAAGGCAATAATAATAGAAAATTTATTTCCATTTTACAAAAAATCTTGAAGCCTAACTTTTCGTTACTGTTCTTTAGAGTCATGTATGTTCTCCTAGTCAAGTATTTTATATTAAATTAGGGTTAGGATATGTCAAAAGCTATGAAACAATTTAAGAAGAGATTTTGTTTCCAAAATTATATTGTAACAATTCACTTCCTACAGGACATAATGTAAAACTCATTAAATAAGACTTATACAAACTCAATCTGCATCCATATTGTAATTGTAGGATGGAAGCTCAAGACACTGTAGCTCTCAGAGGACTAGAGCAGCACTCGACACTGACATAATCAGGGTTTCTTCAGTCCTGAGCTAGAAACTCAGGACTTTTCTGCTTCATAGTTACGATGACTGTACACCATTGACTAGAAAGAGATAAAAGACATTTGCCCTTATCAGACTTGCAGATTTGATATTCAAGAAAACAGGAGGATTAATTCCTCTCTTCATAAAAATATCTAAATCAAAAACACAGCTGAAAAGCAGAACCGATCATTTTCTGACACTGTAGTTTGGAGGAGAAGGACCATTTCCTCTTGCAGGAAAACTCTGATAACTGAAAACTAGTAAGCTAATTGTGAAGATGTTTAGGAGAGCACTAAACATATTTCAAGCTTGTAAAAAGTCTTCTTAGATCTCAGAGACCAGGTTTTCTGTTTTTCTAGCATGTTTCACATAGAAAACAATTACATGTTGGAAAAAAAATGCAAAATTAAAATAATTGGAAAAGACAAGAAGCTTTAAATGAGTGATTTGAGGTCTGAGCATTAGTTTAAAATATTATTGTAGAACAGCTGGTTGTGCTTTAATTGAAAATTTTGCATTTTACACTGGTTCTGTCCACAAGTGACATGGAAATGGAGACTGAAGAATCCGAGGAAAAATATTTCTGGGGACATTATTATTTATAATTAAAATCTTTTTTAAAATAGTATTGAATATAGTTTAACAAGCAGGACTACAATTTTGTTTCTTTCCAAAGTTGAAATCTTTTTCTCTTCCTCTTGTTAATACTTTGAAATACTGTTTCTAAAAATATTCAATCCCCATCTGTTTCTGGTTATTTTTTTCATCTGTGGCATAAAGAGTCTGAATAATCATGTGTTGCAGCTGTGAAGGAGACCAAATGATGATGTTTCTTCACCACAGTACCGTTTGTATCTCATCCAATCAAACTGCTCTGGATAGCAGGCTAATCAAGCTGAATTAGCACCATTCGGTTGCATATGCAAACAAGGAGCTCTTTGGCTGTTTTAGAGGAAAATAAAAATAAATGTAACAAAATCACTGGTTCGGAAAATTTACATAGAAGCAAGCATACTTTTCTCTGAAAGTGCCCAACTGACAGACAGACAGAGGTGCTGGAAAAATGTAGATTGGGTCATTATCTGTACAGATGACCTACGATTAGCACAAATTTACTGGAATATTTTGCAGCCCACTGCTGTTAGAGATCAACAACCTTCTTTCATAGCAAGCATTCAAACTACAGCGAGATTTTCAATTTACATATGATCTTTGCAGCTTACTTTAAAGAAATCTAGCAGTTTTATTAGCTGCTGACTAATTAATTCTGGTGGAACAATATTATTCAGAAAGTTACTACTGAGCTAAATCCAAAATTCAGAACCTCCTACAATATTTTAGACTCCCTCCAACCATGTACCAGAGTTGTACAAGGTAAAAAATTTGCAATGTTTGTACTGAGGGATAATCTGCTTATGACAATAAACAGAGATACCATATCTTTTTTAGCTCTGTCCAGCCCAAGAGAGTTTTAGACATTTCTAGTTCTCAGCTGCTACTCAGCTACAGCAGGGAGAACTGCAGTTAAAGGTGCTATCATTTATTTTCCACCTGACAGTTCACATTTATCACATCCCACAGATTTCCTGAAAAATACATATATTCATATCCTAACACATTTACTGTTTTATTGTCTCCTCCTTTATTACCTTTTATCTTCATAGCCTCACTTCCAGACTCATATACTGCTAGAGACTTATAATCTGTGTTTGTCTTCATTTTCTATTTAAACAGGGTTTGTACTCTGTGCTTGCCAATTTTTTTCCTCTATAAACCTGCTGCTTCAGTTCAGTTTTATTACTTGCATTTCTTTTTCTTGCTCCCATCTTTCTACGATTTTCTTCCCTCGTTCAAATCTCACAACAAAAGCCAATTCACAATCAAGCTTAATTCATACTACAGTGCCAACCTCATAACAAATTTATATATCACATTACAACTCAGTTCAGTTTAGTACTCTGTTCCCCTAATTCACTCTCATTGCATATTATAAATTAACAGCAGAGACTTTACCACAGATAACAATACAATTAATCAGCATTTTTCTTTGACAAAGCCCAGAGCAGCATCTTCTCCATGGGAATCCCACTCAAGTATTCAAACTAGATGGCTTACTGGTATTAAGACTGGGATATCACATACACTGCAGCAATCTGGGCACAAATTTCCAAGAATTTGCATTTCTTTCTTATTTGTGTGTTCACTTGCTATCTTACCATCTTTCCTTGTTCTAAGCAATACTCAGATTCACATAATTTCACATATCCATATACCTAAACCACTAAAAATGTAAAGCTTTTAATAACCAAAGATACCGTAATGAACCCACCAATTTCATCCTACAATCAGGTAGACAAAGAGCTTTGCTCTTCGAGGTGATTTTAACATAGCTACAACTTCACTAAGTTTCACCTTTCCTCTCCAGCAAATGTTGCAATACAGTTATTCAGTTCAGCCTGGGTATTAGGGAGGTCTGTATACAACTAAAGTCATCAGAGTCCTATTCCAAGAGCTGGGGACTGCGAGCTTCCTCCAAAGAAGATGAAAACAGCAGTAGGCTGCAGATATCCTTTTTCACATTCTCCTTCCTAACTCATCCGTGTCTGCTTTAGCCCCATTTATTTCCCTCACAACATCTCACATCACCGCATGCAAGCACAGAGAAACTCAGGCTGGAAGGGACCTCTGGAGCCGACCTCATCCATGCCCCTACTCAGTTCAATAGGTTTCTCCGGACAACTTGCTTTTCATTCTGTTTCTTTCCATTCTCTCGGCTCCTACAGCCACATCCCCCTTCTTTATGCCTTCTGCCCCCCTCGGTGTTACTTTTTACTATTGGGGACCCAAAGCAGTACGTGAGAATGAGCAGAGCAGTCTATGGACAGAAGGAGAATGAGGATGTGGTAGAGCAGATAAGGTGTAGCAGGAGGTGGTGGAGGAGAAGGAAGGGTGGGAGGAGGTGCTGGGGAGACCAAGGTTATGCAAAGGATTGGGGAAGCGGCTTTGTGGTAGGAAGGAATGCAGTTTCTGTGCTTTAAGGGCTCCCTCCGAGCTTTTGTTTTAACTCCCCAGCAGCAGAGCAGCAGCGTTCTTCCTATGAGAAGCCCTTTGACCACTGGTGCCTTAGTGCAGAATGCTCTGATGCCTTTGTTTTATGCAAAGCAAAGAAAGTTTGGGTGCTGAGCTGGCCATTTGCTTATACAAATTAGTTTGGGTTTTTAAAGGTTTAACTAACTAATTTTCTGGGTTTTGAGTGTTTGCTTTAGAAATATAATTCTAGAATTCTTCTTCAGATGTGCCCTCTCCCACTTTCTCCTACCCACCAACACCGTACCCTGTTCCTTTCTCAGCCAGTCCCAGTTACTCTTCTTTCAGGTTTTCTCCTTCTCCAGCCCCAGTCACCAGATGCCTCCACATTTATTGGAGCCCAGTGGCTTTATTCTTAATGTCCAGCTAGTCTGGCCTCTTCCTCTGACCAACTTTTCTCACATGCGCCAGGGTCATCTTCTCATTATGCGAATGGTTCTCAGTTCCAATATATTTGTTCAGCCATTTATAGCTTTGCCATCCCACATCCTCTTACAGTTTCAGTCTGATCACCTATGGACTCCCAGTTCTCTTCCCTCCCCGTTTGTACACCAGCTTCCCATTCAATATTCCTGTCCTTTCAGGATCTACTTCAAATCCCTCCCACAACCTCCAGCCTCAATTTTCTTCTCCCCACCCATCCCCTTCATCACATGTTTTTATTTCCTTGTCCCACTCTATTTGGTCTTTCCCCTTCTCTCTCTGAAGGTCCAATCCTTTGCCCCCCATGTTTAGATCAGGCAGCTTTCCCCTCTGTTTTGCATGGGCTGTAGAAAGATGTTATCTGGAACAAAAGAAGTACCTTCTGGTTGCTCTTAGTTCAAGTATGTGGATTCAGCCCAAGACCCATAACACACCAGAGACAAATGCACAGAAAAATCTTCTGAACCCTACCTGGACCACAACTAATACAGTCAAAACTCTTTCAGAGGATAAAATCTAAGTCGTTCTCATTGAGCACGTGTAAACTGCATTTCTTTTCTATAATCTGAAAGTGGAGCAACTCCAGTTAATTAGCATGCAACCAGTCAGAAGTGCACCTCTGCAATGAAAGCCACTTAGCTGTCAAACCTCCAGAAAGATCCAAAACACGGGACATAAAGGGCAGGGATACAAAATGGTTGTGCAGAGGCAAGCTCAGATGAGCAGGGTCAGCGCTACCCACATCTAGCAAACCTCAGTAGACTCAAATTCTATCAGGGAGGTGAAGTGCCCTCGCCCAGCACGCCTCAAAGATCTGCGTGTCAAAGGCACAAAGGAAACACCCTGACTGGTTTCATGGGTCGCAGCACTTCAGTGAGTGGATTCTGCTGGAGCTGTGCTCTGCACGCAGCCAGCTCAGCTGCGCCTGCAAATCCACAACCCCTGGAGCTGCAAGTTAATTATACCTACCTTGTCCTCAGAAACTGCTGAGGTTGTATTTTCACAAAACAAAACTAAGATGGAGAGACAAATAAACAGAGACGGAGCAAGAAATCAAATGAAATGACAGAAGCTAAATGCAGAAAAAGACCCCAGAAGACAGGCAGTATATGTATTTTCTGCCTCAAGAGCTAGATTTGGGCAAAGTTGTAACAATCTAAAAAATAGTCTTTTAATGGGAAGTTGGTTAGTCTGAATAGCAGGAGGTGCTGCTAAATCTGTCTACAAATAACAAATCCTTGAGTGTTTTATATAAGCCATGCTGCCACTATCCAAAATCAGGAAGATGCATCACATGGTCTGTCAGTGCAGGCCATCTCTTACTGTCCTTTTTAAACTTGACTTTGAAATACATGAGTACAGCCACTGTCGGCAGCAGAGAACACCAATTTCAGACTTGCAAGCTAATTCCCCTGACAAGCAAGGACACCCTTTTCCCCCTTATTCACTTCTAATAGCAAAGCCCAAAAGACATCTATTATGCGTTGCTTCACTATGCCTCTACATCAGTTTCATTTGAATATAGGATGAAACTTCACGCACTTTCTAAAAAGTCGTCTAGTGTTGTGGTGTGCTGATAAGCAGCTATCATAATCCGCTACACAAATGCATCTATTTTGGGCCAGTGTCGCAACCGCTACCAAATATTTCATTTGCATAGCAGTTTTGTTATTAACAGCAGCTATATAAATAAATAAATAAATATAATGTAGAAAATGCTAGAAAAAATAAAGAATTATCGCTACAATGCTGCCACCTGGTAACCAGAAGTGTAATAGCAGGGAAGACATTTCTTTTGCCCTGCCTTGGACAACCTGACACTATTTTAAATAATATATTTAAAATCACAAAAATTGCAGATTTTTAACTGTGGAAGAGGATCATTTCCCTGTATCAGCTGAAATAATTCCCATGGCTCTGTTTCACTGTGGGGAAGAAGTAAGTCATACACTCCCAACATTAAACTCGATGTTGAACCCTGGAAAGTATCTATGGAGAATGACCAGCTAAGGGACTGACTCACTGCAGTACTCATTATACATTCCAGTTTTAAGGAAAGAAATATTCAGGATTAAGTCCATGTTTAAAAGTGTCTATGTCTTTCAGTACCATGCTGAATTAAAACTATACCACTAAATGTTTACAAAAAGAAACATACCTACAGTAAGAAAGATACGGAATAGATAACATGAAATCCTGATCACAGAGATCAAAATAAAATAATATGTCAGGTATTTTCAGAGGTAGAAAATCCATTAATGAAAAGGAAAATGTTGCAATCACACTAAATATGGAATATTTATTTAAACAGAGAAAAAAATATATTATGTTTGGGAAACATGAAAAGCATCAGGAAACAGTTCCCAGGCACTTATGAGAATCCATAGTACCTCACATCTAAAAAATTTCTAACTGGCTGTGGTAAGTAAGAGGTGTGACAAGAAAACAGTATGAGCCTATTTACACGATCCTACCAAGCAGCACTGGGATGAACTCCTGCATGTTCCGCTCCCAGCATTAGCAAACACAGTCCATTGCCTAGCATTCCTTTGTAATGCGCAGTGGGAATGCTACATCAGCTGGTTATATATTTGGTAGTGACCTAATATCCAATCATATTTTATTTTTCAGATCAGATTTTTTTTTTTTTCCAATTCCCTAGGAAACAACAGCTCATAGACAGCTTCTGGGATACTATCCACAAATAACATACCCTTACAAATTTTCGAGAATTATCTACCCTTAGAGATAAATTTCCAGAGAAACACACAAACGCAATTCTTCTGCCAGCCATACGATGGCAGGATTAACTCCCCATCTCCCTGGAGGAAGCAGGACCTTTCCATCACTGTCACAGTGGTGGATGTGAACACTTCCATACACACCGTCGTCAGACACACGCCTGAGAATTTTACAGACGAATATATAATGAAAAGAAAGCAGCAAATAAATAGCAATGTTTCCATACCTGGTGTCAGGTTTAAAAGTGTTTTAATATAGAATTACACAGCTGTATTTTTTGTTCTAAGAAAAGTGGAGGTGCTCTGATGAAAGTGTAGAAAACATTTGATACTCAGACATTGAAGGACAATTTCTATTCTCCCAGAACAATAGGATATTCTAATCAGAAGCTGAAAAATCCAAATTCAAAATGGAATTTCTATTTTTACAATGTTTACTTCAACAGTGAAATCACCATTATTGGAAAACGTTGAGTCCAAGGACTTAATAATGTCATTTCAGAAAGAAATGAGTATTTAGGTGACACAACACTATTAAGAGTTCCAAGAACTTAAAAGAAATATTGAAGATGTATTTAAGCCAATATCTGTTAGCATTCAGGAAGACATCTGTGTTAGATATGAATTATCCCACATTTAACTCCTCCAAGGCTCTCAGGTCTTGCTTTGAAGCACCTCTTACTGGACACTCGCAGAGAACAAATACAGCCCTAGAGGATATGATAAATACTACAGGACTGCATTTAAAGAGGTTCTAAATCAGTACACATTTCCTTTAAACCTATGCAAATTGGTTTATTTCCACTTACACTATTTTAGTTCATGTTAATAAAGGCCTATGACGCTAGCCGTAAAAAATGATGATGACTTGAACAGACTTCTGAATCCAGATCTAAGAAAACACTTCAGCATGCTGTGGTTTGTACCCTATCAACTACTTCAGAACATACCGTAGAGACTTTCAATAAAAATAACTCTTTGCTAATAGGTGAGGGAGAAAGGATGAAGTAGTGAAACTAACTTCTCGAAGCAAAGTGATTCCTGAGGAAGTGAAGCAGATTCTGATGGTGATTACAAGAGTTTCATGTTTTAAGTATTGCAGAAGTGACTTCTAGTCAGCTGATTTCCCCTGTAAACATTATTTCAGGGACACATGCCAGAGAGGCAAATAGGTTGAGAAGAAATGTGCATAATGTGGATAATCTGCATTTTTTTTTTCTTTCTCCATCTGTCAATCTATGTTAGTTCTGCCTCCTGTAGCCTCCCTTGTCTAAGGCTGCAAGGAGATAACCCTCTTTCCAGAAGGGATTTTGATGTTGTTCCAATGTGTGTTGGGATCAGCCCTGGAGAGAATAACAGATTAATGGCAGTTCTTTAATAGAGAGAAATATTTAAGTAAAGAATAATGATCTTCACTAGTCGAGTGGCTGATTTTTCATACTGTGGGACTTCAAAAGACTTCAAGCCAAAGCTGACAGTTTAGACGTCCTGATTCCCAGTGAAATGCCACGGGATAGTATATCAAAAATGTATCATGCTAATTTCTGCTCCATTAGAAACAGAGGCAATGGGAGATGTATATAGGTCACATCGTGATCAAAACCATGAGAGGAATAGCAGCATTCTTGGTTTTTTTTATTTGTCAGCCTACCCAGAGAGTCAGATGTGAGGGACAGATAGGAAATAGAGTGAATGATGTGCTGCATGCACATCTGTCTTTTCTGAAATCCCTACCAAAAGCTGAGATCCTTTAGACTGAGATTTTTACAAGTTAGTACAAGTGGAAAACTAAAAACCAAGTATTTTTTAAATTCTTTTTTTTTTTTTTCAATACTAGTGGCTGCTAAAATATGCTAAATATTTGGCCTACAGACTTTCTCTGACAAAGCTTGAAATTAAAAATGAGACAGGCAAAAGTTACAGAAAATGGATGCACCACCAAGTTGATAATGCAATGACTGGAGAATGAAATGGCAATGTGAGAGCTATTTCCTGGTGAGATTTCCCCCAGATCTGTTTTCCTGTTGTTTTGCTTTTGCCAACAAAATTAAAACTTTTAGAGGTATCTAAAAGAACCCTGGAACCATATTTAAAATGGTGCTTTAAAAAAAAAAAAAAAAAAAGGTTGCTAGTTTTCAAGTAATGTATGCTGCAGATCAAGTGGGTGGATGGGGAGGCAGGACTGAAACTATTTAAGTAGTGTCACGCTTTATAGTTGTGACTGCAAAGGTCAGTAAAGTGTCTGAAAAAGAAAGTTATTTCAAGAAGTTTTGCATTTAATTCTACAAGCAGTTTTCAGCAGAGGAGAAAACTGAAAAAGAAAAAAAGCTCTGTGAGGGTCTGTCTGTTTCTGACAGGATTATAACAATAGCAAAGTAGCAAGAATGCAAGCAGATACATACTTGTAGTAAACCCGGAACAAACATACAGGATATGTAATTATCAGATCCAGTTCACAGAATGTGCTATAAGCATGGCAGTGTAGGAATCCTTAATGCAATACATATGTGAGGCTGGAAAATGTACTGTATGCATATGCAACATCCAATTGTGCTCCGGTTTGCACCAACAGCTCAGCAGTAGCCACTATTGGATGGTTTGAGCTCTCCGGCTCCTGGAACTTGGCTATATTTATCCTGGCTGATGTAGCCTGTCAAGTGCGTCCTGCTGTTGATAAGGTGCCGTAGTTGACAACAGAGGGGGCTCAAGGGGGAGGAGCAGGATGGGGGCTTCCACCAAGAGTTTCTTTAGGGGGTCTCAAAAGCCCTGGAGACTCATTCCTGTTTAGCTCGGACCCTGCTTCCTAGATACAGCTGGGAGCTTCATCAGAAACAAAGTGAAGATGCCAGAGCCTGTAAAGAAAACAGGTAAGGATCATAACTGCCAAACAAAGGCTGAGAATGGCTTGACAGATAAAAATGTGAGTAGCTTTCATATGCCAGAAAAAAAATAGATGCCTCAGGGAAAAAAAAGGAGAGGAAAAAGAGATGGTGTTTTATAAATGTGATCTTGCAGAGAAATCAGTGACAGGAATATCTCAAGAGACTTTGGATGAGGAAAGAATAGAGGTTTAATTCTTAGATTCCTTTCTTATCTCATTTCTTCTCACAGTCACATTCAGGGCTGTGAAAAAAAAGCTTGGAATCTCTCTCTTGGGCAGTTGGGCAGTGTAAAGTCTCCCAAGTTGTTTTGGTGGTGGGTTTTTTTTGTTTGTTTGTTTGGGTTTTTTTGTTTGGTTGGTTGTTTTTTGATCCTAATACTTTTCAGGAAGTGTAAGTGGCAAACTTTGATGTTATTTGCTGGTAGTAAAATCTCTGTGAGAATGAAAGTAAACGGCACATGGTTCAGAGCTTACTCTTTCTAGTTCTCTCATCCAGTGACAGTAGAGCTCTAGGAAAAAAAAGGAGACACCATACTATAAAGAATATATGCATATTTCCTTTCATTCACCCTCCTCCATCCTCTCCTGTAGAGCCACAAGATCCTATAATAACACGCAGTTCTCAGAGTTAGTCAATAACAACTGCTGATACTTATTAAAGTAGGCCTTTGTACTTTAAACAGGCATCAGTCGCTGGTTAGCCTGGTCAATGGGAAAATCTGCTGTGCTCAACACTACCAAAGAGCCTACAGCTGTTAAGGAGAACTTTCATTTTGGCCAAAATATTTGGAATCAGACACTGCAAGAGACAGAAAACAAATCCAACCTCTATCTCACATTAAGAACTGCAAAGCACTTAAGGATGATTAGCTTCAAGAACCTTCTTTATACAGTAACTCTGAAGTGACAGGGTTGGCACCAATACCTCGATTTTATCACTTGATGTTCTTCAAGCTGCAATTCTGAAATCTGATGGAAGTAGAATCTTATATAAAAATAAGTATAAACCAGACCTTGTAATTGTAGAGAAAACCCTGAAAATGTAAGTTGTAAAGGTTCAGCAATCACCAAAAAAGATGTTCATAATCGTATTCTATTTTTAAAGTCACTTGATTTTTGAGATTCATTGAAATGTCTAATGCTTGTGATTGGCAATGCTAGCAAAAATAAGTATGACAGAGTAGGGAAAATTTGCCAGTGTGATCTCCTAGGCATTGTGACTTGATTTGTTATGGTTTAACTTCCTTTAAATTAACATTTTCAACCTCTGGGCGTAAGAGGCAACTTCTCTGACTGTGAAGACATCCAGCTCTGCTAGCTAATGGTGAAGATAAATTCTGTTCCAGTTTATTTCTCCAGAGGAAAGAAATCTAACAGGTGTCTAACAACACTAGTCCTACGCAATTCCTATGAACAAACCAGCCCAAACACTGTGATTATCGCAGCAGGGGGAGGAAAAGCTCTTATTACCCACTCCAACTGAGACAGAACCAGTCACATGCCCCATAACTTGGGAGGGATCTTCTCTTTCTCCTAAGAGCCATTAATCCCTCTGGTTTTCTATTTCACTTTGTTTATACAATTCAAGTCACTTCACGACAGGATAATATTCAGCATAATCCCAGGAGGACTGAATAAGCACCTTATAGTCCATACCTGGACAAGTCATGATTTCTGCCTTTCACATGCCATATAGTTAGAATACTGAAGAATGCTGAGAGATCTTCAGTCATTATTACTGAAATTAGGGCACCCTGTGTATAGGTAAGCAAAAATGCTTCATGCCAGAGAATGATCAGAGATATTCTGCTGTTGTAACAAACCTTTCAACATGTATAAAAAACTAAATAAACTAAAGCTGTGAAATAGACTTCCCAACACTCATCCTTTTACTTTAAATTGTCCAGCTGAAACCCTTCAGGATGAGGCTCTGTCCCATTTCTCTACACAACACCAAAAGTACTGGCATGGCTTTCCAGAAAGTTGATACATTCCTGAAGACCAACAGCGTTTAGAAAATCTGCAGCAATTCATTTTTAGAGCAAACTATCAAACATTGAAAAACATTATCTTTTGCAGACTTCCACAGCAGAAGCATTATATTCTTTTCTTTGTGTCTTACACATTTCACAGTTGACCTCTCCTCAAAGATTGGCTTTTAAAAAAGCTTTAATCTATTTTTGTTGTTTTTGTGAAAACTCAAGAAGGTTAAAAACACCAACCATTTCCTTAACATTATTTTGTGACATTAAAAGGAAACAGCTGACCTTTTAACACCAAATTTAGTAGATAAATGGGACTTAATGGGAAATGTATGCATTACTAAATCTGGAAAAGGAGAAGTCTGCCATTACTCACCTTCTCTGAAAATCAGTACATTTTTTTTCATGTATTTTATACATTCAGGAGTCTGGATTTTGCAGTTCAGATTTGGTATTTTTATCAAGGGTTTATATATAGTTTGGCTATAAGTACAGAGAAATTTTTGACATTTCATAATAATAAGCAATTTTGCATATTGAAGGATAGCCTCTAGAATTTTAGCTGGAATATAAGCGCCTCGTTTTACGTTTGTAAGCACCTAGCACAGTAAAGTACTGCTCAGTGTTAAAATACTGGTCCATGATAATGAACTTCTGTGCACTACAGGAATATAAAAATCCATAATAACAAATTTATAGATATATTTTCCTTTTTTCTTTTCTTTTTTTTTTTTTTTTGGGGTAATTGAAGATTCAAAGTAAGCTGAATATTATCCCCATTTTACAGCAAGTATGATGGGTGCATAGAGAGAGAGGTGACTGGTTAGTGAAACTATTCCTTGCCTGTTGCTCATGTTACAGGAATTTACAATCTCAGCTGCTGAAGTAGGCAAGGAATGATAAGATTGAGTAGCTCAACAGCTTTTGGATCAAGGAATGATTAAGCTTGTAATTGCAAGAAGCCACTTAGGTCCTGAATGAGGAATGCACAGAATCTTTATATAGTTCCTCACCAAGGAATTTACAAGCTCCATTACTGAAGTCTATTTATCCATAGTTTGGCTTTTCACTCGATGGAAGAGCAAATGGTAGAAGAAAAGAACTTAATGCCAAGTATAAGTACTAAAACAAAGACAAATTTTCAACATGAAGCCTTAACAAATTAAGGAACTACAAAAGCTAATGCTACTTTTTTAATTTTTAATTCAATATGGCGCCCACGTACATATTTGAATACCAAATACACAGAACGTGAAGTAAGCTGACTTGGCTCTGTGGAAGAAAACTGCTGACTATTTTTTCTAAGTTATACTCATCACAAGTTTCTGGTGGAGCTTGTAGGATGCACATTCAAGAAGATTGATTAGATTCTCCTAAAACACTTATACCTTTTACAGTTTTTACTTCAGAAAAGTACAAATAACATTTGAAATGCTTATTCTAACACACATTGTCCTTAAGTGCTTATCTCTCTCTCCTTTAAGGACTTATCACAAATAATGCGTGATGAAGAGCTAAAGTCAGAGCCACTGCTCTGAAAAGCGAGATGAAATTTAAAAACAAAAACCACAACGGGATGGCTCTCCTCTATCACTCTATCTAGTTAAAACCACCATTGTGGAATCAACACCTCTTTGATTTCAGGTACTTCACATATACTTTGAATTCAGTGATTTTAGGGGAACTTTTCCGTATAATGCTTATGATTCTTAACAAGCCAAATCACTTACAGGATGTGGCTAGGAAGTGAAATGATTCCAGTTAATTAAACATTATTTTAATACATATCTTCTTTTTTTTTTCTGATAATCACCAAATAAGCATTTCTCCTCTAACATTTAACACTAGCTTTTATTCTTATTCGAGATACAACAGTACTTAGTTGCTATTTATTAGCTATTCGATGCTGCACAAAGAAACAGTAAAATAGTCCCTGCCTCTAAAGAGTTACAAAAGAAAAGTCCAGTAAATGGACAGACAACTCAACAAGAGAGCAAAGAAAGCAATGGTTAGTCCAATAGGTAAGAGCTTAGACATTTTGTTGTGTTTTTGTTTTGTTTGTTTGTTTTGTTTTGTTTTTTGCATAGGATAATATGAAAAAGCTTTGTAGCAGAACAGTAAACTAGGTTGGTGTAGGCATTAGAAGATTAATTCAAAGTAGGTCAGAAAGTAAGGGGAAAGCATAAAGGCGCTCAGATGAAGATTTAACAAATGGCAGCTGTTGGAAAGCAGAATACTAATTTCATAATTTTACTTAGGAGAAAAGCAAAGGTAGTTGGTTTTGGGACTTAAATGATATAATTCTAGTTTAATTTGACCAAAAGCATATATATTTTGTATTTCTTCAACCTGATGATTGAAAGACTTATTAATAAATTATTATCAAAATGCAATCTGATTGTGGAGCTCCAAATAGAGAGTTTTTTATTACTATTTAATGAAGTTGTAACTCATGTAACATATATAACTGTCTAGCTGATGTTTCCTGAGACATCTTCAGTTGTTACAAGAGTCTTAGAGGAGTGCTATCAGATCCAAGTTTAAGTAGGGACAAAATTAGGCACAGAAAGTTTTCTGCAAGCCTACTTCAGACCACATGGAGCCCGCTTCCCGTTTTGTCACAGGTAGAAATTTGCTCTTTTACATTACTCAGAAGTTATGTGAGGTTCTTATGGGTGCTGGAAGTGGTAGGAAAGTCTAGGACATGAGAAGTGGGTGCTGAAAAATGGGTTAGGATAAAGTGGCTCTAGACTCAATTCCTTTTATTAGCTCCACATCCCTCTTCTCACCCCATGTTAACTCCCCAAAGCAATTCCAGCTCCTTTCCCCCAACAAACACACACAGCACACTTATCATTCAGCTTCCCTTCAACAACAATTCCTGTCATCACCAGCACTGATAATTCATATATATGTGCCTCTTCCCCTTCCCCCAAATTGTACACGTTGTTAGCATTACTGACTGCTTTCTCTTCCTTTTTGCTGGGTGGGTTAGACTTTAATGGCAAGCAGAGAGTTAAAAAAATGGGAGGCAGAGGACATGGGCTAGTTCGTCATCAGGTACTCCAGCCCAGTGGCTCCTCTGCTCACATTTGACTGGAATCTGGATAAACATGTGAAAGTGCCTGAGGTCTGTCAGTGCCTGACAGGCACAAGAGGTGTAGCCATTCCACAACATCACATGAGAGGTGTCACAGTTGCTGGGTTTTCCACAGCCTGATGGTGGTGGTAGCATCAAAGAGCATTTTGAGTAAGGGAGGGATACATGAAACTCAGAGGGACATAGCTGGGTAGAAGCCAAATCAAGCGTTGAAGTGAGAGAGATCTCTAAGTGGGGAATGTGTTTCTGACAAAAGCAGGCAAAATCGAGGCTCTCAGAATGGACAATAAGTTTTGAATGGTGATATTTTGGGACATTCCTGTTGAGGAAATAGTTGGATTAGATTGGCATAACGATATGAAAAAAAATAAATCTGGTGAACTTGGATACATTTGTTACCTAAAGTAGGAGCCACAATGAAGGAGAAGAGACTGTGAGCAGCTGACCTCTAACTTCTCTTTCTTTTGTTAAGCTGCCCACTTTTCCCCCACAAGGGAAAATGACAGGATTCTCATCGAATGCTTGTTCAGCAATCACTCTTCTGCAACAAAGAAATTTCTTATAAAAACTCCAGCTGTACATCCCCACTTCTCCTTTGCATGCAAATATGAACAGTGGAAGATAAAAGGGAATATAAATGGATATACAAAGAGACATCACTTTGAACACTGTCATCCATTGACTCTGAAACTCTGGTGCAAGACAATGACTCTCAGAATCTCCTTGCCTGTGAAAAAGTGGGTTCTCAGGAATGGTTCTTGCAGGTCTTTTATTCTCATGGAAATTTTGGCCTGTTCCAATCACACGTTTTAATGGAAATATTCACAAACATTTTAAGTAGAAATTGAAATAAATGACTCTTTTGGCAGGAAAGGGAGAGAGGAAAAAAGAAAAGACAGGGAGACTTACTTGTAAACTTCTACATATGTATTTAGTTTTTCCACAAGTCAGAAATATGATGTGGTGGTGGAGATTTCTCACTGTGAATGTAGTTCTGTCCAACAATCTGTTTTTGTTGAGTCATCTAAAGTAAATGTAAGAAACCTTACCACTTAACAGGGTGTACAGCAGATCACAGCGTTATTTCTGAATACACGTCTTGAAACACTGACATTCAGAGGACGGAACCTTTGCAGGTGACATTACTGTTAAGTAATTAGTGTATTTATAGACTATTTTGTGCTTAAATAGAAGAGTGATGATGGTAGTACTCAGAGAAAAAGCATGCTCACTTTCCACCACATCTCTACAGTCACAGGGAGAGGAGCCAGCTGGTAGGTATTTCAGGAGTGGATTCAAGAAGCGACGTGGCCCCACACTCTGTGGTAGCCTGGCCAACTCTAATTATCTTTTGAATTCTTTACATTAAAGTTGCTGTCTACAGTAACTCTCATGCAACTAGTCACAACGATACACTACATCAAGGATACCCTGGTGTGTTACATACTGAAGTGCAATACTGTACCAAAAGATGTGCAGCTGATAACAAGCATTTGACTACTACACTAAAGTACAGAGCATTATATTCTATAAAAATACCATATTCTGTGTAAGAACAATTATATCACTTACAGCCCTAAGGTTAGAAAAAAAAAAAAAAAAAAAGAAAGAAACCATAAAAACATCCAAGCACATTCCAGTACCAGAGGAAATTTCATACACATGTAGAAGACGACAAAAGGAGCTCATTGAAGGCTGCTTAGTGCAAAACAAATTTGTTTTCTCACCAAATTATAAAATGTGAGGGGAAAAAAAATAAAATAGGAATTTATATAAAAAAGAGAGGCAAAATGCAATACATCCTAAATTACAGAATTATTTGTAAGTCACTTTATTTGATGCTTGAGCAAATTGAATTTGATGCTTTGTAAAACAGTACAAGAAGAGAGTCCTGTTTCATTTTACAGTCCAAAGGCCATCAGACAAGATCTTTGCAGGTGTAACTCCACTGTGGTCTAGTTATGCAGTCTGAGCACATGGCACAGGAATGGAGATTTAGTGCAGATGGCATTATTAGTACTATAGCATTTATGGTAGCTCAAGCACCTGTTTGAACAGGAGTATGAGCTATTTCTTTTAGTGTTTCCTTCCATACCACGTTCCCTTCATTTTTATAAAGAAGAAACAAAAGCTTATGCTAATTATAACCATTGTTCTGGTGTTTAGGAAAGTTGCTGTTGTTGTCCAAGTAGACAAGCCACGGATACTTTGCAGCAAAGGTGACTGATGTAATCAAATGTGACAGAATTACGAGTATTATATAAAAGTATGGTTATAAAAGGGCAAGTCAATAATAAGACGACATAATGACACACAAAAAACATTTAATGTATGAATCAGAATGTAAATTACTGGTATTTTTATACACGAGCATGGCTCAGGGCAATTAGCAGAAAGGTAACAGATTCAATTAAGACCAAAACACGAAGATGAAAAACTTGTTTCAAAATAAAGTTAAAAGATAAAAATAAATAATTCAGAGCAAAGGAAATGGTAAAGCAAGCAGTCTCATTAAAATCTAATCTTGAGAAAGTTTAAGATACCCATAGGCTGAAAGCACAATACATGGCTTGCTTTCCAAATTCACATCTGTTGTGCTACTTTGATTACACATGAGCCAAAACAGGTCATTTGGTTTATACTTGTTCATCCCATATATTGAGAATTTAATTATTTCTCATCATTAGGATCATAAGTGCTCTTTAACATATAGAGGAAATATTTTGATCCATCTTGTAATTCATTAGAAAACTAGCTGTCGTAGGTAAGCACTTATTAATACTATTATTAATTATTAATACTAAACTTGCTATGTTCAGAATAATGATTTGAATGCAAACAACACTTGATAGTATTTTAGGTGGGATATAATTACAAAGGCCATCATAGGAACATGCATCCCTTTCCACTATAGCCTTGACTGGTCAAAACAGAAGGACTGAAGATGAACCATTAATTTATTATGGTATATTAGGACACAGGCTGCTGAAGTAACTGTAGTTTTGTTGGAGGAACAGATCCTGCTCCTTTTTAATACCAGCATTAAGCAACTGTTAGGATAGAATTAAGAAGGAATTCCTATTTCTAAACAAAACTGCATAGCAAATTAAGGCAGAAAGCTTTATATGTGAGAATATAAATCATACCAATTTGTCATAGATCAAAACACTCACGAAAAATCAGAGCTCAGTACAGGAGAAAGGAAGAGGAAGATGGACAGTGAGACAAGTTTGCTATCCCGTACATTTTATCTCATGACAATATGGAGAAGACATCTCAGTCAGAAACAGAACTTGGTAAAAACAAAGACAATTCCACAACTTCTCTGTGGAAAGTGTAATTTATATCTTGCATGGGCAGATGGGAGAGAAAGGAGACAGCTGTTGCAGCCACAACAGCTGACTACACCAGATATCCCACAACTGCAAAACAGATTTTACTGAGTCCTCTCTCTTTTTTTAGTTTCTGCATTTACCAAGAAGCCGAAGACAACAGAGGTGACAGCCGGAAGTACAGCTGTGTTTGAAGCAGAGACAGAAAAAGCTGGCGTCAAGGTGAAGTGGCAGCGAGCCGGCACAGAAATTACTGACAGTGAGAAATATGTCATCAAGGCAGAAGGAAACAAGCATTCACTGACAATCAATAATGTAGTAAAAGAAGATGATGTGACATATGCTGTAATAGCTGGAAGTTCCAAGGTCAAATTTGAACTCAAGGTCAAAGAGCCAGGTACAGTGTTTCCTAAGTAATTCTAATTTCAACAGTATTTTCAATCCTGTGTTCAAAATTCATGAATGAGACCCACGGAAATTAGCCTAATTTGAAACTGTAAAATTTCTTTACTGGTAATATATCTGTTTTGCCATATGATTTGAAACTGCAGTAAGATTTATAAAAAATGCTCTTTAATATTAACCTGAGGGACACATTTCCCGTGGGTAAGATCCCTATTTCCAGACGACAGAAGTCCACACAGCGGCGAACACAGAGGAAATCTCAATGTACTTCTTTAGAATTCACAGTCAAGCTTTTCTCTATAACCATTAGTGAAGTTGAAAAGGAAAGGAAAGCAAAGCTAGTCTAACCTGGACTCACCTTGCATCTTAGGCCTGGTATTTAAAAAAATAATACATTTTTGTATTTAAATGGAAATTTAACAATTGACAAAAATTTCCAAGTTATGCTGTTATGTTTTTTAGGAGTTCATATGTTCCTACAAAACGTCTCAAAATCACCTGCTAACAAAAGCTCATCTTTCTTGAGGAACTTGAATACAAACAATAACCTTCGTATTATTTGTGTATCACCTATCATTACTATCTGTGCGGGCATTAAAGCAACAGCTAGATGGGAAATGGATGGAGACACCTTCCCCAGGCTTTCTTGGGAAAAACATTTTGACCTTCCTGATCCCTTTTTTTTTTTTTCCTCCAAAAGCTTTGGTCCCCATTCAGCACTTTTTGTATTTTAATATTTGATATTTTCCCTTTTTAGAGTTGAAATTTATTTGGACTAGATCCAATGGGATACTTTCTAACAATAAATGTTAAAATCATACTGTTTTCTCTTAAGACATAAATACATTTTAGGGTAAACGGCATAAATTTTTTGAGAGTGGGGTTGATTCATGATATGTTCACAGGTACTGTCTCGTTTTTCAGATCTTACAAAGGCTACACTGGCAAAGTATAACTGGATTACCCATAATTATTATCACAAACAAGAATCTTTTCAGCTTTTTATTATCAAAACAATAGAAACTGTCTCCTTGCCTACCCAGACACAGCCACTTCCCTTTGTTACAGAGAAGCCACACAAATTACTCACCTCATGGCACAACACGTCCAGAAATCTCTAGTGGAAAAGACACTGCAATAGCTGGGAAACAGCATGTGGGACTTGACTGTGAAGTAGGCAAGGCCCTTTGGAAGTATCTCTGCTACCTAAGGAGAAAAAAAAAAAAAAAAATGTCAGCAGCTGATCTGCTTCAAGAAATTTTACCTCCCTCCTTCTGGTTCAGTTGCTCACTCCTATTCCCTTTTCATACGTTTCTATCTTCTCTATTGTGCCAAATTAATTTGTCTGAATTTGTCTGTGAAGCCATGGTTTAATTGAGAGGGCATAAACTTCCACAAGCCAGGGGAGCAAATGATAGTGAAATTTAAAAAATACTTTCTCCATACTGATTGCTAGTAATGTCTAGCATTTCTCCCAAACCACACACAGCTGCAGTGTTTAGAACATTACATTCCAACCACAAAGTTAAACAAAATCTCATGAAAAAGCAAATTGTTTTAAAAAATCATAACTGCATCATTTTCACTACTTTTCCTACTTTTTTTTTTATCTAACTGAGGTTAACAGCTAATAACAGTGCTTTCATCAACCAAGATTTTACACATCAAAAACACAGAATTTGAAATTTCAGGCATCAGCTCCTTCCTAGCCCAGAAAAGAGCCCTGTCATCCAGTAGTCCCTTTCTCCTTACAGCACGTCTTCTAAATACTAGAAAACCACAGCTGATTTTTTTTGCATTTCCTAAATATATCAAAGCTGTAGAAACACAGCTTTCTCTAATCTTGGTTTACATGCATTTCCAGAAAAGAGTGAGACGGTCACTCCTGCGGAAGCTGCTCCTGCCCCAGCTGCCTCAGAGCTGCCTGCTCCGCCAGCAGAAAGCAGCCAAAACACAGAAGGTAATAAAGAACTGCTGCTCTTAGTAAGTCTGGTACATTAACAGAAGGGAAAAACTGGAACAGTGAACCTTTACAGTAAACAAGGTAGAGACAGTAGCTGAAAGGTGACTGCTGGTGATAAATGACAGAGAATAAAGAATAGTCTTGGAGACAGGAGAAACATACTGCGATATTTTGAAATGACTTAACAAATTTATTGCATAGGCTGTAAGAGAAGCTGATGCAGAAAGTCCTAACTAGAAGTTCTTGTGTTTGATTCAGTTCCCTCTGCTGGAACTCAACCAGAAGAGCCTGCAGACCCTATCGGGCTCTTTGTGACACGACCTCAGGATGGAGAAGTTACTGTTGGTGGGTACAAAATCTGAGTCAAGCGGTGTTCGTAGACTGCACCTGCTGCCTGACTGTGCTCTCCACATACAGGAGGGCAGCAGTCATCTAACAGATATATTAAACGCTACTCATAATCCTATTTTAACCTACTTGCCTTACAAGGTGGAAATATCACGTTCACTGCCAAAGTTGCAGGTGAGAGCCTGCTGAAGAAACCATCGGTGAAATGGTTCAAAGGAAAGTGGATGGACCTAGCAAGCAAAGTGGGGCAGCACCTCCAGCTGCATGACAGTTATGATCGAAACAACAAGGTACAACTGGCAGAGTAAGATTCCCAGTCTTTTAGATTCTAATCTTTAATCTGGGGAAAATATAAGCGAATATAGAAATGTTTTGAGGTACCAAAGCTATATACTATGTAATACTTATGCAGACACACTTATGTTTTGACCATGCAGACGAGACGAGCACTACATACAGAATCTTGTACATCTTGTTTATGATGAAATGAGAAAATATCTGGTGGACTGGGGAAGCAGTTTTACACCACCTACTGCAGAATGTTCTACCTTCCTCCCAAGTAATAGATACTGGTTATATTTAAGAGAAAACAAAGTCAGGCAGATAGTAACATATCATCTATTTTCTTTTTATATAGATCAAGTGTTCAGCTATTAGTGTTGGAATTTACTGTTCTCTTGCATTGACTAGACTAGACTACTCTAAATATCTCAATAAGATCCATTTCTAGCACAAAAGTGTCCAAGGATACACAAACAGGAACACAAGAGATTCTGTACCATGACTTCTCATCCCATGTGGGATATGAAGCACTAACACCCTCTTCTGGATGGAACAGAACTGACTTGCTCATGAGTGAATCAGCCACTCCCATTGCTTAATCCTAGGTAGAGGCTATGTTTGTTTAATGGAAGATCTACATGTATTCCTGTTTCCAATGAACATTCAGTTACTATATGTGATGACTATATACACCCATACATCAGTACAGTTTCCTAATATAACACTGAATGCTTTGGTAGACCTGTACTGATCATACCCTTTAGCTGTTCCCACTGAATTGGGGATATGCAATTTTGATGACAGTAATGAGTTATATGTTCAGAAGATTCTTAATTCTAAAAGGAAACAGAACTGTCATCTCTCGTCTTTTTCTTTATGCCTTAATACGCTGCATTCTAAATCTCTCTCAGCATTTAATTTTCTAACTTACAAAGTGTATCACTGGTCTCTGTTCTAGGTGTACACCTTTGAACTGGAAATCATAGAAGCAAATATGACCTTTGCAGGCGGGTACAGATGTGAGGTGTCTACTAAGGACAAGTTTGATAGTTCTAATTTCAACCTGACAGTCAATGGTAAAATGAACTACTGCCACCTTGCTTCTTCCTGTTTTGTTTTGTTTTGTTTTCTTCCTATACATATGCCCGCCGATTCTTTCTGGTACACAGCAGCTACTAGACAAGGATAGATCTGAAGTATACACCTGCAGAGCTACAGGTGCACTTAGAGAAGCCTGCAGATGAAGATTGGGAAGAGTTGGCAGAGATAGAGAACATTAGAAGAAAACAGTTGGATGTCATTCAAGTCAGAATTGTGATGCTCTTTAAGACAGCACACAGAAAGATACAGAGCAGCCCAACTGTTCTCTGGCTTTATTCTCACTTCAGAAGTTTAGAACAGAGTAATCAGGTTCTGTCTACGCAACATCCTAGGTGGAGTTCCTGTACATTACTATGTATTTCCGAGAATTTACCTTTGTCAAAGGACTGATTGCAATTCAGAATGAATAACATTAGACAGTTGTTACCCAGTGGTTTTCTCATTATGGTTTCAATATACCCTGTGAAGCCAGTATCGAAACTAAAATTTACCAGCAGAGGAATTAAAAAGAAGAGATAAGACAATTTGTCATGATGAAGCTTGAGACTAAACTAAGTTATACATCAAACACTGGATGTTGAAAGCCAGTTAGTGAGGGTTACCTATTTAAAGATACTGCTTCAATCCTCCAATATGTGATTGATTACAATTTACAACATAAGAACATAAGCTTTATAAATAGCACTGTAGTTTTGCATTATTTTGATGTGCCACCTCATTCTTGTTTGTCGCTCTTTGTCACATCAGAAGCGCCACTAAGTGGAGACTTGGATATTCGTGCTGCCTTCCGACGCACGTGAGTAAGCACAGTAGAAACTTATGTAGATCAAATTATACTTCCACGCAGAATTCATTACTTTCCTAGTAAAAGCAAAGGCATGGTACCAACAAGTACAGAGACAGGGATGTCTACTAAGAAAATATTTCTACCATTAAAATACTAAATAACATCTAGGAATCATCTAAGAGAATTTTGACTTTGTACTAGCATAACAATCATGCTTGTCTTCAATTATGCAATTTATAATGTATATCTTTTTATGAAGAACTTCAGCATTTTTTTTCCAATGCTGTAGAGCACTCCAGATGTAAACCAACAGAGAGGGAAAAGATTCTGTGTAGTGCTTAGCCTTGATTTAGTGTGGCTTGAGGAGCTACATGCATCTTAAGACAAACATTTGCTAAACAAATTCCAAAACTGGAATTTGATGTGAGCCCTGTAAGTAGCATAACACCAATAACATTAATGCATTTTGACTGTATTTGTTTTCATGTTTTATATTAATTGAAAGAAGACAATGGTACTGTAAATGTCTGTGTAAAAACCCTAATATATGCAGGTCCTAGAAGACTGCAAGGTGTTGCATTGGTGCTGAATAGACTATTCTCACCAGCTCCGTAATATCATTTGAATTTATACATGACATCATTGAATAAGATTTTCCTTCTGTTAGTAAAATTTGCAAATTTGTAACATCTTTTTTATTTCAACATTAATATCTGTTTTTTATTGTTAAATATCTTTTTTCACTTTAAGTAAATCAGTTTCTGTTTTAATTTCTATATATTTTTGTAGTTATTAGATCAAGAACATTCCAACAGGCATCAATTTCTCTAACATAAGAGAAAATTTTGCTCTGTAAACTGCTTGAATTTTTCCATACAAGTGCTATTTCTGTATGAGATTTGGATTTTGCATTCTATCATAAAGAAGTCTTGAAGAACTTATTTACAGTCAAATCCATCTGTAACTAGCTGACCAGCCTGCTCTGGTGCCTAAAAAAGGACATTCGGTGCCTAGTTGCATTGTGTTATTTCACTGCAGTGGAATTAGGCTCCAAGGGGTTCTCTTCTTGCTAGCGGAATTAAAAGAATTATTTTACAATCAATTGAGAGTAAGAGCAATGTTAGCAGCTTCAGGCTGTTCAGATTTTCAGCTCTTTCTATAAGAAAGAAGCCAGATTTTGAAATGAACTGTTTAAATCTGAAGCTCTGTGTCTGATACCCTCACTCAGGAGCCTGGCAGGAGGGGGGAGACGGATGACTTCAGCCTTTCTCAGGTAGTCTCTGCCTGTGTCAGCAGACAAATTCAAGTCTAACAATGAACTGTCTCTCTCTGATCAGGAAAACAAAATAAAATAAAAAACAGACAGAATTAGCTCCACTTTCTATTATAAACATTTGAATTCCTAATAAATCATGGTTTATAGTAGTGCTTATACAAGATTAGAATGTATACCAGTAAGTAGTAATATGTCTAAGATATTGAAAAGAGTAGTTTGATAGTTCAGTGAGAGGCAGATTCATCTACACAAAAGGCTTGTGTTTGGAGAGAACTATCTTCACACAAACTTCAAATTATATGCATGTCTGCCCCTCTGTTTTATACTCTTTCTTCTATACTGAGCACATCTTGACTAAAACTGTCACTTCTCTCACAGAAGTTTTTCAACACACATGCGTATGAAAATCTGTAATTTCCTGCCACACTCTTAATCCTATTATCATTAACTTTCCCGTCACATCCCTTTTGCTCCCAATGTCTTCTACCATAATTAAAATAGGAAGTCTGAGATTAGATTTAACTCTATGCATGTTAAAGCAATTATTAAGGTCTTACTCTGCAGAAAAGCCAAACGCTGATTGGTGGGCTTTCCTAAAAATCTGTTTGTAATTACCACCTGGGAAGCAGTAATGTGACTAATTCCCCTTCCAGCTGTAGATTCTGGTTTTCTGAATATTTGACCACAAGAAGCCCTTTTCAAAGTTAGTATTATAATAGTAATCTCTATATATGACGCCTGTAGCCATTGAAAATCTTCTTAAAGCAAGGATAAAGAGGCCAAAAATACACTTTCTTGCTTGAGCATCATACCAAGAAAATAATCCATTCCAGTACTGTACTACCTTGAAAGTAATCACAAAAGTAAATATGGTTCTTTCTTAATAAGCAGATCTCTTCTCAAAACTTATTCAAAATAGTACTGAGTCAAAATAAAAATGGTTTTGAATTGTTATTTTTTTCTCACCAACCTTGCAAGTACCAAAAGTCTGGACTTGTTTCCCTTCCATTTTTATGACCAGTACTGGCAAAATGCCCATCCTTTATCTGTTAAAGCTGTTTTCTTACGTATTTTTATATTTGTTCCTGCCGTATCAAATTATCCTTACATTCTGGTTATACTCCTACAGACAGACTGACTGAAGGAACTAGCACTCTGTGTTGTCAGAGACAGCATTTTGGGCTACTGCTACCCCTGGTACATGTGAAAATAGTAATTTCTGTGTATGAAACAGTGATGGAGGATAAGGTGTTGCTGCTGGAGGAATCTAAATGCTGTTTGTTGGTATTACCTGATTCTTACTCTCAATACCACAGAGGTGTAAAGGAGCCTCTGAACATCGATGATGGGAGACCAACTGAGGTGAAGAAAATTCATTTTGACTTTCTAAACCCTGCCTGAATGCACAAAAAGACATTAAGACTTTTTTTTTTTTTTTTTTTTTTTTAATTGAATGATAACTAATCAGGAAATAGATTTAATTCCCAGTCAGTTCAGTACTTCCAAAACACATCTCCAGAATGATTTTTTTTTTTTAAGGAACTAAGCCCAAATAAGTGGTTTTAGAGACTTTGTGTTCAGTTTTCATAGTAGATCTGTACTTCAAACATTCAGAATCACAGCTAAAACACGTTTGACTCAGAACACCAAAAATAACATGGTGTACTCCATCTGAGTTTAGCATATGACAAACATCATTACATATCAAAAAATTCCTGCTGGTTGCTTCTCGTTCTCATCAATCAATTCATCAGGTTCTGTGTCAAATCACAGGATTCCTCCTTTTGCTCACCCAAGCACCAGCAATGTGATACTCGTTTCATGATAATGAGCTCTGGAATTGCAAAGAGCCTTAAAAAAATTGCAGCTGGGTATACTAGATAAAATACCAGGAAAGAAAACAAAAACAAAAACAAAGAAGTGATTTTGGACTTCAGGAAGTCCAAAAAAGGTTGGTTTAGTACTGCCCCCACTACAACCTATATCCATACTCCTGAAACTACAGCTTCCTAAAAGCACTAAAGATTCTAAATGAGAGCTTCTGCAACATCTACATGATAACCACTATATTCCAAATCAATATGACCACCAAGTTAATAACCTCTACAGCTTTCTTCTTAATCAGTACAGAAAAAATACAAGTTCATTAAACAAATTCCTTAATCTAGATCAATAATGAAAAAGAGCCTAATTAGATCACGTCCCATGTCAGAGCACACTGTCATTCTAAACCCATCCACTACTCCACTGCAGAAATCTATCACCTATGTCATGATATAGTTTCATTTCCATTTCCTTCTAAAGCTAATTACATTTTTCTGTTACTACACAGTACTGAGGGACATGACGAAGCTGGAGAGTTGAATTTTAGTGCCCTACTGAAAAAGAGGTGAGTAAAAATCCACTAATCTTAGAGGAATAAAATTACCTTCTGTAGAATAAGTCTGGAAACACTAGAACTAGAGCAAGTAGGAGGTTAGTAAGTTCAGAATCCTTGCAATTTTTCTAAAGCAGCTCTGAATGGAAAAAGGATAACAAGTACTTATAGCGACTTCCCCAAATAGTCAAGACTTCCTGCATTCTTGCTGGGTTTATAGTGGAGCAAGTAAATACATATTTTATTTATTTATTTTTATTTTCCCAAGAAAGAAAAGACCGGGACCAGTGCAATTAGTTGCTTACTTTTCACTAAAGAAAATAAATAAATTACAATACTTGTCTATAATGCTGTTTACTAAGAAATTTTATCCTAAGTTTTCACAACACACGGCATGAGAGAACTGGGAAGAGAAGCATTTTTATTAGATATCCAAACATTACTATTATTATTGTTACAGTATACAACTATATGTACTATAGATTTTTTTTTTACAATAATAGAGATTCTGTGTTGTATAAATATTATATAACATATTTTAATGCTTTTACTCTAAGTCTTATTTCTTGCTTTTACTTGCACTTTTTTTTTTTTTTTTGGTGGAATTTCTTCTTCCCATTGTCTGTCCTTGACACATCTGTTTCATAATCTCTCTACATATGTTTTTTTTCTTTTTACTACCATTGTAATCTGGATATTTTGGATTCCACTGTTGACAACAGAGAGTAAGGTTTCTACTTCATTTGATTACAAATGCATGGGTCAGACTGAATATCAGAACCATTTGGTTTGAAATAATGCATGCATTTTTATCTTACATGTAGAGCATGACAAAAAATTATATAGTATGAAAGAAAATTATCAACTGCCAATTTCTGAGATGGAAATGTTTTTAAACAGTTAGAAATTAAGGACAAACTATCCAATACAAATCAATGTGTTTTTTTTTTCTGCATGTCCTTTGTTTTTCACCATTGCTTTCTTTTATTAGTGGCTTTAAATAGTGCTTGAATCATCAAATTTTCTCAATAATCTGTTGGTTTAAATTCCTATTGTTGAAGGAAGTAGAAATGGGAACCTCTTCTTTGATCACAGATCATTTGCATTATTTGTATGCTGGTGCCTATCAAGTATGCTTTCAAGGTTTGTTCCATACACCCTTAATCATGTTTAGCAAACATATTACCAACATCACCTATTCCGTAAATGTACAGACTTCCCTGTTGCAAAATATTTAATTTCGGGTGAGGTTTCCGTTGATCGTTATCATCCCATCACTCTGAGCATGCTTCTGATTACTGCCCATGGTCACTCATTTTTTGTCTCCTGAAGTTACTATAAACAATCATCACTAGACTCACATTCTAATCTCTGTAAGCAAAAAAATAATTAAAAAATTTAAAGTTTTTTTTTCTTTTAAAATTTTTCATAAATGGAGGCCAAGGAAGGTAAAAACACTTGCTTAATTTTGTGCACTGCTAGAAGCCTTTTCTTAGAGGCATGGAAGTGAGATTTTTTCTTCTGTTTCAGAACTCAGTTCAACCTGAACTCAGAATTCAGAATTCAGTTCAAACTTTAACTTTCAATACCATTTTGTTATGTACATGTGACTTACAAGCTTTTTCCTGTGACTTCAGCATGGATTGAAGACCACGCCTATACTAATGAGAACTGGAAGGCATAAAAACTTACTGTGGAATTAAAGCATTTCTCATTAGAATAGGACAGAAAAAAAGGACCTCATGCTGAGGAACTCTCAAGAGCTATGTAGATTCAAACAGAATGGGAGATTATTCTTTCACCACTTTTGCTTTGTCCCACCTAATTTACAAGTGCCCTCAATCCAGAGATAATGAACATTCCCGCTGTAATAGAAACACCTTCATTTAATACTGTATCTCCTATTGCTGTAATTTAATTAACTGGTGTTGACATACAGATGTCATGGGCCAAGGAGAGGTCATTGGGAAGAGGAAGGGAACAGCTGTCACAGAACTATTACATGGGAAAGTTAGCGGAGACCTTGAAGGAGGTGACAGCTGACAGGGCCCAATCAGTTGACAGTAATGGGATAGGAAGGAACCATCTCTGGGATGTACAAAACTATTTTTAACCCCTCCACACATGTTTAAAACATATCAGATGCATATTCCATTTACAGCAGATTCACTAAGCTGCATCTTAATGCCCCCAAGTGCATATTTAACCTATGAGGTGATCACGCTGGATAAGGATCCCCAGCGTCACGGAGAGTAGTGTAAGGGTGGGAGAAACTCCATGAGTCCAAGCTCTCATACGTTGCTTAGTTCCTGTTGGCAGTGGAAGAGTACAGTCTCACTGTGGCTTTATGTAATCAAAACGAATGTTTTAGCAAATATAACATGGTGAAAAGGACTAATGCGATGGGGAAACTTTTTCTTAGAGGCATAGTAAGCTTTTCTTCTGTTTCAGAACTGAATTCAACACTGTAAGAACGATAACCTTTAACTTTTAGTACCATTTTGTTATGTACACATGACTTAAAGCTTTTTCCCGTAACTAGAAAATACCAGTACGTAGGAGGAAGAAACTACATTTTGAGCATAAGGGCTCAAATTTATTTTATTTCTGCTTGCATGGAAACAGCATTGAAACAGCACTGAAATGGTATTGCCAGATCTAAAAATGGGATGACACTGACTAATGGAAAAGCTAAAACAAAAATTCAGGAAGTCTTCTCAATTGTGAGATATAATAGGCTGTGGAATTGCTTCCAAATTGGAAGATTTAACTCATGATGTATTTAAAAATAGCTCACACAAAACACTTTAGAAAATATCATGAATAATGATACCCACAAATTTTCAGGTAAAGGGGTATATATAGATGAGCACATAAGTAGGCAGATAGACGGAGAGACCACCAATATTTATATAAGGACTGAGGGAAAATGAGAATATCTGAACCTGTTACGCCTTTCTTATCTCCTATGATTTTATATTTTCTTTTGAGATACAATTTGCCCTGCAGAACGTTAATTGTGCTACTACAGATTTTACTGGAAATATTATATATTCTTACTTTTATGTACATATATATCTATTCCAATTCATATGTATTTGGAAATATTCTAATGTTCATTGGTATGATCAGAGCAACTTGCCCAAAAACTGGTTATATTAAAAGATCTTGGTCTATCTGACAACTCAGTTGACAAATCAGTTCATTTGTCCTGCCTTCTGCCTTGCAGAATGACAGACTATGTGTATTCCTGAACTAAATGTTAGATAGAGAAGAGCAATTTGGACTAAATTTGTGGGTAATGTTGATGCACTGCTATGACAAAGCAAATACTCAGTAGACTGCACTTACTGCAAAGAGTCCAAACTTCAGATACACCTATCAATCCAGTGAGTGCTAGTGAATGAGGGCTTAGTGCTTAGTGAGTGCTATGCCACTCCAAAGATAGGAGATATTGCATGCCGTATTTCAACTTGCATTCACTGGGGTTTTCCTCCTCTTCAAGAGCTACGATGCTGGAAATCCAGAGTACTTTAATAAATATAACTCTCGTTATAAACAAGGCCTTTAGGGGAAATCACAGGAGTGCTACAAATATTTGGTTACACCTGCTGTCTAGACTGACTACTGTCATGCTTTTTTAAGTAACAGTATTTCTCACAGACTAATGGGACTGTTCTTTTCCTGAAAAAAAAAATGAAAACACACACTATAACCCTCCACTCTTCTTCGCACTGCCTGCTGCATAAGTGATCTCTGTATTGGGGTTTCCCACTGTACACGACTTCATTATATGAGAGTGTTCTGCTGCACTGGAAGTTTGCTTGGTCTTGGTAATAACAGAAACAGTAACCACAGGAAGTTTAGGTAAACTACAGAAAGTTTTAAGAAAATGTTACTTCTTTTATCCTTACTGTTTATCAAAATGCAAGCAGTGACAGGCAACAACTCCAAGAAGACGGGGCTAAGTAAAGCTACTTATTTCCCTGTAAATCCATCTGTCATAATTAGGAACAAGTAGAAGTCATTGCACTTATCATTTAGATTGCCGAATGGAACTGTACAAACTGTGTGAGATTGATTTTACTAGGGAACAGCATTTTTCTTAAGCCTATTTCAGAGCTTTTGCACGAGTTCCTTCATTTCCCTGCTACTGAAGCTCAGGCTTATTCTGCTAAAGGTGAAGATGACATTCATGGCTCTCTTGTATTAACACATGATGCCCTCTTTCTTGCCTATTGGGATGCTGCATGCTTTTCCAAACGCTTCTGTGCATCGTTCTTGAGTTCAGCAGCTTCTTGCGCTCTGTAAATCGGTAAGATTACACCAATTTCTTTCTCAATTTGTGAACTTTTAACTTAAAACATGATGATGGGAAGAGAATGCCTTTCCCAAAGCCAGACACCTGAATTTTCGCTTGGTTTTGCTAAAGCAAACATTAGTTCTTCTGAAATAACTAGATCTCTGGTTAAACCATAAAATAAGTCATTCATTGTAAATATTGTCTCATTTGCTAATACTCATCAGTGTAAGTGCCTTTATGTTTCATAGATGACTAAAGCCAACAACTGCCTTTATAAATGATGATACATATTTTAGTAATCTGTGATTCATTTGAGCATGCAGGGAAAATGTCCTGAGTAGAAAAGGAATCATTCCTTGTTAACATAATACAACTACCTTGTTTTTAAAGTATTCTCAAGATATCAGTTCTGTTCCTTGCTTTGCCATGTTTTGCATATGATCATCACAGGACAGTACATCCCCCTGCGTTTAGATTTGTTATTGTCCCCTATTGTTAAGGGAAGTTACAATTTTGTAGCTTTGGCTATGAGATAGTAAATCCTTTAGAACAGTGTTTGGATTTTAATCATCGTATATATAAATTTGAGTAAAACTACTCTGCTGTTTAATTTCATTATTTTGGGCAATAATATAGTAAAAAGTTAGACTGCTAAATTCTTTATTAATAAATGCTTTCATCAAAACTATACATAGCTTGCCAAGTCTATGGCTGTTTTAAAATTCTCTCAGTAGTGGCATTCAGATATTCTAATATCTTCCTGCAGAGGTGATGGAAAAACTGAATCACAACCTGATGTAGATGTCTGGGAAATCCTGAGGAAAGCTCCGCCTTCTGAATATGAGAAAATCGCTTTTCAGTATGGTATCACAGATTTGCGTGGGATGCTGAAACGCCTCAAACGCATAAAGAAGGAAGAGAAAAAAAGTACAGGTTGGAAAGCTCTATTTCTTCCAAATACATTTGTGTGTATATTCTTGTTTGGGAGTTCTTCAAATGTTGATATCAACTGGACAGCAGCCAGACACAAGAGCATGGGAAGTATGAGTGTGATACGGTTTCCTTTTCCAATTTTTGCATGATATTTACATTTCATTTCCATTATAAAGGTTTCTTAAAAACACTTCAAGCATGATGCATTTGGGATTCTTGAGCCTCTTTTAGTCCTGTCAAGTATAAATTACCTACTTTTAACTAATTTGTATTAAAAGTCAGAAGCAGAGAAGATAAATTGCCTTTCATTAGTACTGAGAAGATAAATATAATTTTCCTGTGGTCACACTTAGCTGTAACTGTATTTAGGATGTGTTGAAGTACATATTTATGTCTGATTTAGAATATTCTACTTCGCTCATTTTAGTTAATATCACAAGCCTTTCATTCTATGTTAATGAATAACATAAGACAGCATGGGATGAAGAACAGACAAAAAGAAATGGTAAAAATGCAAACAGGGATGGAGAAAGTGGACAAGGTTTAAAATGGCATTAAACAAGAGGAAAAGGAATGAAGACTTATTTTCTTGACAGAGAATGTCAAGAAAAAGAAAAAAAAAAAGGAAAGAAAGAAAACAAAAAGAATAAAATTAAGATACTCTTTTTACAACTCATTCTTCGTCACAGCATTCCTCAAGAAATTGGATCCAGCTTACCAAGTGGACAAGGGACAAAAGATTAAATTAATGGTTGAAGTCGCCAATCCAGATGCTGACGTGAAATGGCTGAAGAACGGACAGGAGATCCAAGTGAGCGGCAGGTAAACTAGAAGTATGAGAAATTAAACACAGAACGGCCTGAAGCATGGACAAAGTAGAAAAGCTAGCTATACTTAGAAAGAAACAAATAAAATAGGGAGAAATAGGAACCATGAAAGAATCTACATAGCACATTGAGTTGTGGCCAGTTTACTGTTCTCATGGCTGTTTCTTTTTCTTCCCTGTGCTCTGTATATCTACATGTGGAATGGGATGCTCACACCTACCTTCTTAGCAAGTAAGTCCTCTGATTATGCTCTGTTTATGTATATATCCAGGGTTCAAAATTCTTTCTTACATGGGATATACTTTGCTGCAGCGTGCTTGTAAAACCAAAATTTCATTGTAAAACCAAAATTTCAGTGATTTGGTGCTGGAACCTTTAAGAGGAATTGTAATGGTAAGTAGTCAGGCTTGTGTCTGTGTTAGAAAAGCATCTACAGTCACCAGCATCCCAACACCATCCACAGGGGTTTGTATGCCTCAGTTTAGTATGAAGAGATCTCCATAATCCCCTGTGCTTGTTTTCAAAACACTGTTTCTGCCCACTGTGCTAGAACAGCAATTCAAGGGTTGAATCTTAAAAAAATGTGCCACTGATGTCAGAAAAGAAGTGGGGAGCTTTCTTCTCTGCCTGGCAGGGGAAGACTGGGTCCAAAGGAGGGAGTCTCAGATAATTACACTTAGATTCTCTTTTCAGATATATTTTTGAAGCTGTTGGGAATAAAAGAATCCTGACCATAAACCACTGCTCTCTGGCTGACGATGCAGCATATGAATGTGTGGTAGGTGAGGAGAAGAGCTTCACAGAATTATTTGTAAAAGGTGAGCAATGGCAGCAAGATCTACCCCCTAACATTTAGCATCAAATTAGTTAAATCCTTATTTAATCTCAAATTAGTTATCTCAACGCAAATTCTCCAACATATGAACAAAATCTGAGATCTATCAAAGTAGGTATTTTTCTTACAGTTAAAGGAAGACAGATTTTCCCTATAGCTGCAACTGAGAAAGCACAGGAAAACAGCTCAGTAATAGTTATTAATTCTCATTTGGAAAGTGCTGTGTTTCCCAGCAATAGGGCTAGAAACTTACTTTAGAAATTAGATTCTGTTCAAGATAAATACGTACCTCAAGCTTTACAAGCAGATCAAGTAGTACAGAAAAATAATGTCTCTGTCTGAGAATTTTGGAACATATATGAAAACCGATTAATCTTATGTTTGTATTCTGTCTCATGAAGTAAATACCGAAAGGTCATCTGATAACATTGGTAATATGATCCAGCATAGTAAATCTTAAGTTCCAACTCATAGAGCATCACCATGTATTTTGTCAGGGGCTCCTCCTGTAGAGTGCTGACTGAGACCTACTGCTGACATTCAGTCTTTCAGAATATTGTTTCAATAAAGGCCTCTTCATTTCCAGAGCCTCCAATCCTGATCACTCACCCACTGGAGGACCAGATGGTGATGGTTGGAGAAAGAGTGGAGTTTGAGTGTGAAGTGTCTGAGGAAGGAGCTACTGTAAAATGGTAAGGGAATAGAAAAGGAAATAAACAAACAAACAAAAAACAGCAAATAAGAAACAGGCCATATTCCTCCATGGGACATTCTAGAACCAGTGTTTGTGGAGAAGAGCTGTGGACTAAAAAGGATGAAGGCATCCTACATCAGTGCTTTCAGAAAAAAAGTATTTATCCTCCTTCTATATATCAAATATTGAGTAGAAACTGAGAGGCCAGAACATTACAGAAACCAGATGCAATGTAGATATTTTATAAGTGTCTCTAGGATTTCTTGTTCTGCGGCTACAGGATGCCACTGACTCTACTGAGCCGTTAACATTAAAGTTTTCTAAATGCTTGACAGCAACGTGTAACTATTACATTGACTAATCAGATCCACATTGTGATGAGCTCCACTCTTCTCAATTGCAGTGAGATTTTCTTTTCCTTAAGCAAAAAGTCAGCCTCTGCTGAGACAGAGGGAAGGCCATTGACTTATTTTAACATACGTGCTGTGGTGATCCTGCAAAGCCAGTCATTATGTATATGCAGCTAGTGGGATTAAGATGACAAACATTGTGCCCATAGAGCCCATTTTGTTGGGCATTCCAGCTGAGGGGAAGCTGGAAGGTTCACACTGCCTGGGCAGGCACAGCAGGCAGTGCTCACATACCAGGCCTTAGGCACACTGTTCTCACTTCATTTCTCTACCAGATGAAATTCTCTTGTGCTTGTTAACAGCTTCAGGCACATGGTTATCAACTGATCCCACAATGCCCATTACATTCTTGGAAAGTGCTATCACTCATCTGCTCTCCCAAAGGAAGGAACTGAGAATTTAAATAGAGCCCAAGAGCTGGTAGAGCATATGCATTACACTATTAAAACCACATGCACGGGCACACACATGCTATTGTTCAGGAACTGCTTACAGATGCCTGGTCACAAGAGATGGGGACAACCATATCTGTCCCTCTCAGGGCACATTGCAGCTGCCACACTTTGATCCTATGCCTTTGAACGACTCCCATACATCTTGCAGAGCTGTTATCTGTGGGATGGGCATTTGCTGTGACAAGGGCAAAACGGCAGCTGTCTCTGCCTGAAATGCAGCAAGTGGTCAGAGAAACTCTTCAATGCATAGCAACAGAAAACTGAGCAGCTAGATATTTACACTACACACATCTACAAAACATAACTGTTTTTATGGGAGACTCAGTCAGTGCTCTTTGGCAACAGAGGCACAGGAAAGAAATGTCCAGGAAAAACATGAAATATGGTATGGAGAAACAGTTCTGGTTTTATGTCCTTTAGGTGAAATGCTCTACAGTTTAAGCTAAGTAACAGGCACTAGCTAAAGGCACCTGTTACAGATCTTGCACCCTTTAAACCTAGGAGATGAAGTCACAAGCACATGAAAAGAAGCAAATATGTGACTTGCACAAGCCAGATAAGGCCTCCAGCCTCCTGAGCGTGACCATCGGACTAGGGCTTGGAGAATTCATCATGTGGGTCTCTACGTAGTTATCAGGAAAGACTGTCCTCTCAATCACCTAGAAAGATCTCGTGTTATCCTTACACAGTACTAAGGAATAGTCATTTCTAAGCTTCAGATGGCCTTGGAAATAATACAATTATTGAAGAAAAAGATTTAATAAAATATGTAGTTTTGACTTGGTTTTTCCATCTCTGAATGCTGGATGTATCATCCAAATGATACAGTTCCAGACAACTTCAAATGAAAACAAACTATAGCAATGTAACAGTAAATCCATGTGTCCCCACTATTACGCAGTTCCTATGTCACTGATATTTGTGAGTTTGGATCAGATGACCTAGATTGGTCCTTAATCTAACACTTCTAGGGTTCTATAAAATCCTCTTCTTACAATTTAGTGTCAGTTGATGTTTCTGCTTCACTGCTCTAGTTACCAAGGGAGGGGCTATAATATTACTTTACATAAAAAGTTTTTCCCTTTTTGCCACAGTAGTACAGTATTTTAAGTGAGGCGATGCCTGGGAGGTCTCTTTTGCAGTTTATAATTTTATCATTACCCTATTTGTCAGTACACCCATCTGCAAACACTCTGCTCATACTCATCAGCAAACTGATAGTCACTAAATCAAACAAAAGATAAATATACTATTCCTTTTAAGCAGGTTTTAAGACACTGCTCATTGCAAATAGTCTATTTTCATTATTTAGACAAGACTTCAAGAGATCTCTTTCTTAACCACGGGCTGAAGAGAATATTGAAATATCGTTGACAATCCATATCTCAAAATACATCACCAAAATAAATTAGAAGTTCATCTTTGGAACAGTAGCCATGGCATGTGTATGTGCCTGTTTTTGTCACAGCAGCATGTTGAATTTCTAGATTATAGCCCATTTGCAGCAATTCAACAAAGGTTTGCGCATTGCATTGTAGCAGTTGCTCCAGAACTAAGTGCATACACGAGAGCATCAGCTAGGAGAACATCTTGCACCTGACATCAGACTCCTGCCACTCAGCAAGCAGAGGAAACATTATCCTGGCGTACCACTAAGCATTGTGTTTCATGTGGTGTTGCAAGCGTTCTGCTTCCTCCCTCACTATTGTTGTAGCCCTGTGATTTGGACGCTAGGCCAGGGTTTTTCTAATCCCACTGTAAATTCCAATAAGCTGTACTCTAAAGAACAGTTAGGAGGGGATAAACTGTAGGTATTTTGAAATGAACTTGCAGCAGGTACATCTAAATCACAAACTAGGATGCGTGTCTCTGCTTAAAGCTTTAATCTGTGATTTACATCAGCAGACTCTGACATAGGCAAAGGGTTTCTTTGCATGTATCTACTCTGAGATTAGAAATAGAGCATTCTAATGAGTCCCTAAACAGCACTGCCATTTCCTAGCCTGTAAGGCCCTTGGTTAAGTTGCATAGTCACCAGCAACAAACAAGGGAAACAACATTAGATAGAAAGCAACCTCTTACTTTTCTAGAAGCATTCAATTTTTTCTACTTTTTTTCACATGAATATCAAATAGAAAAAATAAAAAAAAATTTACAAACTGCAGTGGTATTCAGATAATATAAATACATTCTAATGATAAAAAATATAACAGGCTACGAAAGGAGGTCAAGCTGAAGAAATTCTAAGTTATTTTCTTGGATCTTGTTTATGTTCTTTAGGATTAGGGACAGGAAAGCTATAAAAAGTCTTACATATTTTTGTGTGACCTTGACTAAACAGCTTGAATCCTCTCTGCTCGCTTCCTTTCATGATGATTGGAAATTACAATAATTAAATTTCCTCTCAGGCTGCATGGTGAAGCTTAATTTAGTAATGTCTTAAATATACCATGGCATCCTTGAATAGAAAGGACTAAAAAATCCAAAATACATTTTCATTTAAATCCATTCTAAATTTTTCTTCTTTTACTGATGCCCACAAACCATGCAATTATAATGACTGCAATTCAAGTCAGGAAAATTAAGACTTTTAAGTCATCATTCATCAAGTCCTTATTACCTTATGGCAAGATAGTACCTTCACTGCTGGTATTTCTTTGTCCCTGTATCTTCTACAATATGTATTATAGTGTCATGTGTATCTACAGTATATAAGTAATAACAATAAAGAAAATCCTTGTAAAAGAACAACCTTGAACCAAAAGTGAAATATGCAGTAAAAATTAGTGGTCAAGCTAGTAAGATTCAGGTCCCTAGCAGTTCTGGTTCTGCTAGCATTTGTGAAATAGTCTCGCTTTTGTTAACTTGAAATGCTACTAAGATTGGAGTTGTGTCCTTCAATCTCTAGTAACACTGAGCTGACTCTTACTTACCTCTTCCACCCATGAAAAATAACATCATTTGGCATTGCAGGGAGAAGGATGGAGTTGAGCTGACACGGGAAGAAACATTCAAATACCGATTTAAGAAAGATGGAAAAAAGCAGTATCTAATTATTAATGAGTCAACCAAGGAGGACAGTGGACACTATACCGTGAAAACCAATGGTGGGGTATCAGTCGCTGAACTAATTGTACAAGGTAAGCATAGGTAATGAAAAAGGAGAATCTGAAAACATGAAAACAGGCTGAAGGTAACCTTCTCCGGGATAGTGCGGAGGGATAGTGCATCATCCTTGTGCCAGGGAAAAAGAATATTTCATAGGTGGCATTAGGTTTGATAACAGAGGCCTCAAGGAGAACTCAGACCTGTGTGCCGGATGTAATGGATACCCTGATAGTAACAGGGGCTTAGCTATCAGTCTTATTAAAGCCCTGCATGCTGTGGATTTTCCTTCATATTTCACCTTTCCACAAACAGCTTGCTCAGCCCTAGCCTTTTCTACTCAGTAAAGCCACGCCAAGTGTTTATTAACAGATCTATTCTGATTTGTCGATTTGTGTACTGACTATTCTCGCAATATCAGAGAAAAAGCTGGAAGTTTATCAGAGCATTGCGGACCTGACAGTGAAGGCACGTGACCAGGCTGTCTTCAAGTGTGAAGTTTCTGATGAAAATGTGAAAGGAATCTGGTTGAAAAATGGCAAGGAGGTGGTACCAGATGAAAGAATAAAGATCTCCCACATTGGCAGGTTAGTCTTGTTTCCGAAAGCATGTACAAGTTTGGATATTACGTTACAACCCACAGGAATTATTATCTCAGGGGGACAGGAATATAAAGCAAGACTTTGTCCTGGCTCCAGCTAAAATGAGAAAGTTAAAATCTTCTCATCCACAATCAGCACATAGTCACAGGCTTGCTTTGGTATGTGATCTGGCCTTTTGCATGTATGGAATCAGTGGAGCATCAGCAGAATTTGTTTTCAGTTTTCATTTGGATTTCATGTTTTGCTGGTATTCAAAATATCTAGAAAACATGTTTTTGGTAACTTTAAAATTAACGGTAGTGTTGAGACAGATTAATATAGCATTTATGTATAAGACCCTTCAGAAAAACTACTGATTCGTATATAAATATTAACCATTGCACCAATCCATGCTCAAGTTTCTTAATACCCTAACTCTTACTGGCAATCAAGACCAGGAAACGTCCTAAGATACATGAGTACTACATGTTAGGTAAATTCTTCCTTGGTACTCCCTTTCTCTACGCTGTTTTGAATTTACAGTAATAAAGCGATGGAAGATCAATGTTTATCTTGTTTTTTACACAGCTTACTGTATTTACAGTCTGATCAAATTAAGTATGTCAGCAGTGCTACAATTGTCCTTTTTAAGGGTAAATGACCAGACTAACAGAAGCAGAGAAACAGCTTCCTCTCTTCAGAGTAGACTACACATTAACCTTGACAAGAAAAATCCACTCACAGACATCATGCTGAGATGGATTTACTCAAATGCTGGAAGCAGAGCAGCCTATAGCCCTAGAGGATGTTGACTTGATGTTAGGGAAAGCGGAGAATAAATAGTGCTGTTTGTTAAAATCCTATAGCCTGCACCTCATCTCTTGAAATAGCCTTGTTTCTCCTGGAATGGTAAGGTAAGGGAGTGGACCATATTTGTTCATGTTTCCAGAATCCATAAGCTCACTATTGAGGACGTTACGCCAGGTGACGAGGCTGACTATTCATTCATCCCTCAGGGATTTGCTTACAACCTTTCTGCCAAGCTTCAGTTTTTGGGTAAGTTGTATTAGAATATACAATGGGATTTCCACAGGGATAAAAGGATGGAACTAATCCTGGTCATACCAGGAAAGACTATGGAGAATCTCTTTCCAGATACCTCAAGACGGGTGCATTACGTTGCTTTTGCCCGTTATTTTGCTATTATTGCTACATCGTTTTACAGAGCCTGTTTTCCAGTTTATTGCATTAATCTACAGATGTACACTCCTTAAGAGGATTTAATGATTAATAAGTTTTAGATTACTTTTTGAATGCAAATTATATGAAATTTTGGTTTTCAGATCTATTTATCCTAACTCTCCCCACCTCTTTTTTTTCCAGAGGTCAAGATTGATTTTGTACCAAGAGAAGGTAAGAATATTCATTATTTATATGCAAGTAAACATGTTTTCAATAGCAAAGGAAACTGTATCTTCATTTTTAATGAGGAGTTGACATAAGTAGTCACCTCTTTTTCATACAGAACACTCAAACCATATTTTAAACTTATTTCTTTGCCTTTGCTATAGAGCCTCCCAAAATCCACCTTGACTGTCTGGGCCAGTCCCCTGACACTATTGTCGTGGTGGCTGGGAACAAACTGAGATTGGATGTTCCCATATCAGGAGATCCAACACCCACTGTCATCTGGCAGAAAGTGAACAAGGTAATGTGTAATCTGACACAATAGCTGAGGCAAGAATGTCACACCAGTAAATTTATTTTATTTCTCAAATCTGTCTGTGATTAAAAATTCTTATTTAAAATTATTTTTAATTATTTTTAAATTGTAAAGTATTTTTTAATTATTTATTTTTTAACTCAAGAAGAAAAATTAAATAGCTGCAATGTAGTTCACTGGGATTTATCTGTTTTTGTAGGAGTCACCTTGAACTGTGTTTTTTCTATGAACTTGCCTTTTGAACTTGAGCTTTTATGAATGTGACTTTTTTTTTCCTTCCAAAGGTAGGGACTGTATCTATATGAGTAGACATACATGCATGCAGGTGGTCGGATACCATCTAAGTTTATTCTTCTGATACCTCAGAGAAAAAGAAATTGATGATCAGTCACCCCCATGATCTCACTTGATAGTATGGACAAGTTCTGGAGGTGGCAGTTTCTTTTTACCATCTTTCTCAATAATTCTTCTACAGTTTGTGAAGAAGATGTGTTCTCAGCAGATCAGTGGGGTAAAGCTGTATTTGGTATAATGAAAAGAGAGGACACTAGCTATTTGCCTAATCAGAGCACTTGCAAAACATCAAAGAAAAAAATTAGAACCTAGACACAAAAGTGTCTAAGCGAGCTTCCTTCCTGGCTATCTCTGAACATCCACACCCCTCACCATCTGTGTGCTCTTGAGCTATAACGAGCACAAAACAGACATAATTTGCATAAGATTCTACAGCATCATTACACTTTCCATAGGTAGCACAAAAGTAAGTAGATATAGAGAAAATAATATTGCCAATTATATTCATTTTCCCAGACTCATTTCTTCACAACTTTGCAGCATTCTTTGTTCAGGTGGACATATTTAGTAACATTTAGGATTTCTTTCTGCAATGCAGAATTAGTATGGAACCTAACAAAACAGCCATTCATCTCTTCTTAAGGAACCAGAAGCAGTTTTTCTGACCGTCTCATACAAACATTTCAAACCCTACAACTTATTATTTCCAAGGTTTGAGGTCTCAACATGAGTAAAAGGAAACAAGTTTGATTTGAAGGATGCATAGCATATACTAACTACTGAAATCCAAAATAAACAATACCAAAGCTTCAGAATACGTTGCTTTCTGTATGTTACAGATCTGACTATGTTTCTGACCATTAAAACATTTATATTGACTTACTATCCCATCGTTACAGAAAAAGGTAAACCTTATTTATGTAGCTATACAAAATAATTGTTACCACAGGATGCACACAGACTCGGAAGCAGTTGCTGTTCTACTGCAGGAATGCATCTTTGTTTATGAAGCTGTAGATTCAGTTTTGCTGACTTATCCTTCCTTTAATTCACTACAGTCCGATACATCTATTTCCATTTCTGCTTTTTACTTTCATATCTGTTGTTTCCTTCCCAGCACTTTTTGCTCTCACTTTGCTCTTCACTTTTCTCACACCTCCATGTTCAAGCACCCCAGCCCACCTATGGACTCTTCTGACTTGCAGAAACAGCTTTAGTGTTCTGCTCAGAAAATTCAGCTTTCTGTGGTTTCTTTGTTTATCTAGAAAACTGATCTGTTTCGAAGCAATGATGACTCCATGACTCCCTCAGAAAACAGCAGTGATTTAAACACTGATAGTAAGGTAAGTTCCTTATTATTTTTGCGGACACATAAATATGCTTAGTGTTTTCCATTTAAATGGTCCTATTCAGACAAAAATAAAATTCAAGTCAGTAGATTTTAAAACTGGTGAAGCAAATAGCACAGCAAGCCCAACATCCTGCCTCACAACAGCGATTACCAATGACTTTGAACAGGCAAAACAGATCTGGAGAGTGAATTTCAAGTAAGGTATTGGTCAAGGAAATCTCTTTCTAATCACCGTTACATGGTGGCTGGATTACAAGCAATCAAAGAAGCTGTTTAAAACTCACTTCGATGTATTTATGAACGTTTATCCCCCACCTTTTTTTTGTTGTTGTTGTTTCCCCCACTAAACTCTAAGCTTCAATAATATCTAGAGGAAGAAAACTAAGACAAAATCTTACAAGACACAAAGAAAGATGAGAATGAGTCAAAAGAGTAAGCAAAGTATGTACAAAACAGTCAAAAGAAGACTTATTTTCCAACAACTTTCCTTTTTTTGTAATAGACAACTTTTTGATTTTGGTAGATACAAAAGATTTTACATTTGCTATGCAACAATACACCTTTCTCAGGGCACCTTTCTCAGGGTTAGGATTCTGCTGTGCTAGTCAGTGGACGGGCACAAATGCTTTGTAATGCTTCTTCCAAGTCTGAAGATATGTGGGCACATAAAGAGTAGAGCACGTTACAAATGCACAGCAAAGTTCCTGTGGTTATGTTTAGACCTCACAGTCAAGAGAAGAGTAGAAAGTTATCCCATATCACATTCTTGAGTGACAGAAATCACACTGATGCCATTAACAAAGGAATACAGTACCTTTTTTAGAAGGAAATTGATCAAATCTGTTATCTGATGCCAGATATTGTTGAACAGAAGTGTTTGCCCTAGTATTTGAATTGAATTTGTAACCCCCTTTGAATTTACAATCTACACAACTGTTATCCATGAAACTTTACATTGATACTTGTAGTTATCCCAATTAGGAATCTGTAGTACCGGGTGTGTGAAACTAGCAATGAATCATAACAACCTGGGGACTTTCAGAACCAATTTTTCTCTAAATTACTTGCTTTATGCATGCCATTTAGTCGGTATTTTCTCTTTTCTCCATCCAAATGTGGAGAAAAAAATATTCATAGCTTTTGAATAATATTGATAATATTCAAAATGAAGCTTTCCATACAGGCTCATTAGGCTGTCTCTGGCACAACTCGCATTGACTTTTCCTGTTACTTTCAATGCCCACAGCTTCTGTTTGAGTCTGAAGGCAGAGTTCGCGTGGAGAAGCATGAAGACCACTGTGTCTTCATCATTGAAGGAGCTGAAAAGGAGGATGAGGGAGTATACAGAGTTATAGTTAAGAATCCAGTGGGCGAAGACAAGGCTGATATCACAGTCAAAGTTATTGGTAAGTGAAGGAAGGAAATAACCAGAGCATGAAAGTGTATTGAGTTCACTGAAACTCACTCAACTCTGAAATTGATGCAGGTTCCGAGTTTAAGCTTTAAAAATAGACAGAAAATGATCATAAAGGCAGGAATACTTTCAATTACAAAATTTGGCAGAAGTATTTTTCATAGGTAGTTGCCTGCCTTGTGAAAAGGAAAGCGAACAACTAACATTTTATAGATGACATTCCCTTCTAAGGAACACCCTTCAGGCTAGTATGAGATGAGAAAAACTTCCTGTCATTTTTTTGTGTTTTCCATTTTTAAACAAAGATGACTTCCTTCTGTACATAGTAAGCGGCTAATGGCATAAAGAGAGGCAGCGTATCAGATACAAGATAGACTGACACTGTGAGTCACAGAAGAGCTGGAGGAAATATGCTTTTGAGTCAGTAATTTTTATCAATTTTCTCATGTTTAACTTGTTTTTACCCTACCATGTATATGACAAATGCTCAGGTTATAAGCAAATTTTGAATTGATAAACTGGAATTATTTTCATCTGCAGTATTTAAAGTTAGAATTAACTGCTTTTCATCTTTTATATCTCCAAAATAACAAAATATATGAGACACGCAGCTGTTATACTCTAGACAAAGTTTATTCTAGACAGAGTAAGAAACCCTGGAGCAAGTCTATTGTTACAGGATTGAGAACAAACTACTACTAGGTTTGGATTGCTGGTTCTCATTTGAGTGGAGGACTGGTGAAGCTGTTTGCTAAAACACCTAGCAGAGTTCTGTCCAGTGGTTTGAGGTAAAAGAGCCAACAAATGAGCAATTTTATTTCTTTATGAACAAAATAAAGGCAGGAGGCATCCTCTGTCTACAAGAGATTTCGCTACATACCAGAGAAGGAAATACCAATGCTGCTTCCCACTAAGAAGTGGGTTCTGTCTGTTTTCTTTTTCCTGGTTCATAGCATAAATCTATGTCAGTCGTAGATGACTAGATGCAATTTATCACAGCTAGCACACAGCTGATTACCCAAAACCTTGCGTTTTGCAAAAACGTGATGATGTCTGGAAAGAACAAGATAGCTGAATAATTAAACAGTATTTAAAAGAAAACCAAACTAACCTGGAAGCATCAAAAAGTAGAATTCACTCTGGATTAAGACCATGCATTCTATGTTGTATCTACTGTTGTAATCTGACAAATTTCTATCATGGCCTTTATAAGTCCATGATAAATACTACTACTACTACTAGGAAATTCCTCAGGATGTCTGATTTTTTTTTTTAAGATTTATGTATATGTATGATATACAGAAAAAAAAAAAAAAAAATTAAAGAAAATTATTTCATTGATTTGTGGACAATAAGTGTAACAGTAACAACCCCCATTCGTTTTCACGTTTTCTTCAGATGTTCCTGACCCTCCAGAAGCTCCCAAGATCAGCAACATTGGAGAAGATTACTGCACTGTGCAATGGCAACCACCTAAATACGATGGTGGGCAACCAGTGCTTGGTAAGAAGTGCTGAAAAACAAAGTTGCCAGCAGCATCACCTATATTATTGCTGCTCCTTTACAACGATGCCAAAGGATTTCATAAGTGTATTCACTCTAGGAAGGCTGACCCTCAGACATTAAAGTAGCAAATTTTCAAATAAGTCAATTCTGGCCCTTCAATATTAGGGAGAGGGTGCCCCCTGCCTGTGCTATTTGAATCCAAGAAATATTTCAGCAAGTTAGCAAAGCAGAAGATGCTAAAACTAGGTATTCCCATTCAAGACAGAAATTTTAGGTCAGTATACATGCCTTTGACCTTGCTTAGGAATAACAAAACAGAGCCGTGGTCATGTCAGACATCAACTCCAGACCTCTGCAATCTCAAGCACTCATGCAATACATTTTATTTCTTTTTAGAAAGCTAGTTCATAATTCTCCTTCACATACAACCACACACCATGAGTCACAAAACATATTTCAAACTCTTTAATGACTTTAAAATCTGCACTAAAACTTGAGGCCAAAATAATCACGTGATACAGGGAACAAGCTGAAGCAAGCAAGAGTATCACCCATACCATGGTAAGTTCTCTGCAGAGCACGGTGTTTGTCAGATAGAACTCCCTGTGACCCTCAGAAGGAAAAGGAAGTAAGGCAGGATCTCAGCTAATTTTAGAAAAAAAAAATCCTCTAGACACCAAATCTAGGAATTTGTTTAATAAAGATCATTGGAATTTCAGTTTCTTTTTAAAAAATACACTGAAACCTCCATGGAAGTCCCATGGAGGTGCCAGAGTTAGAAATGTTCTACAATTCGTTTAATCCCTTGTACAATACTTGGAAGAGGGGAGTTTGTATTTGCTTTTGAATATTTTGACCGCATTCACTCATGCCTCATTTAATTCAATAGAAGTTACCTATGGAGGTATAAAAAAGGTACTACTGGGCCAGTCTGTTGTTTGAGAGGAAACAAGCAAGAATTCAAAGTATTTGGTGCAAAGATACATAGCAATAGCTGTCATGTTACCACAACCAACCCCCCTGCCCTTGACTGGGCAAAGCCCATGACTTTGGTTTGTATAGTTGTCAGGATATACATTTCATAAAGTTATTTGGTTTGTTTTCACTGTCAAAGGAATGATTTTGTTAACGTTCCACCAGCAACTCTTAGCACTACCTGAGGAAGTAGTCTCATGCAATTAGCATAATTAGCAATTAGCATAAGACTGTGCTAATGATTGAGCTAGGCTAAAATACCTGAATGAAAGCCAAGAAGCAGCACCATCCATTAAAAAAAAGTTGCAGTAGCAAATTCAAAGACCAGAGAAAAAGATGTGTGCATTCTTGTCTGTCTTTATACCGTTACAGATATAGGCATTCTACCACAGCCTTTATTATTTGTATCTAGCAGATATAAAAAAGAAACTCACACCCCACCTTCACTGTTACGCACCTTTTATGGGGCTCAATAAGTATAATTGTTTGGGTAAGAGTGTCAGATAGAAAGTAATACAAGAGGAGAGTTGTGGAAAATACGGAAGCCTCACAGAACTCAGACGCAGTAATTTTGGATCACATTTGGCTCTTTATGTCATAGAGAAAAAGGTGCTTTTCTTGTTTCCTGCATGTGAAATCATAATTTGCAGTTCCTTTACGTCATAAGAGATATCCTTCCAGGCTATATTTTAGAGAGAAAGAAGAAGAAGAGCTACCGATGGATGAGACTGAACTTTGACCTTTTAAAAGAGCTAACCTATGAAGCCAAGCGAATGATTGAAGGAGTCGTTTACGAGATGAGGATTTATGCTGTGAATTCTATTGGCATGTCCCGGCCAAGCCCTGCCTCACAACCCTTCATGCCAATTGGTGAGTTCTACCCCACTCCGTATTGTTTCTAGCACATAACCAAGAACAGGACAATTTTCACCTCTTCAACTGTCCTTATGCCCAAAAAGAACATGTTAGGAAAGGTTATACTATATTTAATCAGCCTTTTCCTTTCTCATCTCGTCATCTTCCTCTTCTCTGTCTCTCATTCCCCTTCCTGCGAAGCACAGAGGTTCCAGTTTCATGAAATTGCTGATGAATTTTTAGTTGTTATAATTAGAAGTGTGAGAGTCAAGCTGGATCTGGAAAGGAGGAGAACTAATTGACAGAAATTTCCCTGTCCCTCTCAGTTTCCCCCATTGCCTTATGGGTGCAAATATCACTGTATCCCACCAAGCACTCCATTAATCCTGGCCTCTCCACAGCTAAAAGGATAGCTGATTAAAAAAATATTTAAGGAATGATTTCCTATAAATAATCCTTCCCATCACAGCAGTACAGTATCTCCTGCAGTCTCTGAGCTGGAGCAGAGAGTCCTCAGGAAGCCTGTCTGCTAAGAGCTTTGGAACAAGGAGCCACAAAATTACAATTAGTTGGAGATTAATATGACTAGAGTTGCTACATCTACAAGTATCAGTGAAGGGGGACAACCTGCTGAAGGAGATAACGTAAAAGCAGATGATGCAGTGAAGGGGTCAGAAGGAGCGGATGAACTGAAAGAAGGGTCTCTTAATTGTGGATTTCAAACACAAAACAGCTGGTCTGCAGCAAAAGAGGGCAAACAAAAACCATCAGGCGGAGCTACGGAAAAAAAAGGTCCAAGGGATTTTTTCTTGATTAAGGATAATGTTCTCACTTACTGCTTAAGAGGTTTGGGGTTTTGTTCGCGTACTGTGTGATTGTGTATGCTCCCAACTGCTTTTGTCTCATTTGCAGTTCACTGTTCTTGATTCCATTTGAATATGAAAAATTTTGACATAGCTATAGAAAGGAAAGTGGATGATGTATTTTTTGTAATAACATCAGGAACTAAGATCAATTTCAATCAGTTCCATAATTTATAAAGCTGTATTTAACTTACTTTATATATTACATATTAGAAATATTTCATATGTAAAATCTCTTAATTATATTCAAAAGCTATCCAGTTTAGAATATAAATATATACACATACAGAGTATATCAAACATATATTTCTTTAACATTATTGCTTTTATGTTACGCATAATATTACATTCCAGTAATTCCAAATGTAATTTTGAACATGTTATCTTTTCTATTTTACAGTAGCATTTATGCGTATTCACAATTTGGGATTTTTCAGTTAAGGCTTTTCTTGTTTGTTTCCTTTTTGATTAGTAGACAGGAGTTGTGCTTAAGAAGACTGAATCTAGCTAATGGTCTTCCTGAACTACGGATTTAAAAAGAGCCATGAGACTTCTGTTCTGAAAAGATATGAAATAGCTATATGTAACTGAAGTGAAAATTTTTCAGCCCCAAAATATTTCTCTCTGATATGTCTCCATTACAAATGAGCCAAATAGAATTAGTGTTTCAGTAAACGGAGTCAAAACTTGTAGACATTTTCTTCACTGTTTGAGGAAAACGCATTACATCAAATTTAGCCACTAACGATTTTGTCTATCTACAAACAGGGTGTAAATACAGCATACAAATTGTATGTATTTTTTATTTTAAAATTTTTCTGCAGACTTCTGCTGTCTCACTCGCCTACAACTTCTTTTTTCATTGGCTTTTACATATTAAGGGAGCATATGTGAATAGGAACTACTGTCTTACCCTCTTATCTTCCACCCACCTCCCTCAAACCCCCTAATACAGGAATCTTCTGGCACACATCTATTAAAATGAAGTACCAGGTATTACATTTTACAACTGAACTTCAGCTAAATCCATTTTATTAAAACTGACAATGATATATAATTCTATATCTAATATAAATACTAATCACAAATTCTACAGCCTTTGAATTCTCAGTTATACTGCCGTTTCTCAGAATTTACTTCTCCATATTTCCTTACAGCTCCTCCAAGTGAACCAACCCACTTTACAGTGGAAGATGTCTCTGACAGCACCGTTGCCTTGAAGTGGAGACCCCCTGAACGGATCGGAGCCGGGGGATTAGATGGCTACATTGTGGAATACTGCAAAGAGGGATGTAAGTAAGCACAAGTACTAGGCAGCAGCAACTGAACATTATTATAATACTACAGTTGCAACAGTTTCACTGAAATATCACAATAAATAACCATATCCAGTATCTCTAAATTTGAACTCCAATCTATGACTAACATCCTTGCCATCCATCACCAGCTTTACTCCGACATGACAGTCAAACCATGACAGTCACGTCAACCATAACCTCATATTCACAATCATAAATGTCAATAGAGGAAAGTATTAAAAAATACCAGTGCTGTTCTATAGTCACTGTTACACTTTTGTAGTATTCAAAAATTGTGTATTCTCTAAAAACCAATATAATACCATGACTGTAAGAATATCAGTCAAAGTTGCAAGTAACTGCTACCTCATCTCATTTAATGCTCGTGGTCTCATAGTAAGAATAGCTGCGCCATATCTACAACATTTGACTTACTGTGATGCTTATTGTTTTTGTATATGATGCAAATGTTATTGTATATAACTTTTATGTTATAAAATCAAATAATCATTTCAGCCATGGGATTTTCTCTGACGCTAAACTTGTCATATGACCTAGACTAGGGTTTTTACAGGGTATAATTTATCCAGAACTCATTTCTAGTCTTTAGTGACATTGTCATGAAATTACTAGAACCCCTAAGTCACTGTCACAGAAGAATAATTTTATCAGTAGTACTTCTGTGCTGTTAGAGTAACTAAGGAGGCACTAGGAACTCTGTTCTACCACATCAAACAAGAAAGTAAGAATAAATTCCAAAAGTTATGAGCTCTATTACTGTTTTCAGTATATACGGCTCTCACCATTCTGTCTGGATACCCACAGAAGATACATTTCAAGAAAAAAATGAAATTGAGGCTTTGCTTTCTAGCTAAAAATGCTTCCACAATCCCCCCCCCAATCTTTTGCTACAGAAAATAAATGTAGAGAAGCGCCAGCGGTCTAAGCTCCATAAAACAGAATGTCAAAGAAAGCACCCAAAGATGATTCCTGTACCCCTAACTATTTTGAGTAAAAAGTGTATGCATTCCTGAAGTGCATGTGTAAATACATCTTCTAGATCAAGAGTTCTTTCCCAGATTAGTTTATTCCATTTTAAGCATGGTATTGCACGTTACATTCATTTTACCTTAATACAAATTAACTTTCAATTGTAGACAAGGCAACAGTTTGGAAAAATAAGATCTTATTACAATATGAAAATCCTGTACTTGCAGCTACAGAATGGATTCCAGCTCTTCCCGGCCTAACCGAGCGTACTTCTGCACTGATTAAAGACCTGGTGACAGGGGACAAACTTCATTTCCGTATAAAGGCTATAAACTTGGCTGGTGAGAGCGCAGCAGCAATAATCAAGGAGCCCATTACTGTTCAAGAGATCCTGCGTGAGTACCTAGATTGAATAAATCTCACTCATCTATTTCCTCTGGTCAAATATCTAATCGTGTACACAGTGCAGAAAAGATCTGGAACTGACAAGCCCGTGCCTTCTTCTGAGGGTAACATCCAAACAGCTCTTTCTGTCTGACTACAAGACAAATATCTTCTGAGAACATTACCTTACTGTCTGGGTCTTTTCTTTCTAAAGTGTAGCTTTTAAAACAAAATCCTACTTTGTCCTTTCAAACTATGTGTGTTTCACCTCATACCAATAATGGCATTGCCTGCATTTAAGTGGCACATTTTTAAATATTTAGGGCTCTGCTGGAAAAGCTGTTATACTACTGCAAAATGACTGCATGGACCGGGGCAAGAGACCTCTTAACATAAAAGCAGTCATCTGCACCTGATTGTCCTAGATTATTTATTAACACTCTGTTTATCACCCAATAGCAGTAGATTATAATTCATTTGGCTGGTCTCCAAAAGATAACATGAGCTGCTAACAGTGTATCCCTCAACCTTTACTCGCACAAAGTGTCTGCCAGAGTCTCACTAACAGTAAAACAACTCAGTGTAAATGAGAGTTGTAATGCATCTCAAAATCAAATGGATATGATGACATATACCCTAACTGTAGGTTAATAAATTCTTTCTATAAATGACTGTGACAAGAGCAAGGGACATGGGGAGAACATAGAAAGCTTTCCAGTGAGGTAGCGGAAAGCAGGGAATGGAAGAAAGAACGAGAGCTAAGGTCCTAAGGTTAGTGAAAAGTAAGCTGCTGCCCTGTTACTCCACTCCTTCAATTTCAAAACAGAACTATAATGGAATGACTATAGAGAGGTACAGGAAATTCATTGATTGCTCTACTTTCTAAGTCCACAAACATCCCCAAATGACAACTTGCAAAAAGCTGTAGTAACAACAGAGCAATAGATTAATCATTGTCTGTAGTTGCTCTTTCACTCCAAGAGTCCTGTCCGCAGTCCTGTTTTGGGATAGGATACCCAACCTGCCCAACGGGGCTTTGAGCAACCTCATTTAGGGGCAGGTGTCCTGGCCCATGGCAGTAGGGTTGGAACTGGCTGAAATTTAAGGTCCCTTCTAACCAAAACCATTCTGTGATTCTACTGAACTGAACTCCAAAGAAACGAAGCCCACACAGACGGCTTATATCCAACAGAAGTCAGCCAAGTCTACCATTCTGAATGCAACACAGTTTCAGAAGTCCTGCTGTCAATGCAACCTGTGCATTGCTACCAGAATTGTATCTGGTAGCCAAATGCATTTGAAAGTTCTCAGAGCATAATCTGCTCCACAACTGTATAAACAGTTTTTGCACAATTTTCTTAGGCTTACATGTATCCAAGCCCCTCCTCTTTAGAGTTTTGCCTTATTTGTTCTGTAAGTAATATTTCAAGTAATCTAAAGCCCGAGATTTAACATATTACTAATGCTTAACTGCAGAGCGCCCTAAAATCTGGCTGCCACGCCATCTCAGACAGACTCTGGTGAAGAAAGTGGGTGAGACAATCAATATTGTGATCCCTTTTCAGGTAAGTACTGGCTTCTAGTTTGTCATAGCTATTTATCATTATCATAAAGTAGTTTCCGTTATGTGAGTTCCTGCGGCTTCACTCATTGAAAAGTATTAAACAAAATATGGCTGGTGATTAAAAAAAATAATCTCCCAAACATTAGAAACAAAACAAAAAACTCTGGTTTCAGTCAGTTTTTCTTACTGTCCCAGTTTCTTCCAAAAGAAGAAACCTCCTTTTGGTGAAGAAGGTAACTGCTCTAACTCTATAGCCTTTTCTTGTTAATTGACCATAGGATGCATCTTACACGCAAAAAAATACACACACACTCAAAAAAATAAAAATAAAAAATGCAAGCAACTACACTTCTGAAGCCAGGGTATATTATATTACTGGGCCATTTCTTAGACAAAAGTGTGTAAATTCATTTCTGTAAGTCTGATTACAGAAAATCGAGTTTGTATGCAAATAGAATACAACAACTAGCCATATACAGAATCTGTGTGTACAATAAGAATACCTTAGGTTTTCTTAATAATAAGGTATTAATATACATGAGCTCAAGGTGTTAAAAATAAAAAAAAAAAAAGGCATAGCATGGCAAGTATTGTCAAGAGTAGCTACATGTTGTTACGGCAGGCACAAAATTGCCGATATATTCACACAGGCTGACCTAGGACAAGCCTACCCAGCTACCCTGTCTGTTTTTTCTACAGCTGTATAAGCAATTTTAATGGCTATTCATAAAACACCACGTGCATTTTTTTGGGTGCTATAGTCTCAATAAAGCACAAGAATTAATGTACGAAAGTAAAAGGTCTACTGACTGAGACACGGGAACAGAAATTATAAACCGCAGATAAACTGCAGTTCAGAGAGCAATCCACTGTAATAGTCAATGTATCATTTAGTCTATTCCTCAGTCATAATTTGAAAAAAAAAAAATTTCTTTGCTGTCCACGATGGATCTTTATGATAATTTAATCACTATTATTATCAAAGAGTTTTGAAATTCTGTTGTAAAAAGTGCTAGAGGTATGCAAAAGATTTCTTCAGCAAGGAAGACATACATTCACATTACATTCATTTGTTTGGAAAGTATCAGCAGAGAAAAAAAGATATATATGACCAAAATCTATATAAAATATCACAAGTATTTTGCTTTGTGGTTACTGGGTTACATGAGGAGTTGCTTTTGCACAGAGATATATCTAATCAGTAAACAGTTGCAAACCAGCACATGGAGTAACTGCTTTGAATTGCATGCTTGCACTGCTTTGACATTATCATGTTTATTTTTTCCTTTCATGTTAGTTACCTCCAAAATTGCTAAAACGTCCCCTTCACTGAGGTTTAGCCACATGCAAAGTTCAACATTTTACATATATTTTTCAGTTACATAAATATTTTGGAATTTATGAAAAATAATTAAACTGGTATTTTTGCTGCCTTAATGTCTGAGCTGAAGTCTGAACTTACACAAAATTGACAAGCTGTTCCCTAAACAGAGGAAGTGATACAGTTTATGGGTTTATCCATTTGTGTCTGATGTCCCCTATACCTGGAACTTCCTAGCATAACAACCCTCTCGCTTAGGACAGCCTCATTGCAATAGGAACTGACAGTTCTTTGCCCTCCTTCCCTAAACTGGCCCAGCTGACATGTCCTCAATTCCCTGGGCCAGAGAAAGCACACGCTGCAACTAATCCAGGGCTTCATTTACCTTGACTGATCATTCAGCTGTTGCCAAACAAAATACATAAAGACAAAGTCTTCCCTGACTTTTCCTCAGTGGGGACACTGAGCTTTCTGTTCACCACCCTGTCATCAGTTTTCACAAAGCTGTAATACATTAATCTGAAGAGATTTCTAGTCCGCTGCCAGACTTAGCTGAAATAATCCAAGTAATTCAAAAATTATTTCAGTGTCTGATTGACAGACAAATCATGCAGTGGTATAAACTTCTGTCTCCTAAAAAGGTAAGACTAACAAAAAATTCTAACACCTATTCATCAACACTAAATTTTTAGCCAGAGAGCAAAACCAGAGGATTTTAATTCAAGAACAACTGAAATAAATTTGTAGCTCTTCTTAAGCAATTCTTAATATCTTAAAAGCTTCTTAAGAGTACTTAAAACTGAGCATCTTTCAAAAAAAAAAAAAAAAAGCAATGCAAAAAGAACATTTGTCTCTATTTTGAAAAAAGTTTTAGTTCCTGACCATTTTTACCGAGGAAAAAGGCCCTAAATAGATATTATTGCAACCTTTAAATTGCAAAGAGGATATAGTAGTAAATACAGAAATACCAGAATTGCTCTGAAACCACGAGGCACTGAACACAAGCAGGAAGAATACTATCTAGCCAAAGAGTAGCTTAGTCTTCTATTATTTACAATTTTTGTGCAACCTGTCAAAATTTTCTGGCTTCTGTGGTCACTACTTTGTCATTTAAAACTGAGTTTCTATTACATATTTTGCCAAGATATCACGAGCTAAACTCTATTTGCAAACCTATTCAAATCTTTAGATAAGAATGTGCAGAGAAAGACATGTACAACATTATTATTTATCAATGTATTTTTCTGTTGAGTGCATTAGAAAGGTGGGAGTTATTACATGCTGCTAGTGGGTAAGAGTCACAGTATTACTCAGCAATATCCTTGTCTATCATGTATGTGTAAATATAAATATCTAAAAGCACATAAATTTGCCATTCCCTTACAGTAAACTCCCTGAGGATACTTTGGTGTGCTATTTACCAACTCTGTCACTCGCTGCTCTCTCTCATGTTACCTATTACACATTACAGAAATCCAATCCTCTGTGATGTGTATCAGGAACGTGCTTTCTATCTGTTTATGCTTCTCACAGCCTATAAATATAAGACTATATGAAAACCAACACTGTGAACACTTGTAATCTTTCATTGCCACTCACAGCACCTCAAAAAGACCTATAATGAAAGCATCTGATCAACCACACTAGAGCAACAGTAGTTGCACAGCTTGATTTACAGGCAATACATTTCTTACAATAAAATAATGAAAAAGGATACTTCGTAATGTTATCATTTCTCATGACCATTTTTACCGAGAAATTTAGTGCCAGATCCTCTGTTCTCCTTATAATATCAATCAAGAACTATTCGATCTTGTAATCGGTCTGAGATATTGCCAAGTATTTATCAAATTAGAAATTTAAACAAACAAAAACCCTCTCTTCCATATAGTTATACCACTGTAAGTAGACTTTCTACTTTGAAAGCATTCTCCTAGTCAATGAGTTAAAAACATTCCTCATATCATTTTAAAGTATATGCTGAACCTAAAATAAATTACTTGTCAGTGTCACCAATAATCAGACATGGCTAGGAAAACAAACAGACATATCCTTTTCATTGTTCAAGAATTTCTACTATAGCTACCAGCTGAAGAAGAGAAGCCACCTCACAGGTTTTTTTTAAGAGTGTTCTAAGTGAAGGGTAAAGGTACACCAGAACAGGACAGAACAGCCTTACACCTAATATTTCAGAGCTACAGGCCAGATGGAAATATAATCCCTGACAGAAAACAGCAAGAAAACCAGTTAGTAAATGGGGAAAACGGAAGATCAAAAACCATTCAAGGTTTACTATTAACCCCGATGCAAAACGAATCACGATACAGCATCAGATGATTCAGACTCCAGAGAAGAGACTGTTCATTAAGGAACAGCATTTTGTAGGTGGTTTAGAATCCCTCCAAGTGCTATTTTGGACAGATCTCTGGTTTTGGCTTGTTTTGTTTTTTATTTCATATGAAAGAAGGGTGTTTTTTTTTTCCTAATACTACTGAAAAATTAAATGATGTCGCAAAGTCTTTCTGAGCAAGTAGCAGACAAGCCTAGAACAAAGGGGCAGCAGCAAAACAAACGGATTTATTTTTAAAGACACAGTCTTTCAAAGTATGTTCCAAGCACCCAGTGAACTGAAGAGACTTCTAAAGGTGCTTTCTCTTCTTGTTTTCTAGAGATGGTGACAAATACATGTCCTAACCTCAGTGCTTTGGGCTTCAGTTACAGGGCAGCCTAACCTGATCCAACTGCTTGCTTGGATGGTCTCACTTTCTCTCCCCAACCATTTGAGCTACTTCTGGCATTTGTAGCCCTGTGCTGCACCATTTCACCATGCCAATCTGGCAAAAAAAATTAAAAAAATATATATTTTATATATATATATATATATATATATATATATAAATGTTTTCTCCTAGATTGGCCATAAATACAGTTAATAAATACCCTATGCCCCATTTCTGTTTTATTGGGATTCTTGTTGTGGAAACATACTACAGAAGTAGCACTCAAAACTTCAGAAGAACTGACTACTATCTACCAGTTTTCCCAGAAGTGGCTGACTGACAGTGCTGTAAACCACAGATAGCTCTCTGATTACACAACACCATCTTTCATAGGTATGGCAACACTGTCTGTCTATACTGACAGCCAGAAAAAGAATTTTGCTACGCAATTATACGGTAAGTTTCACACCCCAAGACTTCAAAATTATAGCAATGTTTTGAAAGATATTGAAAATGCCAGGGGATAAAGAATCAAATGTTTTATGGGAGAGTGAGGAAAGGAGCAAACAACTAATTAACTCCTCAAATATTAAAGACTTCCATTCCTTAACAATCATCAGGGTGAGACAGATCAACTGTTGGCTTCAGAGATGCCTGGGAAAGAATACAAAAACCAGCACAAGTTTTTTTTTTTTCTGGGTGTGCTCTCAATATGATTTCAATCTCCTCTCTAAATACGTGGCATCCTCAGGTCACTGTGTCACTAAACCCCACAGATGAGAGCAGATATTTGTATGCAAGAAAACAGAAACTAGAAAGTGTTTAGAGACTCTAGTATCTCAGCTTTGCATATTAAGTTAGGCTTCCTAAACTTACAGAACACTAAAAAACAGAAAAGTGAAAAATGACAACCTATTATAGTCTAAAAATATCCTTTTTTCTCTTCAGGGGAAACCTAGACCCAAAATAACGTGGACAAAAGATGGTCAAAGTCTAGACGCCAAAGATGTGGGCATTCGGAACAGCAACACGGACACAATCCTTTTCATCAGAAAGGCAGAGCTTCACCACTCAGGAGCATATGAAATCACTCTTCAAATAGAAAACATGACTGATAAAGTTGCAATAACAATACAAATCATAGGTAAGCACATGACATCACCAGAATTAAGCATATCATACAAATTAGTTGCCATACTGGTGCAATCCAAAGAACCGTCTACCTCAGGACCCCTTCTCTGACAGTGGTTGACAGCAGGTGGCTGCAACAAAGCTCAGAGCAGGGCCAGCATGTCACTTGGTTTTCCTACATTTTTCCAGCTTGGAATGATCTGTGTCCTAGAGACTTCCTGCCTGAGGGAGGATTATCTCCAAGAGCTCCTCAGGGAAATTTTCTTACATGATTTTAGCCAGTCAGCTTTTGAATCTGTGTCTAGTTTCAGAATCCAAATATGCTTTTGTACGGAATTTCACAATTTAAGCGCATGTACACCTACCTGGTTTGGTTCAGTTCGAGTCTCTCTTCTGAAAATCGCATCTGACATCCACAGTTTTGTAAGAGAAAGACCACAAAAAATCATTTAATCACCTTTTCCATGCTACTCATTTGCGTTGTGTAAGCAACCCTTTAAAACAAAAATCTGTTGTGTAGATGCATCTGTAGGTAAGTTAGCAGAAAGAATACTTGTAAAACTAGCCAGATACTGTGGAGGGTTATAACAGTAGGACAACTTGACAATAATTAACAAATAGCTAAAGTCATAACATCCATCTATTATTACATTATAACACTTTGCTTGCTGCAGTTACCATTTTTCATACCCACATAGATATTCATACATAGTATCCAAAATTCTTAACTTCAAATCAGAATAATTGATTTCTACAGAATGAAGATACACATCTAGAAATAGATCAAGATTTTTTTTTGTAAGTGTGATTCGAGATAAGATCAGATACATTTCCACATTGTCATAGGCAATGTTGTTCCTTTGACAATGCAGGTTACCATTCCCTCCTCAGAAACAGGGAAGAAAAAGAAAGAGGGCTCCACTTGAAGTTGGTAGCAGTTAAGCAACACAGAAGGCAGCAACTTTTTCTCTGACAGATTAGTGTAAACTAAAGAAAGGAAGAGAACAATAAATGGAACAAGAGCAATGCATTCTATGTTCCTTATTTAATTCCATGCTTGAAGCTAGTTGGCTTCAATACTTAGCAGTTTGGAAGAAGACAAAAAGGATTACAGCTAATTACAGTCTTTGATTCCAAAATGTGTCAGTGAAAAGAAAATTATGTCATGCTTTGACACAGAAAGTAACAGTTCACCTATTAACAGTCAAAGACTAGATTATTACTGTTTTACATATCCTTCTTTATGGAATTAAATTAAAAGCAATCTGTAATTGCATTCCTTTGATCATTTGTCATTTTTTTGGCTTTGATTAATTTACAGCTTAGCTACAGGAAGAGGAGACAGTTTTCATTCAGATATCCAGAATTATCCCTAGCTGTCGCTCACTTTTTCACAATACCATCCAAGCCTAATAATCATCTCCCCAGTAGACCCTGCAATTGTGAGCAACAACTTAGCATACCAAAAAGGAGAACTAACATCTCCAAATTAAAACAGATTGCCTAAACAAAATTGGTATAAATGTGAAAAGAAGGAAAAAAAATAAAATTATTATAGTATTATACTATCTTTTCCACATATCTTAACAGATACAGCATTCTGTACTTCTTTGTGGGGTTGCTCTTTTACTAGTTATTAGAGAGAAATGTTATTAGCAGGCAAGCTAACAAGCACTGAAACAAAAAGCCAGATATAGAAGTGTAAGTACTGCTTATGCTATGATCTATTGTTCATAACAATTGTGCATACATATTAAAAAGATGGGTCAGAAAATCAATTAGTCTGGACATTTTTTCAGACAAAGAAGCAGATTTGCGTGCTCATTAACAGTGCAAATTGTGAAAGGATTTGGAAACTCTTCAAGGACTCCAAAGCTGATTTGTGTCCTGTCTCTTAGGCAGCATAGTCAAAATCAGCAGTATCAGGTAACATGGATCCAAAAATCCCACCATGAACTTTCCACTTCTACAGGAAAAAAAATATATATATTCCCTGCTACCATTTTGGTCACATTACTTGGGATGTAATACATCCAAGTAGAAGGGTTCAACAGCATAGCTGCTGGAGTTATTGCTTGGTGTCAACCCACACCTAGATTTTTGACTGTCTTCTGAAAAAAATCAGACCAACTGACGAGGCATACTTGTGGCAAAGTGCATACAACAGTTTTTGTGAGAATCTTTTGAACTTTTTATACAGGTTAAAGAGGTTAGCAGACCCTTCAAAATAGTAGTTTTTTGTTGCCAGGTTCCCTCTCCATTGGTTTTCAAACCAATCCAATGATAGCAACATGTTAGTCTGCTTGTGTCAGATTTCTAACAGAGTTCCTTCTTTCAAAATGAGTTATATTCCACACAGAAGACCACGTTATTGCAGATTTAATTTCAGTTCAGAAATTACTTTTATGTATGAAACAAGAACTTCAATACCTGCTGTGGTACTCCATAGCTGTCCTTGTTTATAGGTTGCAGGATTATTATAGTGTGTAGGATTGGAAAATATCACCCAGTTATTGAGTTGAGTTCCCTGCAACTGTTGCCACCAGAGAACTAGCTTAAAGGCATCTGCAGAGAATTTAAACATCACGGACCTCAAACTACTTACAGTGGTCCTTCACCATCAGGAATTCACATGCATGAAAAGTTCACTACGGGGACAGTAAGGAGGAATTTGGAGTTAATGAAGTAGTTCAAGGGTTAGGAAAATTCTGGATTTTAGCAGTGTTACATAAAATTGCATCTCTTTAATAAGTTATATTAAAGGATATCTGACTAGAACTAGATGACAGTTTTTATTAGTATCCCATTTCTTTTCTCTGTGCTGTGTCCTATGAGTAAACTAGAAATTCTGCTGTGCAGAAAAATTAAATGATATTAACAGATTCTCAACGCATTCTAAAACTTGACCAGAAGGTTGTCAAGTTTTATCTTAGGTACAAGCTATCATCCTGGCTTTCATCCCAGCATCAAAATCCTGCCAAGCACATTTCTTCAGAAAGCTTTGTTTTGCTTTCCTTGTTCATTTTAAAATACGCATGACAACGCTCTAGTATATGGATTTCAAAAAGGTATAGAGAGCCACTGGTAATCACACCAAAGAGAGTTTTAACGTATTTTCTTCAGAAAATCTTACATTATGTGCTGCTATTAAACAAGTCCAGCAGTCTTACCTGCATGAAACCCCCAGAAGACAGACAGATATTGTCAGTACAGGACTAGATTCAATATTCTAAACACTTCTCTTTGTTGAAACCACTTCACCCTACTTAGCTTGCCAGCAAGTTGTCTGGAACCCTCTCCCTCTGCAGCTTTGGGAAACAGAGGTGACAGCCACAGTGACTGCTGACAGAAATGAGCAGAGGTGAGCATTCTTCTCAATCTGACAGTGTCAGGAGACCTGCCTGCATACCACAGCATTCCCCCAGCTTCACACAGGAATTGCCAGCGAGCAGGCAGGCATAATATCAACGGTGGCAGTGTTTAGTCTGGTAAGACCCCTCAGCTGCACATCTCTGGAGAAGAACAAAAACAAATTAGTAGCAATTTTATAAGGAAAAGAATATCTAGGACAGTCATTCTGCCATTTCTCAACAGGTTCTCTTGTATTGTTCATGCAGTGCCTCATCAGTAGTACACAGCAACAGAGCACTTTCTTTCAAAAAGGGTATCTGTTTATTGCCCCTAAATGCTATGATCAACTCCAAAACATCAGTTGGTGAATCTTAAGGATTTTAAGGCCTTTCATCTAGCTTTCAGTGATGGCTCAGAAAAGGTCATTTAAAAGCTGGGCAAGACACAAGGCTTGCAGTTTTATTTCTCCAAACATAATGTAGACCTGTTCTTTTTTAATGCTATCTGTTTTCCAATCAAAAGCCACAAACGAATTGTCCAGACAGTCCCAAATGACTGCCCTTCCTTTGTTAAGAGGAATATAGACCCGGGTCTTTTGTTGTTACTACTCTCAGTGAACCTAGATGACCACTAAATTGCACTTTTAGGTTAAAAAACAAGTAATAAAACTGTAGTAAAGAGAGTGATCACGCCCATCCAAACACCACAAACTTCTTTTTCTATTGTTATAAAGAGTTTGTCTCATTCCTATGTCCACTGTGTTGTCTATACATTTCTCAGCATGCTTCAGACCTCCTAGAATACTAGTAAGAAGGACATTTGAAAACTTCCCACTTTAGCAGATTACAGTTTCAACTTCACATAAATGAAGTGTATTGCTAAGGAACAATTACAGATTGCTCTCCAGTTCTATTTTTCCCCTGCATGAAAGGAAATGACAACACTGTCCGTTCTTGAACCAGAAGCAAAGGTTTGTTTATGTCTCCTCTGCAGACAAGCCTGGCCCTCCTCAGAATATAAAGCTTACAGATGTTTGGGGATTTAATGTTGCCCTGGAGTGGACACCCCCACAAGATGATGGCAATGCACAGATCTTGGGCTACACAGTCCAGAAAGCTGACAAAAAGACAATGGTAAGAAATTGCACCGCAACTGCTTACTCTGGGAACACAGAGATTGAAGGAAAACTGCTAAATTCATGACCCTTCTTTAGAAGGGACAGATAACTCTGTTTAGAAGGTGGAATTATACTTTCTGCCTTGAATTATATTTTTGACAAATGCAGGGAGAAACTGAAGGGGAGGAAGAAACTCAGCTGCTGGCAGTCCTGTATGTCAGTGAAAGTGGAAAAATGTCTCTTCTCAGGGAAGGCCCCATCAAGTTGTCATGGCCTGAGGAGACACTTTGCATCAAGTTCCCCAAATGAGTAGAGTTGAAATGTAAAGAGGTTTTCTTTTTCCTCAAAATGCAGGTATATATACAACTACAACATCAGCCAGAAAACAGATGAGCAGGAAGGAACACAGTGTTCATTTCCCAAACTACTGTTAAATACTTGTCTACCCATCGTTACCTTGCAGTAAGAAGGATCTCTCCATAGCATGTCTCACCTCTTATAACATCTTTCTAAACCGTGTGGTCTCGTTACAGGAATGGTATACCGTTTTTGATCGCTACCGTCGCACAAACTGTGTAGTGTCAGAACTCATTATGGGAAATGAGTATTTTTTTCGAGTCTTCAGTGAAAATTTGTGTGGATTGAGTGAAACTGCTGCAACCACTAAAAATCCTGCCTATATCCAAAAAACAGGTAATATTTATTATTCAAAACAAAGATTGTAAAAGCTTTTAAAAGCAAAGATTCTCTGATTCTATTACTAAATGGAAAATACAATGTTACTAGATGCACTACCAGAAGTGTTTTCATTACTTAGTAGCTAGCACGTATGAGGTATTTTGGCATCAACAACCCTGACCAGGTAGGGTTTCTGTACTAACATGAACATCTCTTAAAAAATATTTAAACATACTGTCTTCCTAAACTATATTATTTTAAGAATATAATTCAACTAGGAGATTATACTTGCATTCTAGGGTTAAAAGTGCAAGATCTCTGTGGTGACGACTTCCCCCTGCAGTCACGGTTTTCACATTTTTAACAAAAGCAGAAATCCAATCATAGCCAGAACCTTTTATTTTAACTAAAGCATTAAATGTACTTAAAGTTAACTACATTTAAAGATTTATTACATCACTAATGTCAGAGCTTTCAAGCTTCCCTAAATCAAACAGGCAAATAAAAAAGGCAACTGGGTGGTACAGAAGTCATCAGAACTGCAAACACAGTTCTTACTATTCTGTTTCTTTGAATTGCAGGCACCACTTACAAGCCGCCTTGTTACAAAGAACATGACTTCTCTGAACCTCCTAAATTCACTCATCCTTTAGTAAACCGGTCTGTGATTGCAGGATACAACACCACGCTCAGCTGTGCTGTGAGAGGAATCCCCAAGGTACAAGATACATCAACTGTCACTGATATTGTTTCACCAGGCTAAGAAGCTGCTTTTGGATTTCATGCCAGTTAGCATAGTTAAAGTAACTATATTAAGAAAATGTAAATGTCCCTGAATTATCACCCCTAGAGATAGCATTTGTGTGGTTGTGTGCAGAACCATAACAGGGGGATGCTCCACAGGAGTATCTTTATATCTTCTTCTTAGGTTATCATCTGTTTTCTCTCAACGAGTTCACCAAACACAGTGAGCTAGAGAGGGCAATACAGGCAGAATGGGAAGAACAAGTAGGGGGGGCAACACACCAAGGGAGACAGAGGAAAAGACAGAGAAGGAGTCACAGCTTATGCAAAGCCTGCCATTTACAGTATGTATATAAAATCTACTCTCTAAGGATGATAAAAAAAATTAAATATATATATGTATGTATGCATCTTGCCACAACGTATATTTTTTTCTCTCTAGTCTTCCAAGAAAACAGCAGTTAATGTAACACTGTCCTATTAACCTAAGTAATGCAGAGGATCACCAGTTTTTCTGTTGTATCAATACACCCACATCACGTTTTGAGAGTCTGATGAGTTATTTTGTAAAATTACCCAGGAGGTGTAAAGTGGGTTTTTTTTGGGGGGGTGGGGGAAGGGAGAGGGGTCTTTTTTGTTTTTTGCTTTTGTTTTGAATCTCAGAGGAATATTTTCTCACTCATATCTGTTGAAACCTCTGCAGACGGCACAGAAAGATGTACTTTTTGTTTGTTAGAGTCAGCAACAAGCAGTAAGCACTGTATGAGCTAGGTGCTAAATTTAGGTTTCTCAAAAACGGGAAATAGACTTTTCGTCTGCAGTGAAGGAATTTACCGTATTATGACATAATCTTGTCATAAATCTAAATAACAAAAAATGCAGTGCACTTTTCCTTCCCCCTTCTGGTTGCTTATTTCCACCTCCTCTCCCTTCCTCATGCCAGCACAAGGATTTCACAGCTATACAGCAAAACATGTAAGATCGCAGCTTGTTCAATTTAACTTAGGAAAAAAAAAGAAAAAGAAAAAAAAGATTAACACAATCATTTGCTCAGTTCACTGGATGAAGGAGCTCCAGACAAAAATCAAATATAAAAAAGCACAGCCACATAAATAGCTGCAAAATAACAAGAACAGTATAGAAGAAGAAACATGAGCAAGTATGGGCAAAATCCATCTTCCAGTAGCTGCCTTATCTTAGATTAATCATGAAATTACAGCGTTAGGAATGATGTTCCCTCTTGCTTAGCTGACCTGTTTGATTGCCTATATGCACTTCATTACGTGTGCATAGTTTTAAGTAAGATTGTAAGAAAAAGTTCATGTTTTACAGCTGTTCAGTACAGTACTCTGAGGCTTTTAAACATAAGGTTGCTAACTCTTCTTGCCACACTAGCCCAAAATACAAATAGTCCTCATCCTTCATAGCTCATAGTCTTGAAGCAGCTTTTCCAGATACATTTTTGTATTTGCATTGCCCAAATTAATCATAACAAAAAAAAACCTCTGTACCTAACATAAAACTCATTAGTAGGACATTTTCACAGAGTAGCTTATGTTGGTAGACCTTTCCAATCTTGAGTGCAGATTAAGTCTACCTGTATCTGTATGGCACAGTATGACCTGTATGGCATGACAGTCACCACTTCAGCAGACAGATTTGTGCCCTGCTAGCAGTGCTGAAATAAAAGACATATGCCCAGAAAGATAGAAATGGTATAGAAAAGGATGAAAAACATTTGAGTCAGGGAAAAATAATAATTAAAAAAACAACTAGTATCTTTAAATAAAATTTTGAACGCTAAAATTGCTAATGGTGTGCTAAATGACTTGGAAAACCTTTTCCCAGAGCAAACCAAGGCATCCCAAATTGGACACATTCTAACAATTGTGCTCTGATAGTCTATGCAGTTAAGTTCTCGTTATGTAAGATACCTGAAGCATTCAAATATATTTTAATATGCATAATAAAATAATCCCTGAAGGAATGAATTTGTAGCTAGTGAAGGGTTATAAAAATTGCAATAAGATAGGGTACAGAGCTACATGTTCTACATGTTATTAGAGAGTTAAAGAAAATACTGAACACTTGGATCGTTAGTTGCATGAGTCTGAATGAGCAGAATATTGCTCATTCAGAAGATAATTCCTTGAAATTTCCTTGAAAAATAATTAACATTGCCATGTAATATACAGTCCTCGTAACGCATAGACCTTTTGTGGTTAAATTAAAGTTGCTATACCATAAGTCTTTCATTTTCTGCTTTCTATTTTAATTTTTTTCTTGTGTGTTCTTCAGCCGAAGATATACTGGTACAAAAACAAAGTGGATCTCTCTGGGGACGCCAAATACCGCATGTTCAGTAAACAGGGTGTGTTGACCCTGGAGATCCGGAAACCCACTCCATTTGATGGTGGCTTTTACACCTGTAAAGCTGTTAATGAGTGTGGTGAAGCTGAAATAGAGTGCAAACTGGATGTCAGAGGTAATCACATGAGCATTATGCATAACACTAATACTGCAGTGAAGTAACAACAATAATGGGCATCTAAAAAATATATATATTCCCCTTTATCTAACACTTTTTTTCTTTATTTCCATCTGCTAACTACACAGAAAAGCAAGGTTGTATTTTTCATGTTAAGCTGTTACAACAGAATCAGATTACTTGCTAGGTAATATAGAAATTAAGGTAGGTAATGTGTGTCTGACTTGGTATTGCTAAAGAAGGTATTTACCACTGGAACAGAGGTCTACCTAAAACACAGAATTGTGAGTAATGTAACACGGGTAATCCTTTGAGGTATACATATACTTTGTGCTTGAAAGTTTTTAATTCCTTTCAATGACTCCAGTCACTAGCTGTTAGACACATGTAAGAGATACTACCTGCTACATCGCAAACAATTTTCAGGTGGACACTGATAATTTGTTATCGAAAAGGACAGGAAAAAATGTCACATGTTTACACAACTGTAAAGGATATTGACTAAACATTTTCAGCAAAGCCACTACAAATGTATCTATTTGTCAATATAAACTTGTATGGCAACACTTTCAATGTTCATCAAAACCAGGAAAAGTTGTGAAAGTGACCTGTAGAACAGACACTGGCAGAGATCTGTCTTCAGTACAGCAAGCCTGAAGATATTTCTACACAGGGTTTGATATTTCACTCAGCGCTAAATCAGGGATTAGCACACAGCACACCCTGATATCCTTGCTCATTTGGGTCCTGGAAGCAAGCAAGGCAGCTCTGATGAACTTGGTCTAAGAACTCTGAAAAGCCTACCTAATGTATATGTAGCACCTTCTTGAGTCACGTACCCTACTTTCAGTACAACAGCTACCACAAGTACTTCTGTTCAGTGCAATACTGTACATCGTGGACATGGCTCAAAACTTATTTTTATCATCTTCTGAAGCTTGCTTCAACATTAAATCTCCTTAGTATCAGCAGAGATCAAAACAACCATGACAAAAATTCCATATTTCCCCTTCAGCAATTTAAAATTTGCGTCCTTTACTGTCTGGTAACATAATTTTACATATTTCTTCATCTTCCAGTACCTCAGTAAGACTCTGAATCTAAATTCATCTGCAAGCCAAGGTATGACTCAGAATAATTCATCTGGATACAGGAACAATGGATGTCTGGTTAAATATATTTTTAAACAATCTTTAGTTATGCATGTTATAGACTTCATGGAATTTTGATAGTCTGAGGGGGGGTGCATATTCTGATTTCTGTCTGCTTTTAATAATTATCCTGTGATCACATTCTTGCAAGACTGTTTGATTTGAAGTCAGTATTTCACAGGTCTCAATCTTCAATACACTGTACATTGTGTATAAATCCGTAAGATTAAGAGTACTTTATTTTATTTCTTAACTCATTATAAGCACTCCATATAGAAGGCATGCTATTTATTAATATAGAGCTAAGTAGTATCAACAATTTCTGCGCATTGATCATAGTTAAAATTACACTGCATCTATTTTGAGACTTTTTAAAAATGGAAGTGCTATAAGTTAGTTGATTCGTGTATTCAACACTAAATCCTTTCTCCCATTCTGTCTCAGCATCAGAGTGGAATTTGAAGACAAGAAAAATGAAGAAATTAATGAAGGATAATTTCAGTTACACTAAAGAATCCTGATCACCTTAAAAGTGATTTGATACATGTGTATTGGGAGGTAGGGGTGTATTGCAGTGCCCTGCTTACTCAGCATATTTTCAGACGATTCTTCCCTCCTTTCATATATCTATTTTAGTTTCACTGTCCCTGTTTGCATGTGAAGATAGTCAGGGAAAGAATGATAAAAAATTTCCCCATTACATACATAAGATGTCTGAAAAAACAAGTACTAAAATTACAAGTGAAACAAATTCCTAATGTCTGAGACTAGCATAAATTCCCCACTTTTGCATTTTTTTTCTCAGACTTCTGAGATGCTTCATAAGAAACAAGTAGCTCAGAATAATGAAATACTAATGGATTATCTCTAATATTGAATCACCTTTCGTCATGTCAATCTCTGCACAACAGAAAGTAATTTTCATTCCTCCTGCTTTTACCAGTAATGCTCGAAGTACCCACTTCTACGCTCTTGAGCAGACTTTTATAGAACCACGTCTGAAACACACCATTTGAAAATCTATGGGTTAGGCTACTATTGTGCTTTATATAGAGAATAGATTATTTGATGATCTTGAGGTCTCTTCCAACCTATAAATTCTGTGATTATTACCCACTACTGTTTTTCTAGTTTTTGAAAAGACACCTGCATAGACTTCCAGTTATTTGATGTTTCTGCAAACAATAGATATCACAATAATGTACAGAGATAATTTCGTACATCAAATGAAATGATGAAAGATGTAGAGGAAGATTATTTGCACAAATATATATATATAAAAGCATGTAATAAATGCAATGAACTTACTGTCATCAATTATTACTGAAGGCTTTTGAAAGTCTATCTATATATGGTATGTATATCTTCTCACCTACCATTTTGAATAGAATTTGTGGGTTGAGGTTTTTCTGGATCTCCAGTAGTCTCTGGCTGGAAAGTATTTTTTCATGAAATCACAGTACAAGAGAAAGTGGGAAGATTAAATTAATCCAGGAAGCATTATGCTTTTGAAAACACAACACAAAGAACAGAAGTAACACTACTCCCCTACCTCCAACATGCCAATAGAGAAGGAAAAGTGTGTCCGACACAGCATGTTAGTTGCACTACACAAGCAATTATGCCTTCATAATAAAAACACTTATTTAATTAGATGTGTATTTTGGTTATTTTATTACAGTATCAGAACAAAGAAAGATAGTCTACTGAAACCAAAGTTAACTTGCACAAGGTCAACATTTTTCTGCTATACATTGTTATTATTTGACAAATAAATAAAAATGATGGAAAAAAAACAAGTGAGTTTACACTGTTTTGTTCTTTCTTCTTCTAAGCAACACTATTATTTTAAAAATAAGACACATATCACATGTAAAAGTCAGCGATGTGTTCTGTATTACAAATAACTTTATTACCTATTAGCAGAATGCTAAGTGGTCTTAAAGGATCAACCCAACAACTGTGGGATCTGTCTATTGAAAAGCAGAGACTGAATTGCAAGAGCTTAGATTACAAAGGACAGTTTATCCTGAAGAGAATCAGGTGCTATACCAAATGCATTCTATTATCAGAAAGGTGTTTCACACAGAGAGTACTTTCATGCTGTAATAGGGTACAAGATTGCAAGAGTACAAAAGTGAATCAAAAGTCACTACGAAAATTGATTTTTCCACTTGATCTTTAGCTATTCAACGTGAGCATAATGCTTTTAGGAAGAGCAGTATTTTCACAAGTGAACATTTATTTCCACCGTGAAAAGAAGTGTACTACAAATTTATGCTTTCAAAATGTCAATCATTTTTCATGAAATTTTGTTTGAATGGTCTTCAAATACAAAATTCTACCACATATAAATAAACACAAGTCCAAATCTAAAGTTACAAAAGAAGTAGTGCACTCAAGTTAATTTAAAAAAAATGATTTCTAAAAATGTGAATCCTAAAAAATGAAAATTCAAGTCACTCCTCACACAGTGAAAATTGGAAGAGGGAGAAGCTGTGCATGCAAGATCAGAACTTCCTAGCAAAAGTTCTAGAAGAATCTTTAGAAATTTGTGGGTGTTTATTACTTTTTTCCAGTCACCTAGTATTGCAGTTTATTTGTTCTATTACTGATCTTTACTACATATTTAATTAATTGATCATTAACTTCATGTTGTTAATAAATATATAAATTACTTTCATCCCAATCTAATTAAAGCTACATAGACCAAGCAGCTTCTGCCAAACGTAGCTGGTTAAGGACAATAAAAGTATTTCAATTTTTCCCTATCACACCTGTAAGGCAACTTGACAAATTATGGTTTTAATTAATACTTTCTTGTGGGGGATCTCCTCTGCTACAAAATCAGATGGAATTATGGTCTCTGAATGTAATAGCAAATATTCACACCTTCAGTTGTTATGTACCGTTAGAAGGGCTGAGGAAGGCATTTCCTTTTTTTTTTTCCCCTTTTATTTTTTGCAAATTAGCAAGGTATAACCAAGTGTAAAAACATTATCAACAAAGACCACAGAATTAAAAAAAAAAAAAAAAATCTACTAACTGCTGTTGTCTAAATGTTACATCTAAATCTGATAAGGAAATACTGTCCTGGCCAAGGGAAGTTTCGCTCAGTAGCCTTTACAGAAGCCATAAAATGGAATTAAAGTGTCAATGCAAGCAAACCTTACCAGAACTCCTCATTTTCTTAAGTGCAATCTGTTTTGTTTTTGTTTTTACAAGTGCAGATCTTGACTGTTATTCTACAAGAGAAAAAATAAAAGTAAAATAAGTTAATGGCTGACCATCGCTTCATAAAAGTACAATAAAAGGAAAAATAGCATATAAAATCCAGGAGAAAGAAAAAAAATCAAAATCCAAAGTGTACCATACTTAACTAAACAAAAAATAAAATAAAATAAAATAAAATAAAATAAAATAAAATAAAATAAAATAAAATAAAATAAAATAAAATAAAATAAAATAAAATAAAATAAAATAAATCCTTCAAGTGCAATTCTAAAATTGAGTAAACTTCTCAGCAATGAAGATTTGGCTCTTCTATGACTACACCACATATTTTCTTACTAATTAATCCAATTTTAAAGCACTACCCAAATCTTACTGAAACAGTATAAAACTGAGTTCCTCTTCAGGCCACTCACAAGCTTAACTTCATGTCTGCGATTTTTTTAATGCATTTTAATTCTCCCTTAAACGCTAGCACCTGACGGTCGGGCAGTGACAGAACCCCATTTTGACAAGTATCCCTCAGCGCCTTTCTGGGGACGGCTGACCGGGCTCTCTTACCACCACCGGCGGGATGCCAGGGGACTCCCGCCCCATGTGGCAGCCACCCCGCTCCCGGGGCAGCCTGGTTTGTCCCCATCAGGACATGGGGACACGTACGTGGAGGGGAAAGGGGGAAAATCTCCACGATCCGTCGCCGCCGGGGCCGGTCCCGCCGCCGCGAAATGGCGGCGCACCAGCCCTCTCCCTTCCCGCGCTGCGCTGAGGCGAGGCGCAGGGCCCGCGGCCGGGGCCCGCCCGTTGCCTTCCGAAGCTCGAAGCAGGCTGAGCGTAGAAGTGCTGCTGCCTTCCTCACGCTGAGGTGGCAGTACTAAAGGAAATCGTGTGTTTTTTTTGCAAATAAAAACATGTTTAGTTCATGAGTAGTATCTCTCATGTCCTTAATGCAGTCAGCACTTGACAATGTAAATGCCAATGTGCACACATGACAGGGAAAGAGAGAAACGTACGCACAACCGTACTGAGATCAGAAGATTACCAGGTGGATTTATCACCTTAAAATTAGATCAGTTCTGTCATAGGGATGGGGAATATTTCCTTAATGTTGCTTTTTTGACAGAAGAGAGCCTAGTTTTTGTCATGCTTGGGGAGCAAAAGCAGGTTCAGTGTGACTACACTCCTGTCATAAATCACACACACAGCATGGTGTGTGTGTGATTTATGGTGATTTTAAATGGATTTTCACATGGTGATTTTAAATGGATTTTCACATGGTGATTTTAAATGGATTTTAAATAAGTTTCCAGCAGGCCTCTCATGGTCTGAGAGAATATTACTTAGGTTTGTAAAGTCTGAACAAAATCATTGCAAATTGAGTGTGGAGGATGAAGGTAAAGGTTGCTAGATTTCATCCCATCCCAATAGAATATTTAAAATGGCATAAAGTGCCTTACTGGCCTCAAGTGTATCTTCCTGGTCCCTCTACAAGAAGGGATAAACATTCTCTGGAACCACACCAACAGCATGAATAAGAACAGGTACAGGAGTTGGCCCATTAGTACCTCAACACTTCTGTTTCTAACCAATTAAAAATAAATAAATAAATAAATAAATAAAAAGCCAAACTGGGCTGCCAGCTTGGCTGGTGTTTAATACTGCTACTCTGCAAAAGGCAACAGGAGTCTTTACTGTTTTTTTTTGTTTTGTTTTGTTTTTTCCCTAAGCTTATTATAAGAAATTATTTTAAAAAATTAAATTTGACTCATTGAAGATTACAGTGAAATGTCAAGAGGTTCCCATTAATTATTGTAATAAAGCTTTTCTATGCAGGGCAAGGCAAAATTTAAGATGGTTTCAGCACACCACATCTGCAGGTATCGTTCTTTCTAAGAAAGGATTATTGTGCTAGCTATTCCAAGGGAGATATATAATTGAATAAAATGAATACAAACACAAGAAAAGACTAAATCACGAGCATTTGTTTCTATAACTTAATCATTCGAGGGTCATTCAAATGAGAGCTATAAGATGTTGATAAGATGGCAAAAGATGTTTTTGGAAGCTAGAGAAGTCATTTATGTTGCCTTTATCATAGAGTTTCTTTGAAATAAAATCCTTATACATGTTTAGGAGAGACTTTTGTCACTACCACATCTTAGAGCAGGTTTAGAAATAAAACCATTCCTGTCTCCTTACAAATGAATTTTCTAAGAACACTCTGCTGAGATTAAAAATAGCCCTACTGATACCTTTCAAGTGCCCCTCAACCACAGAACTCTATATTAGGGCAACAAAGGCTGACGGCAAGATATCCTTCACTTGTCTTTGAGCAGGGTCCATACAGCAGTCTGCACAAGTAATGTATCTTAAAACAGGTTGAACTGGTGAAGGTTTAAAAGAAACAGATAAGAACAGCTTCATTCTTGAGGTCCTTATATGGAAAAAATAGTCTAGCATCTGCTTCTTGTGCCAGACAGAAGTGTTGACAACAAGTAGCCACAAAAACACAGATAACTATCCAACTAGCTATGAACACATTTCAGGTTTAATTCTGTATTGGGACAACATTACAGAAGATGAATGATACAAAAAAAAAAAAAAAGTAATCCATATAAAACATGTTGATGGGAAAAATTATGGAAATTTATATGCATAAATGTTGGAAAAAAATAAGTGGTAAGTGTGCCTCCTTTTTTTCCTTCACCATGGAAAACCACCTGACTTTTACTTTATATTCATTATGGTGTATAAAACAGGTATTAGGAAAATCATACGTAGTTGTAACTGTTTTACTTGGAAGTATGGACTGTGGGACCCAAATACATTAGGTCAGGATGTAGATGAAAGTAATTTAACCTTTATGAAGGTTGCATTTGCTTCGTATCTGTCATAATGACAGATAATTGCTCCAGTAAACCAGGTCTATTCCAGGAAAGCATGATCACAAAAAAGATGAATTACTAGCGTAACTCTCAAATATGGCTTTGTTGTTTACCACTAGTTTTCATAAACAAAAATCCGAAGCAAAAAAAAAAAAAAAAAAAAAAAAAAAGTGAAGAATCCAGGATTTTCTTCTACTTTGGGTCGTATATACATTACCTCTTTTTTTTTTTTTTTTTTTTTAAAAAAAAAAAAAAGTAGATTTTGACCAGATAAAAGTCTTCAAAAATTTCAGAATGCATGACACTTCTCTCCTCATCACTGAAAACATGTTAACTTATTTTTTTAGGTTACAAGTCTGTTTTAGACCCATTTATTTCTAATATCAGATGAAATGGTCGAACAGTTTCCAAGACGTATATGGAAAAGCTGCTGCTGGGTGCTATAGGTGATCAGCAGAAAATCTTTTCTGTTCCCTCAATAGCACTCTTTAGCACTCCACTGCAAACAGTTTCATTTTAATGCAAAAGGAGTAAGAGCAGACTGAGGCTGAGGGATGACAGATGATGAAAGGAGGGTGGCAGAGAGCTTGGTAAGAGGAAAAAGATTGAGTGGAAGTTGGAAGAGGACAGAGAAAGATGAGCAAGAGAGCATAGGCCCGGACTGCTTGTGCAGAGGCTGGAACATGATTTACATACTATGATGGTGAAGAATGGATGAAAAAACACTAAACAGAGAGAGACATCTGAGGAGAAACTGAGGTGTGGAACTGAGAATGAGTGGCTGAAGTGAGTCTAGGCCAAGAAATTAGGTGTGGGGAAATAGCAAGGAATCCAAGAAAGGAAACTGTAAGAAAAGCAGGGAAACTGTAAGAAAAGGGAAGGAGAGACCGCTCTGACACCCAGAATGCTGTGGATAAAGATAGGTGCTCACTGGCATTATTGAGGGAAACTGAAAAGACAGAAAAGAGTGGAAGAAAAGGAACGGAAATACAGAACCAGAGTTTTCATCTACTTAAAGGAAGCAACTGTTTAGAGCTTTACTTGGTGTTTTTCAGGCCACCGTTTGTTCCTTTTTACGTACTGCTATTTTAGGAGAAGGGGATTTCTATTTCTATATAGGTTCCTAAACCACGTTTATCACTATAGTAACTTGTAAATAGAAGCAACACTACTTGCCCTTGGTTGTTGTATATGTGGTTCTTTCTTTGTAGGACTGATTTCTGGAAGAAAATTTGTCAGTGCTACAACTGCTACTTCTCAGAAGTTTCAAAGCTTTGCACACATGCAACCAGAAAACTACCTTATTACAATTATTATAATTACAATTATACTAGGCAAACCTAAACAGAAAATCAACTTACGATTATACTATGCTTGGTGTAACTGTTGAGCTGGTTTTTATCATATCTGAGCACAGAATCTGCCTGAAACAGGTCCTCTGTTGTACTCACGTGTACTCAAACCTCATTCATCACAAGCATCAAGCTTTCAAACCTTTGGATACAGCGCTGGAAAGAGCAATCATATACTACTATTATTTAAAGCATCAGCATGTTTCTGCTATTTTATTTCTACTATTTTATTGAATATCAGCACTAGGAACAGCTTTAGGAACTCAAAGCTCTAGCTCACACTGAACATCTTATAAGAGCGTTATAAGACAGGGCTGCACAAAAAGTCATTGCAGCTAGCAGAGGCAAAATAACCCCACTCAGCTGTTTAGAAATGTCTTGGCCTTGTGAGAAGCAAGGCTGGCTAAATTGTAAATTCTGGAAGAGTGAGAAGCTTTTTGGCATTGCCTTGTGTGGCAAGGTCCTTTGCATAAAGTGGCTGCTTCTTGCTTCTACTCCCACATCTTTAGGAGCTAGGAGATGTTTTTCACCAGAACTTTGCTTGTCTAAGAGCAGTGACTTGGAGTTCCTAAATACCACTGCTGCAGTGCAGAAGCCATTTTTCTCACAGAAGCAGGAACTCATTTCACAGGCAACTTCTTCTAACTTCAATCCATTTGGCAATCAAGGGGAAGTGGGATCTAAATATTGCTCTCTTTGTGAGAATTAGATATTAGATGATCTTTAAGGTCTCTTCCTACCCAAACTCTATGCTCTATGAAGCTGAGCTTCTATTTTCATTTAGTTCTGAATTCAGTGGTCAGAGCAGTCTATGCCTGACCCAGTGGCTGGTTTGCTTCCATTCCTTACAAGCAATATTAGCAATTGCTTCCTTATTGGCAGTACACTCAGTGGGAACCAAAAGCCCTTGTCTGGCATAAGTAGCATGGCTCTAGAAATATTTTTATCTTTAGTATATTTATAATATAAAGGCTCCAAAGATGGCTTAGAATCATAGCCACATTTTCCCATCCACTCTGATCACTAAGAATTTTAGTTGTAAAACAAATTCTTCATAATTTCCATCTTCTAGCTATTTAGCTTTTGGGTGCCCAGGAGAACAGCTTATATTTTATCCTACAAGCTCTTCTGTGGTGAAAGTGTCGAAGTAGGATTGCCAGGTGTATCTGAAGCTAGAAATCAGGGTGTAGGAAGTTTTTACAATAGATTTCTTGAAGCAATGAACCCTTTCCTCAATGTTCAACTTCACAATTTTTACCACCACTGTGACACTGACCGATACTAAAACCTTTAATCTTTTAAAATGTAGGTCTACTCATGTTAGAAATCAACACTGCATTTACAAACAAAAACAAAGGTACCTTCTTTTTGGAACACCACAGTGAAGATCTGCAATCCCAAAGAAAGATAATTAGGAACTCCAGCTCCACTTTGAAAAACTGCCAGGAAGACCAGTCACAAACATTAATATTTGCAGGGAATGGTTACTGGTCATTTTGAAAACCAACTTCCACGAACAAAGAATTGTAACAGAGAAAGAAATTTGTTCAGGACAAGCAACTGCCTTAAGGTTTAAGGCAAGTTCATCAATCTTTGTCACATAATTAACGTATTTGCTATTTGTGTAAGGGCCTTGGAAATATCACAAGTGTTAAAATAAAAAGGTTGTCAGCTTAAAATATTGTAACACTAAATCAGGGGCTCCTCCTAGTGGTAAAACCGGTAGCTTAAGCCATTTTGTTCCATTAGTATTCTTGCACTATTTGTTATTACCAATATTCAGTATTCCATTCAATTTTGGAAGGCTTAGAAGCCTCTAAGTGCTTATGGCTGCTAAGGAATTCTTACCTAAGGATCAAAATAAGTAGGACATGACAAAACACATGGAAATTGCTGTAATTATTCTTTTCCTACAAAGAAAAGTTTACATACCTTTCAACATTTTGGAGTGATGAAGCTAAGGTGGAAAGGGTAGAAGACTGCGTTCTGAAAGACTTACACTCTTAGGCCAGTTTTAAATGTAACCTCCAGAGCTGTATTAGATTTCCAGGGAACCACAATGAGTATTTAGCAGTGAAAACACTGTACGGCATGCCTTTATCTCAGATGAATGTGCTACATTCCCTCAGTTAGCAGAATAGAACACCTGCCAAGCACAATTACACATCATCAAGTTCCAGAAAGATTTCATACATTTCAAGAATTTCTTTAGTTGCTCTCACCTGAAGGCCAAAAGCCCCACGTCAGCCCATTTGCAGAGTTACTGATTCTTGCCTGTGAACAGCAACGTCTGCAACTTTAGCCACAGCCATTCTGTAACAAAAATGCTGTTGAAAGGGACAGGAGGCGATTTTTCTTGTAAGGCCCATTTAAGCCTTACTTGGGACTTAAGTTTTTCATGAGTCTATAATGCATAGCTCTAAAAGATTATACTTCATGGTTTTCAGTCACACAGAAATACATCCACACAAAGACAGCTCTTAGAGGGAAAAAAGGGTGCTGTAGATAACAATTAAATGCACATCATCAATTGTTATTTAAAACCTTAATCTTCTCTTTATAGCGAGATTGAGTATGTCAATAGGCCTGTTAACATAATATTTAAAATTTAAAAATTAATATTGTTTGCCTAAGTGGGACCCAGCATTGCAGTTAGTGGAACATTTATGCAGTCTAACATGATTTAAGTCTTAACTGAAGGATTTCAACCTGTAGTACGGTAATATAAAGAATACAACATTTGCTAAAAATTCCAGTATTGCCATAAGAAAACTTAAAGTCTCAAAAGATCAAAGAAAATAAAAAAGCTAAATTCAAGGTTTGTTAGTTTTCGTTTTCTTACTAGCAAAGTGTAAATGATTTTTCATACTTGCTATTTGCACGTCCACAACCAATATATCAATAATTCAGACGTGTATGTTATTCCTATGTTTTTCACTTTTTTTAAAATACATATTACATGGATGTTACGAAAGAAGAAAACAACAACAAAAATACAAGTTTCAACTACTGATGTGGAAAGAAATGTAATTTTCCATATATGGTTTGCTCTTTTTCATTATTTCACGTATGTGTATGTTGTGTTTTGTATATAGCTACATTAATTTCAGAGTAAGCTGCACGAACAGAAAAGTTAAAGCACAGAAGGATAAAAACAAGTTGCTGGTTGAATGACATTTTATTTTCACATTCAGACAGCTGTACAGTTTCTATAAATAGATGTGGTACTGTAATATTTACATCTTTTCCTCACGCATTACTAGTTTATTCCATTCAAAACAGTAGAGACCCTGACCAAGCCAAAACAGGGTTATATCTGGGTTCATTTACTCAGAATCCTACATCAAAACATACAATACACCAGTATGCATCAGAGCATTTTTCCAGGTATTTTACATGTAACATTATTTGCTCCAGACAGTCCCTCCTCGCAGCATCCTAAGAGCTTTCCATACAAGTGCAGTACATTTCAATAACAAAATCAGGATGCAAGAAACATTCATATTCAGTCTACTTAAAATAAGGAATGTGATGGATAATTTTAACTGAAGGGGTTTCATTACGCATTAACCCAGTATTTGCGAGATTCCTTGATATGCAAGTAGAGATTGAAAAAAAAAGCAATAGCTTAAAAATTTTGGAGACCAGATAATCCTTTGAGCTTCTGAGTATGTTCTGTACATTGCTATAGAAACATCTTGTATAGAATACAGTTACGAACCCAGAATTACATTGGTTTGACATGTGCTTCTGCCAATAATGTTTCCAAATTTTACATTTCCATTTTCTGCCCTCTGTGATTAACTGCTTTCAGTAGTGCTATATGTATCTATTAACTATACTGCTGAGATGTCTACAGATACTATCTAAACTCCGATTTGAAAAACCACATAATTCATGGGGTGCCAGGGTTTTTCACAATATACTACCTTCAGAGTTTCTTTCTTTCTGTCTCTCTCTCTTTTTCCCACTTGAGAAGCAGTCACCTCCACAGACAGAGCAATTTAATAGCCAAACTTCAATTGTCACGTGATATTTTCAGACTACAGTAGCTAAAGTGTTCATCTCTACCAAAAGGGTTTGAAGAACTGTGTGACAAGAACTCCATGTCGGTGGGTAAAAATGAACAACACAGAAGGAAAACAATAAAAACATTACATTTAAACAACATGCAGGACCAGACTGCTTCCACTGTGCACAATGAGAGAATCTGAAAGCAGAAGCCTGCAGTTGTAAAGTGATAAATTTGGAACAAGTACCACTAGAAACAAAAAAACAACTGAACTCAGGCTATGTTAGCCACCTTAAGAAAAAAGAAATTCCAAGGAACGGCCAGAGTAGGTCACTCACAGCTGGATGCTGATGCTCAAAATTGTCTGATGAACAGCTCATATAAAAACTCCGTTAAAGATGAATTCAGAAGGAGACTGAGCAATGAAGTCTTAGATTTTTCTACGGGAAAAGACTTGCAGGGTCATACATAAATAATCAAGTTCTCATAGCAGACAGCAAAGTGAGATCCAGTAACTGCAGTAAAAATGGGAATACTGCAGCACGTCAGTGTGCCGAAGGGTAGGTACTTCCCAATATCATGATCAACTGGAAACTGGCCGAGGTGGTTTGCTTTTGTTTTCTGCCTCTTTCCCACGAATGGCAGCCACATAAGAGAAGAGACACAGCACGGAGTAGCAGATCTCATGAGCCTACGAGGTTAGAAATGGAGATAACAAAATTCAGATGATTTAGCATTTTATAAAATCCACTGCATATTTTGTATTCTGTTGTATGCCTTCATGGGACAAATACTCTTGCTACATAAAAAATTTGGAATAAGTGTCTGATGCTATTTTCTAACTGAAATAGAGAAGACAAGCCTTATAACAAACAAAACACCTTGGGGATAAAAGTGTTAGTTGCTTGATAGTGTGACTACTCATAATTTTTAAGACTAGTACGCTAAGTAAGAAGGTTGGACAGTGCTTTAGCAAAAACATCCTACATAATTGCTTTTGGCCTGTTGCATGAAGTTAAAATCATTTTTCTTGGAGGGGTTGAAAGAATTAACAAAAAACACCTGTAAAACTAAACATCCAATACTATACCTTGACTCAATGAGATGGAAGGATTCTTCCTTATTCACAATGGTAATCTTTTTATGCTCAAAAGTACAAGGACTGGTAATCCCTGTTATCTGTTAACCAAAGCTAGTGAATCCATGGCTAACAAAAGTTGGGATTTTTTTAAATTTATATATATATATATGTGTGTGTGTGTGTGTGTGTGTGTATATATATATATATATATATATAAACAATACCCAACATTGCATGTTTCATACAAAAAATACCAAACATATTTGTCACTGTCTTAGAGCAGAGGCTTTCACAAACCATTAGAAAGATTTACAAATAATGTTTTTAAATGATTACGTGTACTATTACTTAATAGAAAATCCTTGTCTAGCATGCAACTGGCAGCACAATTCAGTGAAGGTAAGACTAACTCAGTCTATAACCAAGTTTTAATACTGGCTATTCTGATGATCTGAAAAGTTCTTGTCCTGTATACCGAGGCTTATATTTATCATCTTTGTTATACGTGTATGACAGCATGCTTTGTTGTATTGTAGGACAAGCTAAAACGCTTCTGTAAATTATCATTCATTTTCATTGAAATGGCTTGTTAAAAAATATAGCTATCTGCTTCTTAAGTTACATATATTCTAGGAATGTTGTTTATAACACATTTCTTGCTTCTTCAAGTATCTTACTTCTTTTCCCCTTAAAGGACTGTCAGCTTCCATGTAATTACCAAATGTATACACCATACTTCAGAGAAAATAACTGAAGAAATGTCAGTTACGATGATAATCATTGGTGTCTCTTTCTTCCTCCTAAGTACATAAAAGCCTGATTATTATCTCTTGTCTCACTGCTCACTTTCGTGAAGAGAATGGAATTATTCACAAACTCAGATAGCAACCACTTTATGCCCAGAAATTAGTTTCCTTTTCCATCTGATCTGTGGATTATGGATTGTGTTCTGCACTGTCTTCAGTTTAACAGTTTCAATAGCATATTGTGCTGAAGTTAAAGATGCAAGCTAGCTGGTTTGGCTTATCTATTTAATGAAAGAGACCACACTTTCTACATTACCTGCGAGATTCTCTGGTGTCATAGGAACAAGAATCAACAAGTTTCACAAGGGTTTTAATTAAGGGAAGGCTTTAATTAAGAGAAGCTTGTACTTCACTGCAGTGTTAGCATTGCAAATCCTGCAATCTCAATGCATTTCTTTTCTCCATGTGACAATATAAAGATATATCCTCTAAAGAACTACCAGAAGGCATCACAGTTGACTCACCATTGGCGTCTTGTACTTGTGGCTCACCACTTCTTTAGTTTCAGGAACTAAAACCGGACGGGCAAGAGACAAAACAAAAAGTTCAAAAAACGAGAGGAAAAAGGGAAAGAAATAGCACAATGTTCCCATAGGAAAGGGAAGGGATGCACACAGACAGCAGGTGCAGGAACAGGGCATCTCACTATCCCTCACTTCTAGATACTTTTTTTTCCTCTTTTCTTACATTACACATCCTTGACGATAGTGGTAATGTCATAATGAATTACTCAGGTTGGCAAAATATTTCATTGTCTCTGTTTGGAAAATCACAATAGATATTTGATGGTTCTTAAAGACTCTGGCTTTTCTAATAATATTCATTCCTGCTAGCCAGCAACATTAATGGCAAAATATCATTAATGCTTAGTGCAATGAAACAAACCAACAATTCCACAGGAGTTTGTCAGTACTTGATTCCCAAAGATTTTACCCTTTAGATGTTTGAAACCTTCCCTGCTGACTGAATAACAAATCTCAAAAGAGCTGTTGGACACTCTGGTAGTAACCTAGTGAAATCCAGAGGGTTAAAAAAAAAAAAAAAAAAAGGAAATTAGGGAGTTGTTTTTTTTCTAAACTGGAAGACTGTTTCCCATCTGTCTTTCAAGAGTTTCTCAAAATAGTCTTTTTCCTGTTTAGGAGGTGTGTGTTTGTTCCTTTTAACTTGACATACTCACTGAAAATGTTCTTTGCTTTTGAACAAATTGCCTTAAAGTAAAACATGGATTTCAGTTACATATCCTCATAAAATACCAGGCTTTACTTGTTTTCCAGATTTTATACAAAAAGAGGATTAGGGCACTGATGAAAAATCTATTATCCTGAAAATTTCATGTTGCTCCCTTGCACTGCCTCAAACTAACAGTAAGAAAGAACATAATAAAGCTAAAGAAAAAGTTGCGCTTTGCTCTCACTGTGGAATGCATAAAGTGAGCTGTAACCATCCCATCAGCGTGCACTGCATCCGAACTGCGCCTTTAACCTCACACTTGGTCTACAAATATTGTTGTGAACAGATACCATGGGAAATCACCAGGAGAGAACAAAGACCACATTAAGAACATACAAATGGCAAATTTTAAATGTTAAGATCAGCATAATAACAAGACCAACTCTGAATACTTCCCTTCCAGAATAGCTGAAATTTGCCATGGGATTTCTGTATCACAACAAAAAAAATTTAGAAGCAGTAGTATAGAAATTATGCAAAACCAAACCATACCAGGTTCATAGAGGAAGGGTAAGTGATTTATTACACACTGTACTAATGACGAGAAAAGAAACAGAGGCAGATGAGTTCAGTATGAGTAACTGGGAAAAATCCACAACAGAGCCTATCCATGCAGATGTCATCTTTTCAACTATATGACACAGCTAAATGTTGGAGAGGGAGACGGATCACGCTCTAGAGGGCCAAAAGTAGGCAGTGCAGACTGGGTTTGGAAAGGTACTCGAAGTACAAACCAGTGCCTACCAATTCTAGTATGCCATGGTATTGTCATTCCTGAAAAAAAATCTAGTGAAAACTACAGAATATGATTTTAAGAAGTAATATAATATTTGTTTGATTTTTCAGTTCTGTTTTCTCGGACAGATGGCTGTTACATTAATGACCGAAAAACGGGAAGTGCACACCCAGGCTGCACTGCCCCAGTGATACCAGTAACTAGAGTTGGGAAGATAAGGAGGTGCACATCCAAGCTACCTTACCCGTTGGCACCAGATGTTCCAAATTAACTCCATGTCACCAGGGGGTAAAGGTGGGAGTGAGGCTGGTGCACAGCCAAATAGGGTAGGATTTTTACAGCTGTGTAAGTCTCACTGCCCACTGGATAACATATAACTGTTCATATATTCTTCAAAAAGCAGGAAGGGAAATCTGTAAGGACCTTGGGCCACAAGGGAAGGAGAGAAGGGAAACTGTAAAGTCTCGTATCATAACTGATAACAGGAAGAGAGGGAACAGGAGAGCACCTAGGCAAGGTACCATCTTCCTCACTTTGCAGTCAGTAAATTGCCTTTTTCTTTAAGTACAGTACTCCTTCACAGTCCTTTCAGTGTGAAAAATTCTCCTGAGAGGACTGGGTTAGGAAGAATAAAAAAGTGGGCTTGGATTTACACCCACAGAAGTCAAAGCACTACCACTGCAGAATACAGAAGGGAAAAAAAAAAAAAAAAAAAAAAAAAGAAAGGCAACCCCACCCAAAACTCAAATTAAGAGATTAGCAGAAGTACTTTTCTTCTAACATTAAAACTTAATCCTAATGCTGTTAACCTAAGTGGATGAAGGGAGTATATTATTAAGCACCATCCTGCAGCCTTTGGTCCTGTGAATGAAAATATGGCACTACCATAGAATGAGTTCAGGGGACATCACTTTACCTGCTGGAGATTGAAGGTTTTCATAGTAGCCGCGATGAAGGGGCCACAAGAAAGTAAAGCACAAGTACACAGCAGTAACTCAAATTCCAGAGGGAAGAACCTCACATTTCCTCACCTACTTTAAATCTCCATTTCCAGTTGTGGGCAACAATTCCTGAACTTCTCCTTGCACCCTGCTCTGAAATCATTGTTCCAATTTTCATGCTGTGATATAAACCCAGTGTTACACCAACTGACCTTTCATTTCCTGACATTGTTACAGTTGGAGCACTTACGCTTCACAGAATAACATAAAATCCTGTACTGAAGTATTTCCCATCAGACTGGAGTACCTGTTTAGCACACTCCACATTTCTAAGAGGAGGCACTACTTCAGTATACTCTATAGTGAAATCACATTGCAAGGTTCACAATGTTTAAACACAGCTTTATAACTTCATTTTTAAGAAGGCCATGCAACCTTTTGGTGAACACTATCGATTCACTTCTAAATTAAAATGTTGATTTCTTTTGAACAGATAAGTCTTCTCATCTTTTAACAATCAAAAGAGCAGCCCTCAGATAAACACTCTATTCTGTACTACAAGAGAGCTTGGCTTTTCTGCAACATCTGTCTTCCTTTCTTCTTTTTGTTTATGGATGGCCAAATTGTAAATCTCATTTAGTATCTTTAAAATGGTTCTTGTCTCTGACCTCTATTTTGGGAGTAGGGTATTTTTACTTTATAAGTTATTTAATTTTTCAGCTTTTGGTTGTAGCATTCAGCTCCCAATTTCGTTTCTCTTACTTCTGAAAAATACCCTTCCATAAGTTCCTTATCATACATCTCGATTTTACAGTAGCTCCTTAATTACAAATTTTTCTGTAAAACAACTTTTCTTTTTCTTCCTTACAGTTATTATTTAGTAGCTAAAAGTTGTATCACAGAGTCATCAACAGAAGTTGATTGGGAATACCTAAAACAAACACTGTCTTCTTGAGCAATTTAAATACATTTTAAAGAACACCTAGAGTTAAGAGAGAACTTTGGGTCTCCAAAAATGACCCAAGATTCATTCCTGATCCAATCTCTTCTCTTGGAAAGGCTGAAGCCATGGTTTGAGCTAATTTTTTGGCTTCTGAACTCTCATATTTGTAAAAGCCATCAATAAAGTTTTACCACCTTAAGCAGTTTCTATGGAAAGTAAAATCAATCATGTCCATCAGGGTAAAAACATGATACTAAAGCAATATGCAACCATATAATGCAGACATCATTGATCATTTAAACTATTAGAAAATTTTCTAGTGGTTAAGTTCATTAATCTGATCATTTGAACCATGCATATTTTCAGACAAGGGGAAAAACTGTTCACAGTTTGAAATCCCAAAATTCTGGGAGATTAAATTCATTTATGGAAAAAAACAAGCAAACAATAAATGTCAGAAAGGTTTTACAATTTGAATACCTTATAACTTTGTATCACCAAAAGGAGACAACACATTATTAAGGATGAAGAAATTAATTCCAGCACTCTCATACTAAATTTCTTTTACATCGTGAGAGAGAATCCATCAGTCAGAACCTTCTATTCACAGCACCAAAGAACAATCAGTCTTGGTAAACGGAGCTCCAAATATAGATTTTGATTAACAGCCAAAGTATGCTGATCTAGTAAGGAAGCAAAACTGTAAATTGTATCGGAGATGGGTGGAAGAATAAATCAATCCAGGTCTGGGGAGTATATCAAGAGAACAGTATGTACGGATAAATATTATGGAGAGCCGCATCTACAGTCACTCTTTCTTTTTTTTCAGACAACTATTTAAGTATAGACTGACTGACACTGAATAGAAACCCAGAACTTTCTCCAAACTAGACTGTAGGCAGATTATAGGTAACGGCAATAGCGCGCCTAAATAACACAAATTCTCTATTCTTCTTAATCTTTACCACTCTTTACTAGTTATGCTCTGAAACAAAAGCCACAGCCTAATGTGCAACCTTACAAAAGATGATCTACAACAAAAATTAAACTCCACACAAAGTGAAGAAGAAACTTGTAGCAATGCTTTTTTTTTTTTTTTTTTTTTTTTTGCAATGAAAGCACAGTATTGAGAAAGATCAACTGCAAGGCTTGCGCAGAAAAAGATGATTTCCCAGAATCATAAAAAGGAACATACCAAAGAAAAATCTTAAACAGATCAAAGATAACTGCTGTTTTGTTTGCTTCACAAAACTCAGAACATCTTCTTTGTCTATTAACAAAGAATACCTAGGCCACAAATCTTAATATGATGAAAATGAACACGTAAATTTTTATGCTGTCACTCATCTCCCTGTTAGGCAACTTCTGAGTGCAATCTACATTCTTCTTCTATCTTTGAAACTGCAGTGTAACTCTGAATCTGAAGATTGGAAATTTGAGTTACTGCCATGTGAGTACAGACCTAATATCAAAATAATGTAATTACCAAATTCCTCCAGGACAAAGACTCCTCGCACAGTATTGCACTTTTTAATGTGATTCAGCTCTATGAAAACCTACAAAAACAGGAGAAAAATAACACAAAATTAGTAAGTTTAAAAAAAAATAAAATAAAACCCAAAATTAAACAAAAACATCATCACAGCAGATACAACCTGAAGTGTTGTAGCATACACTACCAGTTCATTTACAGTTTAATATATAAATAAAGGGTGAAATAAATATTCAAAAGACAAACTTGCCACAATGCTAGAAATCAACAAATAACTTAAAAGTGCTAAGAAGCGAAGACAGCAGAAGATGAAGTACCTTCCGCTCCTTGCAGGAGGAGAAAGCATGGAAGAGAAACGAAGGAGTTAGTAACTCTGACATATCCAACAATGCTACCCCTTCAGGCACTCAAATGAGTTATTGCAAAAAAAGAATACCAACACACCTGAAATACAACAGAAGAGGGGGACGAGAAAAAAGCCAGCTCCCAAATTTGACATCATTTGTAGCCTCTGATCCATCCCAGTTTCTGCCCCTCCATGCATCCTCCTCCGGCACAGAGGGCAGGTTATGGACACTACACCTCCCACCCTGACACTGACCCTCCTAACCTATCCAGTAATCAAATTTAATCCAATGAGAAATTACTAATCTCCCTCCTCCCTGACAGCCTTGCACCATTCAAGATTTTACTGCTGTTTATGATATTTAACCTGCTTACTTGCTCTTGAAACTCTCCTTTAAAAGTCAACATCGGTGTTCTGCTTTAGGCAGCATGGGAGCATTCGGGCCCTTCTCTATCACATGCTCATTTCACAAATGGCCACTGTCAGCTGGGCAGTCACTTAGAAAACAAACCTGCTTTTAACTCTTTTTTTTTTTTTTCTTTTTTACAAACATGAACCCCAAAAGACAAAAAAAAAAAACAACAAAAAAAAAACTACACAACTAACTTTTCCAGCCTAGAACCTAAATGACAAGATTGCATGAATAAACAAGTTCTGAGCATATTAAGTTTATTTAAAATCCAGTATGTTTCACAACATAAAACAGTCCCTTCACGTATGCACAGTTCCAAAAGGATCAGCAAATACACAGACAAAAGAAGCTGTAGAAAGTGCCATAAAGAATCAAATCCACACATCAGATTCTAATACTTTTGCTTTTTCAAGGCAACAGAAACACCAAGACTAACATTGCCCTAACACTCAGAGTGAGTCTATTTCCAGTACCTTAAAGATGCACTTACAGGACTATATTACAATAGCCTGGACTGACACTTCCTACATGCTTATGAAGCCATAACCTTAGGACCTCATTAAAAAAATTACTAGGTACACTACATTGTCTTGGGAAAAAAGGAAAGGAAATCACTGCAATGCTTCCTAATCCAATAGTAACCAAATGCACGTAGCCCTAGACGATATACTACCCAGGAAAAGCAAAGGAAATCAACACCAGAAACCTCACCAGAAGCCTTTTTTTCTTTATTGAACAGACTTATTTGTATCAATAGAGGTCAGTAAACATGATCACCATATATTTGAGACAAGTCAGGTTATCAAGTCAGGTTTTCAAGTTATTTTTACTACCAGAGAGCTAACAAATAGTCCAAGGATGTTTTCTGATCTGTATCAAAAACTAAACTTCTGATGTACCTAAATAGAAAATCTTAAGCTTGCCTTCTATTTATATTCACACTCTCAAGGAAAGGAGAACTAATCCTATCTTTTTTTTCCCTTTGTCAGTTTTCACCATGTCTGTATCAGTTCAGTTGGTCAAAAACATTTTTTTTGAGGGATGGCAATAAAGAAAACCAGACAATAACAAAACACTTACTTTATTGTACTTAGTTTTCTCTTTCTGTAATATTTTCTGTGAAAAAGTTTTTGCTAGTAATCAAATTTCAAAAATTAAATAGAAAGGTTCAGGTGAAACACTGCTATTTAGTCTGGTAACAGTAAAGTTGGATGAAAGACTTGACTGCCCCAGATTGTCATAATGTGAGCATAACACTAAGTAGTGCAGCAAAAGGAGTTATGGGCCATATGAGAGTTTATTTGTCAAAATTATATTAAGTTACCAATTTTCAGAAGACATATCAGTTGACAGGCAATTTGTCACTACTTTAAGGGACAGAGATGCTCTTCTCTCAGTCAGAAAACAAAAAAGCGTGTAAATGAAAAAAGAGTTACTCACCCTGGGGAAAATGGTTCTTCAAGACAGAGCATTCAGTGTGGATCCTACTGTAAGTGGGCATATGCCTGCTACATATTAAACTTCCATTTATTTTTGACACAGACAAATTCTTAACTGGGACAATCACCCAATATTACAACTTGTAGATTTAAACTTGGAATTTTGTGAATAGCCTGCCAATGTCACAGGTACACCTGACTCCTCCTTATTAGGGAAAGACTTCCTCTGACCTGCAAGGCTCAGACAGACTTCAACATTTTTTTCTTCTTAAGCTTATTTACACTGCCAGTATGGTGAGACAATTTGCAAATGCCAAAGACAGCTATCATGCGTCAGTAGTAGGTTGGCCCACCATTCATCTAAAACATTTCCAGAGGAATTCATATGAAACAGTGATAACGTACACAACCTACAGATCAAGAGCCTTAAAAAATAGTTTCACGAAATCCAACACCATTCTAACACTGAAACCAACTGTATTATTTCTATGACTTCCAACCAAGAGGAGCAACAGAAAACCCTTCTTTTTCCAAGATGTCTTGCCAAAAAAGAGTACTTGGAAAGAAGGCTGAAATCAGGGTCTGGATATGGAGTAAAGAACTAAGACAAAGAGAAAGTTGTGTCTGATGAGGTCCTGTAGCCATTGCTTGGTCAGTTTCAACAGTTTTCAACAAAGAAATTGGCTATAGGTTCCTGGTTTTAATCATATATGTGCATACTCTGAAATTAACTGCCTTAAGGAGCAATCCATTTAATTTATATGAGAAATGAAAAGGACAGTTTATCTAAAACAGCAGATTTTTTATTAAATCAATCTGATTGACGAGTATTAGAATAAGAATGCAAGCATCCTTCAGCTCCAAAGATGATGGAATTGAAAAGGATATTTTTGTATGGTACAACTAGTAGGAGTACTTTACATAAATGCTGCAGTTGTGTATTCTTTACAGACCCTCAACTGGCAGATTTTTTATGTCTATCTAGACATTATTTTGATATGGAGGAAAACCAGGATGCATCTTACATACTCAATTCCCTTGCCCACTGACAATGTAAATCTAACAGACTCAGGAGTTCAACATATTCAATATCCATACTAAATAACGAGAACTCATCTGGCTGCAGCCTCATTGGAAAGTGGAGGAAGAGAAGGAATAATTTTACAGGTGGGGAAGACAGCTGGCATATTTCCTGGGTCTTATCTGTCAATTTGCACAGACCATCCTTCAGAAAAGATGTACTAATTTTCATCACTGACAGCAAATTAGAACACTGTCAGCAAGGACATGATAAAGCTACTACTCTAGGAGTACTGCTGGTAACACAGGACTCAGTGACTGTAATGCTAAATTCAACCATTAATGGTCCCTTCAGTCCCATAGTAAGAATCAGCACTAGGGTTCCCTAAGGCTTCTTTCAAAATGTCATTCCAGTCTCTCAGTAAAAAAATAAAAAATAAAAAAATAAAGCCATAGAGGCAGACTGTTTCATCACAGAGCAGGTTTGCAATACTACAACAGTAGGTCAGCTGTAGTCCAAGTTCTACCCTGGTAATAGGAAGAAAATTTAAGGAGGCTCACAACACTCCAGTCCTTATACTGCCATATATGAACATGACGATGCCGTGATCTTGAGAGAAGTATTAAATAAAGATTTTGAGATGGACGTGCACTTCCAGTGGGATCTACACTGATGTTTACTCAAAGAAGAACAAAGCTTGTGTGGAGAGAAAAGTCTAGTCAAGAGGAAAGGAAAGGAAAAAGCACTCCACAGAGGACTGACAGAAGCTTTTATTACTTACACACACACACACGCACTCTTTTTCTCCTAAAAGAGGATTCTACCGTCTAGCACAGCATGCATTTAATATCATATGCAAAACAAAAAAACACAAAGCAAAATAAAAAACAAGGATCAAAGGAAGCAACAGAAACTACATCCACAAAAATGAAGAAATGGCAATTCTAGTTGTGTTTCCTCTATGCCTAGAAGATCTGCTCTTTGGAGGGAAAAAAGAATCAATAATTCATTCTTATTTTTGTGAATTACAGCAAGAGCTACTTTCTTGTTCTATTCTCATACTAAATTCTACAGATTCCTCATTTTTTAAAACATGACAGACTACATATAATGTAAGTCACCTTTTGCATCTGCAGTATTCAAACACTGTATCTCTAAGGCTGACAGTTTACACCACCAGGATATGTTCACAATGTGAGCATTATGGCAGTTTAGATTACCAGTGATCAATTTTTCTCTCCCTTGATATGCCGCTACCATTTGCTTTGTGCTTACACAATTCTGACCACCAGAAACAAGAAGTTGAAACTTATATCAACTTTTTTTTTTTTCCAGTTCATTACAGTTCTCATGAGGATCTCATTTCAGTGTGTTTTTACATATATGTAAAATGTGCATGTGTGCTTTTGTGTAAATATACACATCTACTTTTTATTCCCATCAACATCCATCACACTATCCTTTGTTCTTCCTGATACCATGGCAAGAGGAAACACAGATGTAGGTGTGCTGCAAAAAGCTTCATGCTCACATAGTCATCTTATGTATTTCCCTCATACCTGACTGTGCATAAATTTCAGGTTAATTCCTTCCAGTGTGACCTGCAGAAGACCTCCTTCACCAGTTTTCATATCCTGCACAGGAAACTCACCACCCAACTCAGGGCCTGTGATACGTTAAGAAAGAAAAAGAAACACAAACAAACAAACACACACACACAACAGAGAGAGGGTATGGGAAAAGGGGAAGAAAAGAAGAAACAGAAAGCAGTCAGCCAAGTCGTGATATGTTCAAGTATTTTCAAGTTCTGATTTGACTGGTAGTTACTCCTCTTTAAATATGACACTATACAGATGTTTTGCTTTTGCTTGGATACAGAGTGAGATATATGGGGGCAAGCTAATGGTAACATTCTGTGCTGTGTACACACCGTACAAAGCTGTTCTCAAATTTCCAACTAAAGGCCCTTATATTTAAAGAAATTACTAACAAAGCCTAGATGATTGCAGATTAAGCAACAAATATTCCCAACAAGTAAGATCTTGTACCTGGTTTAATGCTTTGCTGTCTTGCTGCTGCTCGCTCCATGCTGTCTTTTACACAGTAGTACAGTTCCCGACACTAACATATAAAAGAGTAAAACAGCATTATTTTCCCACATTACAAGGGAAGCAAATAGCAAGATTCTACAAAAAAAAATAAAAACAAGCCTCATGTGGTACACAACAACAAAACCCTGTAAAAATTCAACCACAGCTAATTACTTGATTGTATTTATATATTATTATTACTTTTTTAAGTTGACAGAGAAACTACTTCATAGCTAAATTGCCCAAGCTACAGTTCATGCCATGGCACATGGTCATGGAAAATATAACCAATATAACCAAGTTTACTCGTTTTCCTAATGCAGAAAAAGCTTAAAAACAGTATCACAATCCCTCCCTTTCTCTCGTTGATTCAGAAATCAATGTTACCGGTCATGCTCATTTAAATTATCTATTTGTTATTTATGTCAAATAGAAAAATATGGCTTAAGGAAATTATCTAATTCTAACTCCCCTCTCTAATATCAAATAATAGTTAAGCCATAATCTCAGAGTAAAATTTAGGAGAAATTTCTATCCAAGGCCCAAAATTAATACAGTTAGCTTACTGAGTAACTTCTGTAGTGTACTGATTTTGTCATTCTCTTTGTATTTATGCCTGCATTACGATTACCTGGTCCATGTAAAATTATTTTTTTGAAGTAGAAATCTAATTCCTTTGCCTCAGAAATAATAGCTTTTCAACATATCACTTGCAGTTGCAAATCTTTCTTGCTGATCATTGTTCAGGCGTTACTGGAGTTTAAGAGTGGCTGGATTTTTTGTAATAGGTTTAAAGCTATTTCTTTATATTTGCAAATAATTCTAAGGAGAAGAAAATGGCCTTCAAATCAGTGGAGAAAGTAGACATGCATGAAATCAGCAAAATCATACATGGGCCAAGGAAAAAAAAAATCATCTGTTTTGTCAGTTTGGATTTTCCGTTAAAATCAACGCAATTAAATCCATTACTAAGGTAAAGTATTATTTAGCTTTACGCCATGAATCTACCACAATATTTTGAATATCTTTGTAAGCCTCCATGCTCACTCAATATTTGGTAATTGAAGTGTTTTCCCTCATGGATCGGAATTCAATCAGACACTAGACTCTCTCTGTATTCTTCAAACCAAAAAAAAAAAATCAAGTAAAAGCTACCCTTTTTTAAAATTACATCCTGCTGTACTACTGCCTCCAGGTAAATGACGAAGCATAATGCCAACTTCAGGTATCAATGCTGTTAACAGCCACTGCAGTTTAATAATCAGTACTGGAGAGGGAATACAATTATTTGATTAAAACATGGAATATGACATACCGATATATTTGTTCTGCACTGACTTATCTCATTATTAAATAAAATGTGTACCTTCTTTGTGTAGAACTTGTTCAGTTGCGTCTCCTGACCATTCCTCCGCCAGAGGCACAGCACTTTTGTTTTGGGACAGTAAGTCATGTTTATGAGTTTCTCATACCACCAACGTTCATACACAGTTCCAATGTTGCTTCTCAGCACAATGCAATCATCACACACCTGGGAGCACAAGATGTTAGATGAGATTTCTAATACTATTTACTGAATGCTACTAGTTGCATTATTATTTGTTCTTGTCTCTACCTCCATGAAAAATATGTCTCCTGTTGTGTCTGTCCCAGCATGGACTACAAAAGTCTGCTTCTTGATGTGGCGGCTGCCGCTGGGTCTCACAGGGAGTTCCCGTCCATTCTAGATAAGAAAAAATGCCATCGTGAATGAACTTTGAAAACAATTTTATTGAAAAATGTCCAGTAGGTGACACTAGAAGCATTTTCAACAAACAATAGAAAAAAAAAGTTTTTAATACAGCTGATCAGAGGCAATTTTGGGCAAAGCCTTAGGCAAGATACTGCACTAAATTCAATTTCAAAAAAAGTTACTATGAGAGTTATCACAGCATAGGAAAACCTTCAAGCCAGTACCACACTCAGTATGTGCTAGTGTGTTGTTTGGGTGCCAACTACTGTTAATATTGCAGTAAAATGGTCTGTTTCTTCCTCCAATTAACTATAAGAGAATTACATATCCTTTCTGTACAGAAAAAAAAAGTTCCAGTTGTAGAAGTGCTCTGGAAAATCAGCTCTCAGAAGGCTTATTGTGCATCTTCCCTGGTGAAAGCTGTGTTCAAAGCTCTCTAGTTTTATTAACTTAACTCTTAGCCTATATTCTTAATGAGCAACATAGAATGTAAAGTTTACTCTGCATTGTAGCTGACAATGTGAATAGTTTTGAATAGAAACTGATCCAGACAAACCTTACGACCTGGTGACCCATGGAAAACTAAACACTTGCTACAGTTTTAGTAAGAACAAAGGTTCCCCTCAATAAAAGTGATATTAAGAAAACATTAGGGTTGCAAAGAACTCTAGTACTGAAATCTCATGTTTATACATATTTATATCATAGTTCCACTTGATTACTGCATATAAGATTACAAATAGGGTCATATCATCATAGTCTTTATGCTGTACTTATAAAGGCAGTTTTTAATAATCCAGTTTGGTTTTAATACTTCTATCTTAGTATTGCAGAGCATTTATAGAAGAATTTTGAGGTATCTTTTTCCCCTTATACTGGAACTCCCACAGATACATCACTCATCACTGTATTACCTACCAGATTGGCAAGCTTGTCTAGAATATCATTTATTTGCTGGCTGTGCACCAATCCAATATGTGATTTTCCCATTAGACGACGCACCTTTTTCCTAATATCATTCTTATTCACCTGGAAAGCACATATAAAGACAGTTACTTTTCTGTAATCACAGACAACTCCTCACGTCTCCCAAATTCAACATATTTTGGTTTCCATTGCTAAGACTACTCATTGCAGCTCAACCATGCTAGGTTCTCTTTAACCCAGCAGTACCAGCAGAAGTTGCACGTGCCCAGCGACTGGGAAAAGTGGTGTAAGTAGTACTGTGCTAAACAGATTTCCTGCCTACTCCTGCACAACAAAGCAGCAATTCCATTATCCCCCACTTCCAACTATTGATATTCCAAATACACTCAAATGCCATCTTAAAACTTACCTTCACATTCCCATTTATATCAGGAAAAAATCAATACCTTGCTTCTCTTTCCCCACCCAAAAATTTAGATAAAGTAAGTTTTCAAACTATCACCTGCGTACACCTAGTTTAACTGTCAGGCTGTTGCACAGCATAGTGCATCAAAACTGTTACAGGACTGTCCTGGTAACATGATGTACTACAGGCGGTTCCAAACACAATAAAAATTTTAGAAGATTGATTTTCCAATGATTTTTGATGGAGAATTTGCATTATCTAAGAACTAACACAAACTAAAAGAAAGATATTATTAGTAGCCACCTACAGTATTAAGGTCCACTGAATGAGAAAAAAAAAAAAAAAAAAAAGGTTGCTTAAGTCATTGCAAATTATATGTTGAGATGCATATTGATGTGCATATTTGCAACCTGCCCATACCCTCCTTTCACCTCTGACTTCCCTAAGAAGATCTGGAATTTGCAGTTCTAAGGGAATCTGATTAGATGATGCTCTCTACCTATAACTCATGCCCTTGATTGTAAGAATGTCCTCTTAAAGGACATTCTTAAAGGTAGGGCTAAAAAGTTTCTATCTTGAATAGAAGTGTATGTGCATACTCATTGCATAGAACTACTTAAACTCAAACGATGAAACTCAAAGAATCTCCACGTTCTGAAATAATTTCTTCATTAAGATCAGATGTTTTATAATATTATTTTTTACTATACTGTTCTGATCTCTGAAAAGAGATGTATGGTTTCCAAACACCACCAACAAAACATACTGCTTAAATATGAGGAGTGTTCTATTAAAAAAAGTTACCTTTATCATAAGCATATAAGCAATCATATTATGTAGCAGCGTAGCCAACAAGCGGTCCTCATCATCCTCCAAACGCTTTCGATCATGTTCTCCCAGGGAAAGATACCTGCAAGAAGAGCTAGAGCTGAAGTAGGCTCACAGGCACTCTTCATCCAACTCACTACAGCACTGGCAGAGAACAGAACACTATTTGTAAAAAGTGCATGGTAAATAAAACCTCCAAATACACTAAGTCAAATGGCCATTTTCCATTAAATTGCTGTGATCACTTTAAACATTGCCATTATCATCTAGTGCAAGTAACTAATATATGCTCAGTGGTAAAGTTCTCAGTGGTCTACTGGACTTACCCATATTCTCTTTTCCACAATTGTAGCTTCATGAGAACTGCTATAAGAAGAACATTCAACTCAAACAACAGCTACCCCCTTTAGAGCTTTACTTCTGCCTTGCAGCTCCATTTAACTCATGAAGGAAGCGTGCAGGCACTCTCTTTTTCTAGTAAGATAGATTTTAAACTGTTTATTTTTCCAAAAACTAGCACCCCGCACACTGGTATCTTTATTCCAGAATACAATCCAAATAAATCCTATGCTTTATTAGTGATCCGGCCTATTCCATCTATTCATAGTGTGATCACGATTACATGACCTATTTCCCTGGAAATACCACCTCTCCATGAGCATTAAGAAAAACTTATCAAACCTGAACACAGTATTTCAGTAGCAGGAGATGCTGACCAGCAGAGACAAAAGCCTCCCTTTGGAATTGTCAGTTACAGTAACAAGGTTTACAAAGTGGCAATAGCATTTGCAACAGAACTTAAATTATATTCTTTTTACTGCTTAAGCCCCAGGTCTACTGAGAACTTCACCTGTCAATCATCTCCTGGGGTCCCTGGTCCATCCCCATTCCTTCTCTCTCTAACATCACAGCATCCAAAAAAGCATCTTCCCAGAACTGCATCTGGTCCCACAAAGTTGAGCGCTCTTTACCTATGCAACGCATACAAAAATTGGGCATTTATTCCAGTCAAATACTTTAAGATCAGTTTTATTTCCTTCCCACACCTTGAAAATACTATAAGCCAGCACACAAAAAAATCTATTATTAAAATAAAAAAGTAACTTTTAAATCACAAGCAATATCACAACTGAAGTGTACAGTAGAAGAAAAGACATCTCTCATTCTAATTCACAGCATAATTTTTTGAAAACCTTAAAGAAAAGAACCTCTTATCCCTGTTCTTTAAGGAGAATGTTTTCTTCCATATATTGTTAGCACTGCCTGAAAGCGACAGGAATATCTCACACAAACACAGATCACAGCAAACACACAGAGAAGTGGAAAGATGAGATTATTACTCATAGAGAAGGTTTCCATTGCAGCATCCTCTAACTGGTCCCAGACAGATCCTTTATCCCTACCTGCACCATTCCATGCAGGTAGGAACAATAAATGGAAAGGATGAAAAACAGAGGAAGAGAGAGCTCTTGATTAACAGCAAGTCCAGATATACATTAAAAAAAAAAAAAAAAAAAAAAAAAAAAAAAAACATAAGAAGCCAATACACTGCTAATTTAAGGTCATGCTCAAAAGCCATGAGTTTAGTAGCCCTCTATTTGAAGACTTAAACTGAACGGTCTTTTGTAAAAGCTCAGCAATACTCAGCAATACTCAGAAAAAAATAATTTCAGCCTTATGTGCATAACTAAGATCTTTCTTCCCTCCTTCAAACAGTTTAAAGAACTAACTCTTATTCAAGAACAAGTGCATGGAATAAGCTACATTTTATGCAAACTAGTCCAGTCACCCATCTTCTCTTATTCCATCTCCCCAGCAAATCCTTTGCTTTACCCTGAATGGCCTGATGTACCCTCCTATTTTATCAGCATGGACAAACAGGAGGTGGTTAAAATGGTCTCTGGTAACACGTAAATTCCAGTCTGAGCCAGACATGACTCCCCTTGAACTTCAGTCTAAACAATCCCCTTGCCCTCCCTCCCCCAAAATAGTTTACCCAAAAGTCCTTCATAGAGATAGACACGCTGGTTCCCATCCTCTTGAACTCTCCCTGGAGTACTGCCTTTGTTATCCTTTATGCTCTGCTTCAGGTTATGAGACTTTGCCTGAAAATGATACAAGAGGTGTCAGACAATTTAATTCTTCAACCTGTAGGGGTGTTTCTTGCAGTCCATTGCAAGTTTACTTAACAGATAGGGTTTGAAAGTTATATTTCGTAAACACTTCTCCCACAAATGTTGATAAAACAAAAAAAATTACTCTGTTAAAAAAATAATGAATTGAATTTTACTGCACACATATCTTCCAGTTAGAAGAGGATATTTAAATGCTATGACTACACTTCAGATAGTTTTAAAGCATTGTTTAAAAACCAAAACAAAACAAAACAAAAAAAACAGAAGAGCTGCTAAACCTATGACGATGGGTCATCACTTTCCTGTATCAAAGAGCTGCCAAGATTCTACCAAGCAGGGGATCATTTCCTTTTAGTTAAGTAAATTCAAACAGTATCACCTGAAGCTGTTTCATTTCTGAAGGGTAATTAAATGACAGTTGGGTTGAGAGTAATATTGAATGAGGGTGGTAGAGCCTGTAACACGGCGTGAGATGTGAACTGACTATTCTCAAAGAGCCACATATTGCACAGGGTATGAAGAAAGGTACGTGGATCCATACAAAAAGTAATTAATTCTTTAATATCTTGTTATTGTAAATCATTGTTGATTAACCCTTAGAACAGAATCAAAGAACCTCTTTCACACATTCACTAACATCAACATGATTACTGTACAAAAATTAAAATAAAAAGGAAGGTATGCAGCATCCTTACAAAAATAGAGCTAGTAGCAGAATTTGTCTCAATTTCACTGTCTGACACAGTGCCCCTGGATCCTGTCAGATTGCCACCATTTTCCACACTTGGGCCATCACCAGCATTGCTGCTCAAGTCACTGTCAGCTCCTAATGTCTCTCCAGAGCTGTTACTAACCTGTGGAGAAAAATAAAGCTGTTATCTTCACAGACAAGACACTGTGGAGAGAAAAGTTTTAAAATGTTTCCTCTTAAGGCATAAAATAATAAGCTGTGCAACCAAAGGCCACATTTGCCTTTTCTCTTTCAGTGATACTATTCTTGCACAAAATCCCCATAAAAAAATGGGGATATACTCAATACAACCTTCAGAAAAAATACAGAACTGTTTAGTTTGGAAGCAACCCATTAGGATTCTCTATAGTCCAGCCCCCTTGCTCAAGCAGGGTCAGCTAGTGTATGTTGTTGAGAACCATGTCCAAACAAGTTGTGAAAATTTCCACACACAGCAATTCTATAACCTCTTTGGACATGCTGTTCCAGTGTTTGACTGCCCTGAGAATAAAATAAGTAAGTGTCTTCTTGTGTTCAGATGGAATTTTCTGTGCTTTGACTTTTGTGTTGATTGCCTCTTGTCCTGACAGCAGGTACTACTACTAAGAAGAGTTTGGCTCCCTTATCTTCATTCCCTCCTGTATGGTATTTATACACATCAGTAAGATTCCCCCTGAGCCTTCTCTTCTCCAGGCTGAAGAGTCCCAATTCTCTCAGCTTGTCTGTGTTACGGAAAATGGTGTCAAGGGCTTTACTAAAGTTGTAGTAAACACATCCACTCCTCTCCTCTCATACATCAAGCTAGCTATCTCATTGTCTGAAGTTATCAGCTTGGTTAAATGTGATTGCCTCTTTGTAAATCCACATTGACTTCTCCCAATCACTTTTTCTTTCGTGTATTTGGAAATGTTTTACAGGAGATTTTCTCCATCAACTTCTCTCTTTGCTCTCTTCCAGTCTTCAAGAACCTCTCTCAATCACCATAACTGTTCAGAGACGATCAAATGTGGCCTTGCAGCAGCATCAGCCAGCTCCTTCAACACTCGTAGCTGCAATCCATTAGACCACATGGACATACGTCAATCCAGTTTGTTGAAGTGCTCTCTAGCCTGGTCCTCCTCGACCAACAGTAAATCTTCCTTGCTCCAGACGTTTCCTCTGATACCATGGGCTGGGAATTCCTGATGGTCAGTTTTACCAGTAAAGATTTGTCTTGGCTTTCCTAACTCTACCCCTGCCAGATGGTACAGCAAGTGTACTGTACAGGTGATCAGTAGAGCTGTACTGGAAGCAAGCAGACATTTTCATATGGTTCAAACACTTAAAGGTAATACGTCAGAGGTTTTTTCTTGCTTTTAATGCACCAAACCATCTGCATTTTTTGCTCTCAGGTTACATTCCTTTATAGATGGTTTATACACAACTAAGCCATATTTATAAAAGGATTGCAAACCACTAGTTCCACAAATACACCAATATGTACGAATATGTACCAGCAACAAGCATCACATATGATGAATACAATCTGCTAATAAAATGGTATGTATATCCTGGCAGACACACATGCTTGCTACACAGTCAGAGGCTCTGGAGAGAGAACACATCATAGGCACGCTACTATGGGTGAGAGATAGTATGCAGGCATACTGTACACAAAATGTAGGCATGAAATGCCCTACCCCGCTTTACCAGGAAATGAATTACATCAAGTTTTCACTTTGGACATATCCTACCACTGTGCTAACTTCAGAATCCTGGCTGGTACTTCGGACCATAACTGCTGGTCCTCCACTGGGAAGAGAGTCGAAATCACTCTTCTGCAATCAAACATACAGAGGACAGGAAGCAAAGTCACATCAGTTTAGTTTTTATCATCATGAGAACCCCACTTCCCATTCCCTTGGGATCTTAAATCACATGCCTTATACTTCATTGGTTCATGAAGCCAACCAAATAAGATACTACTGTCTGCAAGTCAGAAAGGCCTTGGGGTCCTACAATTGAGGAGCTAGCAAATATCAGTACCCTAAAGAAAGTGGGGTAAAGGGGAGGGAATTACTAGATGAGCCTATCAAGTATTCTCAAAATCTAGTTTTCCCATAGTTATGCAGCCAACAGAAGAATCTTCCATCTTACCACATGAATAAAGCAAGTGTAGGAGCAACTCACCTGAGAACCTGAGGCCAAACTAAGGCCACTGTCTGCACTGATCTGGGATTTTTTCTCATCTGTTTCTCCCAAATCAAAATGTTTCACACCTTCTGGCCCTGAGTAAAGGGAAAAATAAACCATTATTGTATCAAGAAAAAACAGTACATCAGAAGGCAGATGACAGACTGAAAGCAGGAACAGTACCAAGAAAACAAACTTGCTTTCTTGTTCCTTGTTTTTTATTCCTTGGTACTGTAAACAACAAGGCCAGCAGGACACATCTGCCATTCTTCAAATGTTAGTTTGAATTTCAAGTATTCAAAAGGCATAGCCCAACAGTGACTATCACTAAACAGTACCTTTGTTAGCCATTCAATAGAGAAAAGAGGACAGACAAAGGTCAAGTAAGCTTCCAGTTACAGTAACACATGCAGAGCAGTTGCCATTCAACTCTAGGAAGCCACTTCCTTTATTCCTGGCAAAAATAAGGGATACCTAATTGCTTGGAGTCATTATCCTTTTTAAAACAGCTAATTTGCTCAATGTCTTACAGTGCGTTTGTTGCTCTGAGGTTGCCCACAGCAACTATCTCGGCAGTAATCAGGCAACACTCTACAAGAAATAATCAGTGATTATCAGTGTCACACTAGTAAGAATATCAAGGAAGAAGCTTGTATGATGCTGTACTTTGTAACGTTTGCCAATTATACAACAAATGGCTCTCCAGAGTTGGCAATCACACAGGTCAGTAGTGAGAGAAGGAAACAGCAAGCCTTTAGTCATGCATTTGTTAACCTGCTCAATTGAAAATAAAAGAAAAAAAAAAAAAAAAGAAAAAAAAAAGAGAAAAAACTTTATGTTCAACTTCCCATGCAGTTCTAGAACCATATCATCTATTGTCCTCTGATGGGATGGCAGAAGGAAAAGAGAATGATGGACAGGTAGAGCCTGAAAAGAAATTTGGATAAGCACTGCATGAAGTAAGTAATGAGGCAGGAAAAGAATGCGTTATAGACTGTACACAGATTATCACTACTCTCAGAAAGGGGAAGAGACTGAATGCAACACTTCTGCCATATCCATATCTGCCAACTATTCAGTAACAGGAAGGCATGATCCGCAGCTGGAATAGTTGTATTAGATACCCATGACTCTATCCAGTATCTCTAAGCAAACAATGCCACAGTCTCTTATAACCACTAATCACAACAACCTGGGAATTATGAACATGTTTGTGTTATGTGTAATATTAGAGAGGGCAAGACAGCGAAAAGGAAAGAAAAAGGGAAGGGAGGCGAGAGAGGGAGAGAGAGAGAGAAGGATAATATACAAAGATTTGTGGGAGTGAGCTTGAGATGGTATGTAAACTCATGAATAGCAAAGCCGTAGGCGGGCTGTGCAGACCATACTAGCTTCCTAATCAACCACAAATTTTCCACGTGAAATGTTTTACAGAAAGTCAATTCCTCATTTATTATAGTAGTCTACCTATAGAACCATATGCCCTAGTTACTGTAAGTCAAATTGTAAGACCAATGTCAAACTATAAACAAAGTTATGAAAACTAAAAATATCCTTTATAAAATTTGTGATCTTATTTTCCACTGAAATATATATTGCTCACTTCTAACAGCCACTTTTTATAGTCCTGAATAATGCCGCAGCAAAAACTTTAGCATCTCATTAGTACAGCAAGAATACTAAACTTCAGTTGCACGCTTTAAGCAATTTAAAGAGTTCCCTGTCCCAGCACAATTCAGATATATTTCCAGCAGTTTGATTTTTAACACAAGTGAAGCTGACTGATGCAGTTTAGGTGTTTGACAATTGTGAGCAATAATGGTAATTGAGTTTCAGAAGTACAATAACCACAATCATATTGTTGTAACTGTCACTTTACAGGCACTTAGGAACCTCCCCTCCCCTTTTTAAAAGATTGTATATCCATTAGACATTTTTTAAAAACATCTTCCAGTGCAGGCACCTAACTGAAAGGCCTGGTTTGGGAGAGTAGGTGCGTGCATGTGCTGTGTGTCTGTCACACACTCTCCCACCTCAGCAGAAAGCAACTCAGATCTTAAATGCAGTTTGCTGTACTGCAGAGGTATCCCCACTTGCTTCAGAAGCTCCATGCACTTAACTGAAGTATTTAACTGGGGAGCCTGAAAGGAAGGTACCAAATCCAGGCCCAGCCAGAATGGCAGGAATTATCACCCGTTCAGCTTAGCTGTTAGTTCTCCCCAAACTTCAGTCTGCAAAAAGGGACATTGGGTCTGCAAAGTAGAAATTACACTCATGGTTAGGAAACACCTACTACATCATGGTTTTTATAAACGACCTGTTGTCCTTATGTCATATGTCCCTTTTTATAACAGTGATAACCAAACCAGAAAAATCTGGTACTACAACTGCAGATAACACACATGCATATTTCAACAGATAAGATTTGTGTCAATTTAGACTTCTATTTAGACTCTACAAACAGACTCAGGTCGTTTCACTCCTCCCTTAATATGGGATATAAAAACCAAAATCTGGTTGATTCCTTATTATGAGGCTGCTCTCTGACAGCCTTCACTAAATACAGTTTTTCACATCCACCTTCTCTCTCGCCCTCTGAAGTGCTTTTTGTTGCACACTGACTGTGGTCAGAAACTGTTCATGGTTGAATGCCAAATAACAACAGTTGCCATTCCAAGACTTGAAAGAACATTGACTTTTTCATTCCAATAACATTCAACCTATATATTCATGTCAAAGACTTGTTAAGCAAAAGTGGTCTTTAACTTGTAAGAAAGGAGATGGAACACCTTCAAATTCTATCTATTTCTGATATGGTGACGATGCAGAGTATCTGCTTCTCCTTCTTTGTAGAAGGTAACATTCAGGGGAAGAAAAAAACAAAGGAAGAAATAAAAAAGGACAAAAGACATTTGAACACAATTTCCCCAGGGCAAACTGATCTGTTTGGACTCCTCTATAAAACAGGATTTCCTGATAAACCTTTGTTCTTATGGGCATAAAAACTTATGTGCCATAGATGCGAGCTCACTCTGCACCTGGGGAGTTGGCAGTTATGGGGAGGCTGGGAAAATCAGTTTTCTATGTTTTATTATTTCCTTACTCGTTTTTTCCAAAGATTTTTGCTTTTTCACTTCCTGGTGCTTGTTCCACAATTCTACCCAAGATGCATTGAAAGCAGGAGAGAAAGAGAAAGAGTCAGCGGCTAGTCAGACAGGTGAAAATGGGGAAAAAAAATGAAACAAAAAACCCACCCCCTTCATATAAAAAAAATAAAATATGAGAACTACTGAGTGAAGAGTTAGTTAACACACTTTACAAGAAATCAAAGTCAGGATTTGAGCACTGTATCATCTCTCATTTACAGAATTCACGTTAGAGATGACTTCATACAGTTAACCAACTAAGCAAAAAGCAGCTATTACGAACATATATAATGCAATTCATCACCATTCCTGAGAAAGGCCTTTAAGACTGTCAGATATTTCATCCTCCAAAACATGTGCACCACAATAGCTCTGATTAACATAAATGTTTTCATGTTTCTAGTTTGTATCATTGAAAGGAAAGGCACAAAAATAGCAGCAGCAATTATAAGATAACCTAAACTGTAGGTTAACACAATATTTAACCAAAATAATCTTTTGAAAATTATCACAAAGTTTACAAGTTACTTTTGACCTCACGGTATTCTCAATAAATGCTTGGCTCTGCCTTATCAACTAGTACCTACACACCAAAAAAAAATGAACTTCTTTTCATCCATTTGTTCCTATCAGGGTATGAAGAAAGGAAAACGGAGAAGAAAAATGCACAAAATATTAATCATGCTTAATGCCAACTTCCAAAAGCCTACTGAAGTCCTAACACCCTAAGCTAAGGGATTCCATAACAAGAAAAAATGCAGAGACAAAGGAAAAAAATATCTGGAGTCTGTATGCACTTTCTTCATTTGAAGCTTATATATAAGAAGAATTATTGATGAGACACTTGCACATTTCTAGCATTCTCACTTCTCAACCCTCAGAAATGCACTTAGCTTTTCCGCTTAGTAGCGCCAGATCATTCCAAGTGCTGACCCGCTGGAGAAAGGAAACATTACAAGCCAACATGCTGAACTAAGTCTCAATGCAGGGGACTGTCCCCTCTCACTTGAATGGTTAAAGCTGAGAATGCTACAGAGGTAGATATGCCAAGAAAAGTAGCTAAGGCAAAGGAAATGAAAAAGCAGCATGATGTTCTATTGCTCTTCAAGGAAAATTCCTGAGGAACTAAAAGGCCACTGAAAGTGTGTCAGGAATCCATCCCGTCCCACAGATGGCAGAAATTAAAGACAGGCTCTAAAAAAAAAAAAAAAATCTGTTAAGCAATCTATCTACTAAAAATAATAAAAAATGGACTGTTTTACAGCTGTGGAGAAAGACTCCAAACTATTATCATTAAATGTATCAGGAGCAAGAAAAGTTTAGCAAGGAAGAAGAACTAGAAAGATGGCTGTTGGCCTGATTTCTAAGTCTGCTTCATGATTTACAGATATTCCTTCAACTTTCATAAGCACGTGGTAGATGAAAAAGATAAAACTGCCTATGGATCCAAACAGCATCCTGTAGGCCTACCTAGCTGACCACACACTGACATATAACAATCTATTCAGAAGTCGTACCAAATCTATTTGTAAAAAGGCTCTTGAATTCTCAGCCTATATGGTTCTATACTAAAAACCAGCAGGCTGAAAGTTACAATACCTGTCATTAAATCACTTTTAGTTGATGTGTCTGTTAATTGATCATTACAGTTACTCAAGTTTAGCCTATGCCATAGGAACATTTGAGAGCCTACAGTATATCCTAGCACATTAAAAACAGCCTAGATTTTACTCTCATCTTCTCTGTGAAAGAGGAAAAGAACAATCTGGACAGCAGGTCCAGAAAGGATTTGATGCAAACAACGTAGGTAGTGCAATCTTTTCTGTTTCAAAAAACTGATTCTGTTTCAAAAAACAAAAAAATATAGAGTGATCTGCGAGCATTAAACAATTACTAAAAGAGTAGTAATGGAGACTTCAGTAAATACTGAAATTTTCATCAAGATTTACTACAACGAATCAGTAAAACCAAAGAAATGACTGACATAAGGTGGGAAACTATTAGCTATCAATTTTAAGGCCACTAGTATCCAAATAAAAAGGTCAACGCTACATTAATAACCAAGGACCCTGGAAGCAAGCAAATAACTGATGAGCTTTTTGGAAAGAAAGGATCAGGAAGCACTGTCTTCACAACAAATTTCCCAGCTATGCAATAGAAAAATATCTGTCATTGTTCACCTTAGAAATACGAATATTGCATACGAACAGACTTCCCTGTTATAAGGAATTATCTTACATACTTCAGATGTACATAAGTGGTCGACAACTTTCTGAAAGATGAACAAGAAAAGGAGCTCAAGCAGGAACACATCCACCCTAAACTTCTGAAAACGTGGTGAAGCTCCTGACCATGGTTCCTCTAGTACAAGAATACCACAAACATTCAGCTACTGTACCTCTAGATCCCAGAGATCCAGTTTAATTACCACATTAATACATACTGCAGGCATGGCTATTGCACACAATGTTGTACAAGATTTTACTCCTTCATGTTGATTACTTACATTGCTATTTCCTCTGTCAGACTTGGTCAAAAGGGTAGCAGCTGAATTTGTATTTTGTCCATAGAACACCAACAAGTTCACTGAGATTTCCATTTACATATCTGCAACCTGAGGCTGTAAGTACCTTCCAGATTTCATTGAATCAATGAATTGCTTAGGTTGGAAGGAGCCTCTGGAGATCATCTAGTTGAACCTCCCCACTCCAAGCAGGTTTCATATGAGCAGGCTGCTCAGGACCACATCCCAGTCAGGTTTTGAATATCTACACAGATAGAGCACCCACAGCCTCTCTGGGCAACCTGTTCCAATGTCATCTCATCTTCACTTTAAAAAAAAAAAAAAACAACATTTTTTCCTCAAGTTGTTTAAATGAAGTTCCTTAAAAATACTTTGTTATTTCAGCAACATATAAATGTTTACCAAATGCTTCTTCCCTAAAGAAGTTAGTCTGGCATAGGAAAGCCTGCATTTCGCTCCAGAAGGAATTCAGTCTAGCCATGACTAACTCTGCTCCTGAATATCCAAAGCATTATCTTATATGAAAGCTTTATTTTTAGTTCTGTCAGCAGCATACCTCCTTTCTTCTCTTCTATGGAAAAGAAAAACACTTAAGTACCCCAAAGCAAGCTAAACTGAAATGCTGGAAATTTGAATCTCGTAGCTCCTTGGGAGATTTCCAGATAGAATGTAAGATCAGCTTCTGAGCATTTACCTCGACAGATTACCTCTTGAAACAAGAAAGCAAAGAAAATCAGAGGTGATTGCTATCAGCTCTGAAGGACTTAACACCACTCAGCCTGCAGCTATTATTATTGACTGCAGCCTGCAGTCAGTATAAGAATGTCTGCACCCTTTCAGCCACGTAACTACCCAGTACACTCATTCCTGTTGCTTTATGCCACATACTGGAGGTACAGCCTCACAGCAGCACACTGCTTTCAGAAGACTAATATTTCATGCTATGATTTCATTAAAAAGTTCTTTTAAACAGGCTAGAAGAAGCAATGGCTGAAATTTAACACAGAATATTTGTGGAGCTGATGAAATATTTTCCTCATATGCTGATTGTACATCTATCTTGCTAACAATCCACAGCAGGTTGGATCTAACCTAAATATTTTTTCTTTTTTCTATTTAATCTATAAAGCCCTTTTAATGTAAAACAATCTAATGTTTGTCTTTTTTTCCCAGACATGGACAAAAGCCATTCCGGCTATGAAATAAGAGTGGGAAAATTTCTAGAGACCAGCCTAGCAGACACTGTAAAGAAGGACATGAATTCCATTTGCTGTTGCATAGAAGGAAGATCCATCAGTACTGCTTACTGAAACTATAACACCACAATTTAAACCTTTTGTCAGTTCTTATTACTAACAGTTAGCAGATCCTTGGTCCCACTTCTATCAATCTATATAATTCAGATGTAGTAAGCAATGATTTAAAAAATGTTTGTTTCATGTAGTCCCTTCCATGGTTGCCCTTTCCAAAGTCCTGCTGGCCCTGTTTCTCTTGACATTTCCTGTTACTTGAAAACATCAATCACAGCAAAAAATGAAAGTTGACTGAAGTGTAATGATATTCAGAAAAAAATAAGATTAGAAAGCTTCTCGGAGAAAACTGTCCTGGACAGTTTAACCAAGAGCAAGTGAAAACACTTATGATTGTTCCTTGGGATCCAAGGTGTAAATGAGGCATGTTACAGCAGCAAATGTATTGTGTTAAAATGGAGACAATGCAAATAGAACCTAATGCCAAAACAGAAGCCCCTCCCACACCTCACATGTATCTCAATACACACCAATGGAAGCGATAAAATTTTCTTCCTTTAGACTCCTTGTGTCGAACTCCCTTGGCCCTTTGCCTGCAGGGCCCAGTCCCTTTGACATCAACTGAGGTACTGGCAGCTGCATCGCAGGTTTCAGCTCCACTCTTGGAGATGATGCAGGATCCTTGCCAACTGGAGTGACAGATCCATCTGTTGGACTTCGTTTTCTCTTTTCTGGTTCTTTAGAGAGAAAGAACAAAGAGTTGCCAAAAGAAAAAAGAACAAAGAAAAAAGACATAAGGAAAAAGGAAATGAAAGCAGCAGACCTCTTCTATCATTCTTTGAGACTTCATCTAATCATATGTCCCCAAAGGCAGTTTGGATTATTTTTCTGCATCAAACTGCATGATTTGAATTACAGTTAAACCTTCAGAAGAGAATACTTAAATTATAATTAGGTTCCCAGTAAAGAACCTTCTGCAATTCTGCACAAACAATTCCAACAGCCGATTAAGCTTATAGTGAAAATTTCATATCCAAACGATATGAAATCCAGACTTCAAGAGCATACAGTGATAAAAGAGTCACTGCGTAAAGCAGCAAACACTTTTCTTACCTTTGTTGTAATAGTGAGTATGTGCTATTTCTAGAAGGCCAAAAACACTGGCCATGCCTCCCAGGCCAGCATTTGCATATGACTGCTCCAGGCTCAACACAGTACACTTCAACAAGTCCAGCATGCCTTTATAAACTTTGCGGCTGATCTCCTGCAATGAAAATCCCATTAGTGTCAATATTTCAGAAGTAAGAAAGTAATTCGAGAACATAATATTCTAAAATTGCTGTAATATCAGCCTGTAGAAAGTAATTTGATAACAAAAATCTTCTATGAATTGAACCTAAGCATTCACTAGGTATGAAGACCCTGCTGAGTTCAGCACTGACCACATCCTGTATGACATCCTGCCGCGCATCTTCTTCTGACTGGATCGTGCGATTTAGCTTGCTTAGTACAAAGACTCGGAGCTGCTCACTCTCCAGCAGGCGACGGACTCTTTTCATGTTCAGCCAGCCGACACCTTGCCCGTCGAGAACATTGTGTACCACCTCCTTCAGGAACTGCTGGTTCTCACTGATGGATTTTTAGAAAGGAAACAAGAAGGCAAGAGTTAATGTTCTGCTTACCTTAGCTTGCATGGGTATAGAGGTCTGGCCAGGACAAACCCATAGATGCATTTCCAAAACTAAAATTACAAGAAAACCTCAAATCTTGCTAGATTTGCTGCTAACCACTGCTCACAGCCCAAGCTGTGTTCTAAGGTGTAGCATTAAACATTTTTGTTTGTCCCTTATTTCCTGTAATAAGCTGTAATCAGCTTTTTCTCTAGTCCCACTACCTACCACTCTACTGTCCACTTTCATAGCACTCCTTAGAATCCATCGGAAGTCTCTATGCCACAACATTCTTCCCTTGGCTGCCTTGTCCCACCTGTAGACTTTCTTTGCATTCATAGCACTAGTGCTGCAGCCCTAGCATGCATACTGTTTCAGCTCATTTTGCTACAGGGGAGGGAATGGTAAAAAGGGAACACCTGTGCAGCCTGCTGTATCCCCAGTCTGAGCCACGCTTTTTGTCCTTAGTTATCTCCTATCCCCTTAGCTCAAAGTAAATTTTACTCTACACACAGCTGCTATGCAAGAAGGGAGGAGAATGAGAAAGCACAGGTCAGAAAATGTTTACTTCAGCATTCCAAGTCCATTTCCAAGCTTGAAAAAAGTTCATGATTTCTGATGAACTCATGTAATCAAACTGCTTCACATGACTCAGCTGATCCCCCGCTTGGCACACTAAACTGCTGGCTAGACTAGCCTGATCAGATTAGACTTGACTACAAAGAATAAATACTGTGTAAAGCAGGGTCTTTCATGACCTGGAATATTTTGGATCTCAGACAGGAAGAGGAAACATTTTGAAGGACAGAAAAACACAAATATGTGCTATTAACTGAAAGGCCGTCTGTACCAAATCTTCTCAATGTGTGCAAGCTTGGGGCCATAGAGAAGTACTATGCTATTTTCAACAGCTAGACTTCTAAGGGAATGTTTGACAAGTAAGACACCACTAACACCACTCTATGCTCAGAAAGCAATTAAAAATATTACCTGGAATTGCTACTTCGTCCCTGAGGCGATGGAGATTCTCTCTTCACTGTTGGGCTGTGCTTAATGACTGAAGACTTTTGATCTACCAGGGCTCGTCTGTTTCCTAAACAGGAGAGGAAAAAGGATGAGAAGAAGGGGGTGGGAGGAAAACAGTCTGCTCCCAGGACAGTAACAAGCAATACTATGGTCGGCTAACACACCTATTCAGGTTACAAGTAACAAACTTCAAACAAAATGGAAACTCCAAAAAAGCAGCAGCATATATCATATTCTAGCATCACACATCGGCAGAAAACAGTAATGGGAGTAATGCGGAGAGAAAAAGAGAAGATGGTAATGGGAGCAGAAGGTGAAAGGCAGGAAAAATTTGGCTGCTCTGCATGCAGTTGGACAACAAGAACCATCTTCAAATTAGTCACTGTATGTAAAAGCATAATGCATCGGGGGTGACTAGTATAGATTAGGTGATACTGGTTACCCAATGAGAAAGGGAGCCCAAAGTCAGGCATAGGGAATGCTGGAAATTGTTACATCATGCACAGCTCATGCTGTAGGGAACCCACCTTCATTGCTTACTGGGCCAGCTTCAGTAATAATCTCCATTATAGTATTTAACCCAAATACTGGGACACAAAATATACAATTAGTAGTGTACTACAATATCTATGCTCCCCACCATCAGCATCAAAAAAAAAAAAATAAATAAAAATAAAAATAAACTACCAGCTTTTTCCCAGCCCTCCCTCAAAACAAAACCCAAATGACGCTAGAGCGGGAAGGATGCTTGAAAGCCCAAGACAAGGGCCAGCGTAATTAATCTAACAGATAGTGCTTGACTTGAAATTTGGCATCGTGGAACCACTGTACTGCATCTTCATGGATACTATTGCACATATCGAATTTCAAGGGCACTATCAAAAACATCTGCATCACTGAAGAAAAACAATGTAAATGGATGTGCATGAAATAAAAACTAAAAAGGAAGATGGAGAGTGATCAAATAGCAGCAATGAGATGGAGTCCCAGCATCATTTCCCATTACAGTTACAAACACAGAGTACCACACACACTTGGTAAGAACGGGTTAACGCAGCAATTTTATACCTGTACAACAGAGACAAAAACATTTAAAAAACAGAGAAGTGCCCAGTGGAAATCCCAATGAGCCAGCATGCACACACAAATGAACACGAACACACACGCACACACACTGGCACATGCACAGAACGAACTGAGCTACTCCATGAATATCAGACCCTCGTATGCACACAGTAACACTGAAGGCCCTGCACAATTACAACCGTCAAGAAAAGAACACCAAAGTGCAGAAGATGAGGCGCAAAGCACGAACATGGAATGGCAAACCCCATCACTGTTTTCTTCCAATGTATGGAATTAATCGTTAAGTTTACCCATGGAAATAACCCTGATATGAAGCATGTTTCGTATCCTGCACAATTGGACATGAAAATGTAACCAACTGGTAAAAGGTTGTCAAAAACAGCTGCGCAGAATCTCTGCTAGTGTTTTCACCATACCAGTCCTGTTCCTCCTCATTTTACACACAGGGAATGATTACTTGTCTCAAAAACAAAGTCCAAAGCAGAAACACAAAAACAGCTTTTGGCCTTTGTTTCTACAAGGTCAAAGGTCAGCAAAACATCATACCAACCTTCATCCACATCCCTTCCCACTTCCAGATTAAAGTAATCTTTACCGATGAAAATGATGAGGAGGAAAAAATAAATAAAATCAACATATTAAAACAAAAGCAGCAACTTCTAATTAGATAGAGTAACTCAAAAAATTTTATGAAAAGAAACCTTCCCTGATTTAGCAACTATTATCACATCCAGTGCAAGGATGACCAGGCTGTCTAATTTGAATGTAAGAGGGTCATTTCTCTAGTCCCTGGTTCAGTCATGCTATCTAACAAGAGATGTCCCAATTGGAAGATTGTGCACCTAAGTTAAAGATGGATCTTTACTCTCAATGAGCTGAAGCATGTTTATAATTTGAGGCTGATTGGAAAATTTCCATATAGTGAATTGAAAGGAACCCAAGTTACCGAGGGTTAATCATGAAGACAGTGGCAGTACAACAGTAGAACCTACCTCTTAGTTCCCATTCTATACACTAAGGACTTAAAAATAATACAAAATAAAACGCAAAAAAAAACCAACATTCACAGCATACCCATTAACACAGGGTAGACTAGCTATTTTCCCAACCCAACACAGTCCGGTTGTTGGGAGGAAGTCTGACTGAGAAATATCAAGACAAATTATTGTCTTGATAACTAACCCAAACTACCAAAAGGCTTCACCACCAGAATTCCTTTTAGGGATAACACCTCAGACTGCCCAGTAACAAGAATAGTAAAGGCTGTAAGGCAAAGGGAAAAATGGTTACCTTTCAAGCTGGGAAAGGGGGTATTCTTGTCTCTCCCAACTTTGGTTGGCAGGGCTAAGTTGGACAGACTGAAACTTGTGCTGTGGTTTCTATACAAGCTGCCTATGACAAAATGGAAAAAACAACAACAGAAAACACAATTAAATGCCTAATACTCATTGCACACATCCAGCTTCCTGTAATTCACCTTCTTATTCAAGATCCATAATGATGGGAGTACTTTTTTTTTAATCCAACAACATTACAAGCATCATACCGTTTTATTTACAATACACCCGCATCTGTAATCAGATTATTCTTAATTGTATAAAACATAATTCTTGGCTCTCATCTTACAATCACTGCCGTTGTGCCTTTGAGTCTTAAATGTACCACCAATATACACTTATCTCCCTGCACTTACACAGGTAACTTCACATCAACTGTGTCTTCTAGTTTGAGACTCCTCTTAGGAGTAAATAAATGGCAGGGGTCACATGAGAAAACAGGATGATGAAAGATCTCTAAAATACATAAGCTTGAAGTGAGAACTGTGCAGAGAGCCTTATGCAACTCTCTAAATGTGACACAAAGGATTGCTTTAAAATAGCAGCTTTCAATTTACGAGGAGAAAACAAGAGCTTTTCATAGCACCAGCATATTTTTAATAGCATTAAGAAAACAAAAATGCACTGTCATCTGTTTAAGATTCCCATATAGCAAACCTCAAATAGTTCATTTTAAATGTCAGTGTACTATTCCAATTTGCTTTCTTTTGTTTCCCCTCAGCCTTATCTTAGTAACAATCTTTTTAGCAGAAACATCCAATATACTTTCCCCACTGCTACAAACTTCTTGCCCTGCTCCCTACAGCAGCAGAAGATTCAACCGGCTATATCTTCTCTCACACATTAAAATAATTTAGATTAGTTTTCCATACCTGTGGGTTTTATTATTAAAATACAATCGAAAATAGTCAAGAATTTAATTTAGCACCTAAACACAAGACATGGTAGCATGGAAAGCATACTACTGGTAAGACTTTTGTATCAATTTCATAAAATTACTCTTTTTTGTTTAATTTAACTGACATTTGCTGATTTGTGCCCTGAAGTGTCATATAACTCAACAGCCTAATGACATAACCAAAGTCCTTCTTACTGAAAAATATCTAACACGGTAGTTATCAGCAACGTAAGTAAAAAAGTTCCTATGGTTCCCAGCACGGCTTCTGAAGTCCTGCTAACAATTTGACAACCAAGTTATCCTCTTGACTAGTCATCCCTCTACTCCATCTCCCTGTAAACTCTAATAAATAATAGCAGTTTAATGAATGCATTAGTACATACTTGCAAAAGACATGATGCCCCCAAAACCTTCACTGCTGTTGTTAGAGACAGTAGAGTTTGGGGAGCTGGCCCTGGAGTCCGAATCTGCATCAGAATCATTGGCCAGTTTTAAACTGTTTGGACGGAGTAGCTTCTGAGACCTTTGAAGAAATAAATACAAATGCTATTAGCTTTTTCTCCACCCAAAACCTTGTAGAATTATGAGAGGTCAATGCTGGTCTTGTTCCTTGACTGTTTTCACCACACTACCTTTACCTTGTGGGGAAAATTAAGGAAGAAAAAAGTGAGGGAAGCATCTTTACAATCAAGCTTTCATTACCTTTCAGGACATGTTGAAAATTTGTTGGCAGAACTGCATTGGTGGATTTGTGCGTGAAAAAGTTGTGCTTTGAAAGCAACAACAAGAAAACCCAATGTCTTCAAACACAGTAGTAACAAAGCCCCTCACATTTCACCGCCAAATACAAAGCTTCACAACCAAATTCCCTCAAAGGTTTCCAGGAATCAGTAGGTGATATACTAGAATGTTTCTAAGAAGAACTGGTAATTCTGTTAGCTCCTACTATTTAAATAAAAGCAAATACCTGAGGGAACTGAGCAAGTGCCTTTACTCAAACCAGAATGGTTTGCAGAATTGGAACATTAAATAGAGATGACCAATGCTACATTTCAGCTGCAAAAGACATTGGAATGAATGTTAAACTACATGAAACAGATGGAAACCCCAACAGAGCTGTGCAGAAGGGCAGGAGATGGGGAGGACTCACCTGCTTCCATTAAGATTCTGGTTAAATCTTGGGGTGTAGCTCTCTTCCTGCTCATCATCTTCATCCTCTGTAGGAAAACCATACTGTGGCTCAAAGTATGGATTGTCATACTCCCGTTTCCTCACCACCCCTTCTGAGGAGGTCATGCTGACAGCTGGGCTGTCACTCTCGCGACGATCCAAGCTCATCTTGGGAAAGCTTGTTTGCAGTGGCAAGGAAGGGAGATGGTTTGAAAACCCAGCAGCCAGCTTCTCTTCCATCTCTGCTGAATCTGCAGACTCCTGTGGACCAGTCAAATCATAGATTTGTTTGAGAATTTGTATTACGTACAACTGAAGGGTGGGACAAGGACAGCTATTTCAAACTGGGAAGTCTGTAGGGTCCTTGCAGATCCTGGCTCTCCACCCAAATCCCACTATTAGTCCCTCTGACCTAGGATTTTAGAAATACCGCAGTATTTGTGCATTGTTCTAGGGACTTTCTCCCCTGTAAAACAGATCTTACTGTTAAGTGTTAGCTTAACTTACTGTTAAGTGACAGCTCCAACATCTCTGTTGTCCTACTTTGACGTTATGGAATCAACTCCCACATTTCCCAAATAACCACAGATTCACGAGTTTCCCCACCCCATTCCCTGTTCTTCCAATGCGTTAGATTTTTCCATACTGATTAAAAGACATTCCTGCAGCCACACCCTGGACCACCACCCTCTGTTAATAGTGTTTTTCAATACATGGGAGCTTGTAAGCACAGGAATGATCTGTCCCAGTGTAGGAAGCTACCAGTAAACTCCACCTTGCTCAAAGTCCAGAAAGAGCATGCAATTTAATCTGTGTGTAGTTTCACAGTTCCATTAGCTTTTGCCCTTCTCAAAACGAACTACATGAATTCTCCCTCTCTTTATATCTTAATAACACCAATCTTGGGGCTGAACTAGTCTCAGTACACACATGATTCACTCCGTGGATGACAGTGCTGGGGCTGCTACTGGCTGTAGTACTGGAACTTGAACGAGGCTGGTTGTTCTCTTGGGAGTTCTCACTGTCCATGGCTTGTTCATCCAGATCCCCTGAGTATTCTTGAAAATCATCAAATTCCACTTCACTAGCATCACCGAGGGCTGCATGTGTCAGGGGGTCAACATCTGTAAACACATCATTTTGCATTAAAGAACACTGCCTTCCTCAGCCTTTTGCTCATCTAAATAAAGATCACTGGCAGATGGAGACTGCTGATCAGTAGAATACAGAATCATGTAAGAAGCTTCGTTGTGAAGGGGTTTTGCAGGTCATCTATTCCAAATCCCTACTCAAAGCAGGACTAACTTCAAAATTAGAGCAGATTGCTCAGGTCTTGTCCCACCTAGTTATGTAAGACTCAAAGGCTTGAAACTCCACTTTGACCCTCGGAACCTGTTTAACCGTGCTCACTATGGAGAGCTTTGCCTTGGGTCCAGGCAGAACTTAGGATTGTTATCTCTTGCCCTTGGGATATAGGAAATGCATCAGCATTCCTGTATTTGGTTTATTGAAAAGAGTAATCATTTCCCAGTCTCGAAAGAGACACTGATGCTGCAGGCTCCATATAAACCACAGAGAATGTATTGTCCTGTCCCCACGAGAACAGAATGACTCATTAAAGTCAGCACTAGAATCAAAAGCAGGGGCAGGAGAAAATTCATAAGCTGCTGCCCATATTGCATCTTATCTACTGGCAGGTTGTTTCCAAATCAAGAGAGACAGTTTTGTTCAGCAGCACATATTTCTGTTCTTCTTCCTCCCAGTGTCATTTGGAGGGCACTGTACATGAGCAGAAACAAGGTCTTTCTTCAGCCTACCACTGGAAATTGAAGGTGTATGCTCTTTTTCCTCAGAGCAACATTACAATGGAACAAAACTTTGCTCTGATTAAGGGATTTAGGAGAGTCATTTCCCCCCTCAGTGCAGATGAATGAGGAAGAGGAGCCTATGTGGACACTGTGAAAATGAAGCTCAAAGTTACTCACTTGGAGTATCGCCATTAATGTCACATTTCATCATCTCACTGACAAAGTCACCAAGGGAGGAATAGGAGGAACTTGAGTCGTCATAGTCAACACTGTCACTGCCACTGCCACAACAGGTAAAAAAGAGAGATGAGTGGTAGCAGCATAGCAACAGCAGGGCCCAGTATTTCAAAGATGAGCATCAGCACACACCGTTTTCAAGGACATCTTAGAAATCTTGTGATATTACAGTTTCCACACAAACAAAAAAAAAAAGATTCCTGGCAAGAGTGAGGGGCCGGCTTCATGAAAAGTCAGAGCAAATGAAATTCATTTTGAGATAGGTAACAAGACAATACGGTATAGCATTTACAGGCTCTCAGCAAAGTTAACAAGGTCAACCACAGGTGGACAGGAAGTAGTATATGAATTCTCTGTGTGTGCCAGAGGGGTGGAAGAAGCTTCAAGAGAAGTAGAGATCAAAGGAAAAGCATTCTCTTTTAATACTAATGATAAATCCCACTGTGAGGACCACTGGTGCTATGTAGAACATAAAAGATAAGCAATTCCAAGCCTGAGAGCCTCATAGGCTAAAAGAAAAGAAGGATAATAAAACTAGATGAAAAATTCTGGAAAACTTGGTCAAAAACACATTAACAAAAAATTATTCTAACTTTACTGAACACACAAGGAGGTCTCAGGCAGTGGGTAGTACTGGCAAGCTCTGCATAACCATGTGCTGATTAGAGATTTGAAAGAATGGTAGGATGGGTGGGAGTAGTTATAGTACTGCAACACAAATAACCTGAGAGAGAACAGCATGGAAGAAAAAAGCATAAGGGTGGGAAGAAATACCAAATGACAAGTAGCAAAAGAAAACAGCAAAGTACAAATAGAGAATCATGTTAAGCGAAGGCTTGAGAAAACACAAGCAAAGGGATAAGCTGCTGCTATGATGATGACAGTGCAGCAAGACAATTTACTTCAATGTCAGTGTTCTGACCAGACAGAAGAAAAAAACATCAGCATGGAAGGCTAGAGGAAAAAGCTGCAAACAAGAAGTTGGAGGAAAGGCCCAGAATAATTTGAAGTAACTATCATGTGGCTAGAGTTTTGTTCTCCACCAACCTGTCATCAGTGTGGTCAGAGTCTGTTTCTTTCTCTACTGGTACATTCAGTGCCTCAGCCAGTTGTGAATTACTGTCATAGACACGATAGTGGATGGGCTGCAGCTGGTGGGCATACCACTTAGGTTTGTCACCAATCAGTGCTGGATCAAACATGTCTGCACAAAAGGGAAAAAAAGAAAAAAAAAAAAAAAAAACAACACAAGGAGAGTTAATTGAACTCATTTATTTATGTTGAAGGCTTCATTCACAGTGAGGCTGTTCCTTACTAAGTCTTACACAAAGAGAGAGGCAGACTTCTTCTCTGTAAGCAAACAATTAACTGGAAAAACAAGGGGCAAACAGCAGTGCTAATTTGGTAGAAACCCATCAATATATATAAATAGACATATGTAAATATAAATAGAAAAATGTTCCTTCAACTGGATTTCCCCACCCAGCAGGAATGCTGCACTGGAACAGGCTCCCCAGGGAAGTGGTCATGGCACCAAGCCTACCGGTGTTCAAAAAGCATTTGGACAACGCTCTCAAACATACGGTTTGATATGATCCTGTGCAGAACCAGGAGTTGGACTCAACCCTTGTGGGTACCTTTCAACTTGGGATATTCTACGATTCTATGAATAGTATGGCATCAAGCTAAGTTCATCCCTAGAATCTCTCTACATTTTAAGAGACAAGACATCAAAAGTGCAGGAAACTTAAGACCAAAACTTACTGTTATGAATCCTTTGAAAAGCGTAGTTAGTAGGGTTGAGTGACCATTCTCCAAAATACTCTACTGCCTGTGTCCTGGAAAGCTTATCTGCAAAAGGCGTTTGCTTTGGCCTAGAGGCAAGAAAGGAGTTTGCCTGGAAGGCCACCACTGGTCGTGGAAAAAGACGAAGAGTGCGAGTATGCATCTGGAAACCCTGCAAAACATTTGGTGAGTTGAAGAATCTCACCATAGCAACCCTAAAAAGAAGCAGAGAATATGTATCAGATAAAAAAGACACAACCTTTAAAATGTATGCATTAGGCAATGTTTCAAACCTTCAGAGAATGGTAACCTAATGCAAAAAGCTGTCTTAGAAAACTTCTTAAAATTAAAAAAAAAAAAAGCACACACACAAGAAATCACTTGGTTTTAATTCACCACCTTGAAACCAAGACCCCCCCAAGGAGAGACGTTGCTCTTGGATCCGCTAGCTTAAGTTATGACTAAGTTTCCAGATTTTTTTTTCCCTCAAGACATATAGTTTTATTCATGCACTTAACGGATCTGATACAAATGCTGTAATTCCTTCTATTTTTATTTTTTTCTATGTAGACTAGAACCTGTGGTAGAACCTGGAAGACCCTGCTTCCATCACAGGACTTACTTACAGCAGCATTTGTGCTGCCTTTAAGTGCAAACTTTAAGAAGACTCAACACTACCTTCCTGTTCAGCCTCACCTGGTAGCCACATCCACAGAGTCCACATCATTTCCATAGATCAGAGGGTTAAATTCCGTGGAGGGGGTAGACTGCAAATCATTCTGCGGTCTTCCCAGCAGGAGTGGCACCTCCTGCCCTTCGTGGAACTTCTCTAGGTTAAGAATGGGCTGAGTATTCAGACTCATGCTGGCCAGTGCCTAACAAAGGACAACATGATGCACACATTCAGCAATAAATTATTCAAGGAACAAGAGTGAGATCAGAGCTACTCTGCCTCTAAGCAATCACACCGATTATGCATGCTCCATTAGTTTGTCTTAAACTCCTTCTTCGACACTGAGTCAAGAAGTATCTCCAGGCCCTCCTTTATGTGGACAGTCCAAATGAGCTCCTCAATGACAGAACAGTCTTGGAGCTACCTAAGGGTTAGCATGGCAGTCTGTCATTCATGATGCGGGAACAGACAATCCAAATCTGACCACTGCCTGTATGGCACTGTACAATACATCTGAGAGTGATTCCCACGTGTAATTTGAATACACACTGGGACCTGGAGGCCTTGAAACTTGCCTTGCAACTTGGCCATTCAGCCAGTGAGTTTGGTATCCTACAACAGTGCAGACACCTCTTACAGAGGCATCTGCCTGCACCTATCCCTGAAAACCTACACTTCTCATCTGAATGACGTCTTCATCTCTCCATAAAGCCACCATCCTCTTCAACCCTCATAACATCCTCAGTAAAATGCACTGGAGCAGCATGACTGGCAAGTCGGTCCTTAACACCCAGATCCAACCTAAATTGGACCTCCCTCATTTCTCCCATTTGCCCACTGAGTCTTCACTGTTTTATTTCAAAAATAAACAATCATATAAAATAAAGTACAATCAAAACACCAAAGGAAAAGGGTAAAATGGAAAATCGAGGGGAAAAGAATAAAATAAAGAACCTTGTTGTCAGGAGTGAGCAGCTGTTGCTGAGTGATTGCAGTCATGCTAACCAGACACTGGAGGCATGATGGAAGATCATATGATAACACCAGCAGCCCATCAGAGCCAAGACGAACACATGACCACAGAGAAACAGATGGAGGGGGAAACAAAACAAAAATAAAATCTATTACTACCAAATATCACAAATAAGAGGAAATAAAAAGGACCACAAAATAGGCACGTGGAGAGAGGTCCAACTGCACCACCCCCAAACATCCACATTTGGCTACAGTTCCTCTGGAAAGTGGAAAGGTTCCTGTCCTTATTGGTACAGCAAATTACTTTCCACTGCAGTTTAAAATCGGGTATCTCAAATTTTATTCATTAACACTAAGACCCAAAAGTAAACAAGGGCGTTAACCTTAGTGACATGGGCCACAATTTAATCTTCTCTACTTTGTAAAGCAATCAGTAGCCCTCCTGTTCTGCCAATAGTCAACTGCTGATGATAATGGACACAGGAATATATAGGGATGTACAGAATTTTGGTGAATACTCTGCCAATTTTAAATAGAAAGTGTTCACGGAAATTGCAATTTGTTCTTCTGATATTCAAATTTGCTGTAGTAAGACAGTTTTGCTGAATAGTGCCTGAAATTGCAAGGGGGTGAGGCAGAAGTAAGGGGAAGGTGGATCTAACAAAACTCCAAGCAACACATTGCTTCCATCAGTGCCGACAGCAGGTACTGGGGTATCACAGAGGTCACACACTTTGCTCTCCAGGTCTACAAGGAGAGAGAGAGCAGACCTCATCAGGTCAGTAATACACTTTACCTTTAGATACTGCATGCAGCGTGCATAAGGAAAACAGAAATAAAGAGATAAAACCTGCTTGACATGATCAGCAAGGCTGACCCAAGCTGATTAATGGCTTAGCAGGACCTGAGAGAAGAGACAGACCTCACACAGATCTGTGAATGAAGGGGAAACAAAGATGATCATTGCTAGATGGATTGGGTCAGAGTTTAAGCCTGTGTGGCAAATGTAAAGGAGGAATCTGGAACTTTCTGCACCAAGCAGAAAAAAAGTTAGCCCCAAACAACAGCGAGAAACAAAAACCATCTACTGCATCCAAGAGCATTTTGAATTATCTTTCACTAGGCTAAGAAATTAACTGCAGTCATAGGCCTTAGTGATCACTTGCTTTTCCAAATTAGCTCTCTGCTTTAAGAGAGAAAAGCCAGCAGCTAGATAGCTAACCCTTAACATCTGTATCAATTAACACCACTTTTAAAGCTTAACATGTTGCTCATTTCTAACATAGGGGATATTCTATCTGGACACCCATATGTAAGTGGTGCCTTAAATACCTTGACAGAAAATCCCTAGTCCCGTGCTTCCCGACAAAAGTGGAAGCAGTGGAGACAGTAGAAGATAAATAGGCAATAAAAATGAGCATGAAATTCCTTGGAAAAACTAAAGATCTCAAATGAGATAAAAGTCTCAGATTTAGGGTTGTCAGAGGAAGGCAATGTTAGAAAATCACAGAGGTGCTCAGGGGGCTCAGAAGAAAACATCCCAGTAACTTCTTCCCCTATTGATTAGCCCACCTCCACATCCAGAGCAGACCTTGCCATGACTGGCCAAGGGGCACCTTCTTGAACAAGCTTACTCTAGCATCCTCATATTCACATCCATCTGATGTGCCAGGATACACACCTGCTTTTAACACCTTTTGCTTTACATTTGCTGACTGCATTCTTGTCCAGCACAGCAAAAGAGCTGTGCAAGACTACATCTGCTAAGCTCTACCGAACCTGAGTCCTTCTCCCAAAATGCTTATTACCTGTTTCAGATGCTTTTTCAGCTCTGATGCTTCTGGTTCTGGTAGTGCTGGCAAAGATTCTGCATTTGTAGGAACAATCACCTGGAATAAAGCACAAACAACAAACTAAAAGTTACCCAGCTGTAGCCATTTCAAAACCAGAATCCCCTACATCACATCTCCACTGCTCCTGAGACTGGATAAAAGTCATAATATCAAATTTAAAAAAAAAAAAAAAAAAAACTCAATCAATACTTTGATTTTCACTTCTTTATGACTGTGTAAATAGTATTTACACAGGAGAGGATTTCGCAAACAAGAGAGGATTTACTCTGTCAAAAACCACAAAAAAGGAAAGTTTGAATGAACCTATACTCATCCTTCAGAATTTCCATTAAGTGTAAGATGTTAAACACATTTCCCTTGAAATAGCCTTGCTCATGCCACAATAGAAAGCAAGATATGTGGCCCCATTTGAATTGTGACAACCAGTGCTGCTGGAAGGCTCTTATCAGACCTAGATTCTTACCTAGGGCTATAGCAGACAGGGTCAAGCTACCCAGTGAGACAGCTTTATCATTTATTGAGGATTTATCTTCCTATAAAACAGCCAGACGGATTAACTGAAAAAGAATGCCTTATGAATAAAAGAAATGGGGACTTTGAGACAAGGAAACAGAATCCTGAAACTTAGGACAGTAGTAGCAGGGACAGACTGAGGCCAGCCTATAAGCATAGAAATTCTTAAACTCTCAGTGTGCACATTGATGAAAGTGCACAGTTCCCTGGAAACAAAGCCAAAAGTCTTTATGGGCATCACTTACCTTATTGGTATCCAGGTCAATAAGCCATACATCATCAGGCATTTTAAAATCCAGTTTGTAAAGGAAGAAACTTGCTGGAACACCAATGATGTAAGGTGTAGGGGCTAGAAGCAACTGAGAGAGACAGACATCTTAAAAACGACAAGATCTGAATTTGTTATCACCATATTCTTTCTTTTTTTTTTTTTTTTTAAATAAATAACAATACAGTAGGTTTGCATCAGAAGAGAAAACATGCAAGGCTTTGATAAATAAGTCACTAACTCCACACAACAGAAGCATTTTAAAACAAACAAACGAACAAAACCAATCCTGCTCCAAGAGCTTCAATTCTCATCAAGAAGAAAATCAGTGCTTTTTTCTGCCAGGGATGTACTTTTATATGGCTGCATGGCTCTAAGGGAAAAAAAATAGCTCAACTAATAGCTTGCTATGTCATGGACCAAGAAAAAAAGATGTTCAGAATAAAAGCTTAACTGGAGAAGCAGAAAGCAGCAAGTAAATACACCCTCAGCTCAAACCAAGACTGTGCTGTTGAGAAGATGTCATCAGGCTTAAAGGGCTTTACCATCTCTAGGAAGCCTAAGAAATAGGTTTTCCACATGTTTGTGTAAAAAGCATCCAACAAGAAATTCTTGTTGTTTCTGAGCATCAGCAGAGGGAAAAGGTTTAAATCAATAAGCCACGTAGCAGCTTGAGATCCGCTGTTTGGGAGGCAAAGTTATCCTTTAAATCTAGAACACCTGGTTACCTGCATGGGGAAAAACAAACCTGCAGCATCATTTGCAGGATAGCACTGAATTAATAATATGGCCTCAATTCTATCTTTCCAAGAAAAATAATGAGCTCCTGCAGAGCTGACTGTTATGAAACCCAGGCTTCCAAATGAAGTAACTTGACATTTCATATTTCTGAGGAAAATAAACTGCAGGCAGTAGTTTCTAAACTCTGAATCAATAGGCCTAAAGATTCCATAACTACTATGGACCCTCCCCAACAAACCTTAATACTCAGTTGGGAGGGCAAGGAGGGGAAAAGTAAATTCTTGCCATAATATTGTAGATGTGTGGCCTTTCGGTCCATTGCTTGTAAGGTACCGCTTTGAATCACATTATTCACTATGCAGGCTTTGCGAATGTTCTACATAAAAGGTGTTACCTACAATTTAAATAGTCAGTGGTGCTCAAAAAACATCCTTTGCAAGGCAGTGTTACAGCCCCTGAGAAAGCGTGAGGAAGGAAACAAGGGCTGCTTCTGTATGTTTCAGACATCACGGAAACATCCTTTGCAAAAGACTAATGAAGGCAAAATACGTACCTGTTCTGCAGAGGCCATGCAGGTGGGAAGCAGAGGGATCACTGGAAACATGTACTCTAAGGGGTAGATCATAGCCACAAAGGCCATCACAGACATGGAGAGAGCGTTATAATCTCGGGACTGCAATACAACCTGCAACCACAGGAACTCCCATTAGCACTGCAGCAACCCTTCTCTTCTGGTACTCCCCCCAGAGCCATACAAATATCACAGCCTGCAGGACTCTGTTTTAACAGCTGTGAACTGGATGACCCTTCAACTCATCTGTCTGAAAGCAAACTTCAGAAGCTTCCTACAACAAGATCAAAACTTTTCAGAACAGGACCCTGAGAAGGAGCTATTCCTTCCCGCCTCCAGACAAACTGATCCCAAAGAATGCAGCAGACGGCCGTTCCACACACCCAGCCTACCCTGGCTGTGGAGAAGGCAGAGCTTCCTAAGCTCTACGTTGGTCCAAAGACCAACTCTTCCCTTCCTACCTTGTGCTCCAGAAGGATGCAGGTCAGCACCTGCAGACAGGCATCCACTCCCAGCAACTCCAAAGGCAGATGCAATGGAAAATCCACCAAGGTGAAGCGGGATGGATCAGGAAGAGCAAAAGTCAAAGCTGGCTGCAACTCATGCGGCAAGACTTCCACATCCACCCGCTTCTGACCAGCGACGGGCATCGGCGAACGCAGCAGCCTGTATATCCAGGCCTCAATCTCACGCAAGTCGTGCAGCAACGCGCTGGACTTCTCCTCCACAAGGAGCGAGCCTGTGAAAATCCGCCACATTGTGTCCCTGCACATGGGGAACAAGAAGATTAACACTCCACAGCTTCATGTGACAGCCATTCCTCCTCAGGGTTGCATGCCTCTTTTGAGGAAAAGGGAAGAGTCACAAAGAATTAAAAGATGCAGCTAACACGTTTGGCCACTCAAGGGAAGGGAAGACAGGGGTTTAACCTTGCTGAAACAACAACTGGGAGGAAGTACAGATCTTTAAGAGGCAGAAGTCAACACAAGTATGTCACGTTGGTCCAGGAGGTCATGCATTCATTTAAATGATCTGGTAAGGTCCAGATCTCTGAAGACACATCCTGCATTGCCCTGGGGCTTAAAATTCAGCCTGCAACTGGGATACTCTCACATCTTGTCCAGCCCAGTTGACTGTAGGATTGCGTCTAGCAGTTCTACAGACTTTTTCAAGAATATGAAATAATAACTTGAGATAATAAAAATATGCCACACCAAGATCTCGTAGGTGTTTTGGCATCATTAAATATTTTTACATCCTCTCTTAAACTGCATTTTATCATCCTGACAAGCTGAACGACCCACAGCAGAAGTGGCTGCATTTCTGCCGAGAATATAAATTTCTAAAAGCTGTCTGGGAAGCAGATAGGTACCTTAGCAAAACAAGCAGGCATTTTTCTATGCATTAAGCTAGCAAACTGCAAACTTCTAGCTCAGAGGCAGGCTGGCCAAAAACATGTACAGCATTGCTCAAGCCTTCAGTGCTTCAAAACTTGAAACTGGATCAGACAAGTGAAGCAAAGTGGATAGTCCATTTGATCCCTTAATGCTGTAGCACAGCATGCATGATGGCTGTGAACTTGTTATAGCCACTGGGCACAAATTTCAGGTTGATAAATATTTTTGGTTACTGTAATAGGTCTGTTAGAATGGTATAGCTCAAATTAGAGCTCAAATAGCTCAATTTAAAAAAAAAAAAAAAAAAAAAGGATGACACTGGAGACCTCTTATCTCTTAAAGAACAAAAATTACATAATTTTGGAGGGGTCAAAACAAGAGCAATTTGAGATTACGCTGACTGATATACCCCTCAGGAACTGTGATGCTTCGCATCCTCTGCTCCTCCCTCAGCCACTTGTAATGCACAGGACATTAAGTTGTTAACAGGCACACTCAACCTTTCGCAAGCTGTAAGCTGGCATTTTTATTCTGCCACCACTTCAAAACCACTCTACTTTTCCAGGTCACAGCTTGCAAACCACACGGTAATTCAAACCAGTAGCTTTACTCGTCCCCCTGATGGATGCTTGGCCTCCTCCTCTTGCCTTCCTCATCTGTCACTGAGTTCTTCTCCTCTTAACTCTAAGAAGTACGGTCAACAACAGCACATTTTTAAAATACTACATGCCACTCAAACACTGGAATGCATCAGCTCTCCTTTCAAAATTCAGTTGAGTTCACAGAGTTGAAGAAAGTCATGAAATTTAGCTCTTTTCTGCCTCGGAAACGATCAGACTAAACCAAGTGATGAAATAAGCTTCCTTAAAGCATACTTCCATTAAAAAAAATATTCTTTGTTCTGAGAGAAACATTTTTTCCTCACCATCAGTGGATTCAGGTGATAAATCTGTTAATGCAGGAATTGACACAAGCCCAGCACAATCTCCTAGAGCTGTTCTGAGGCAGGAACCCACCAAGTAGGTCACCACTCTGAACAGGGGCAGACTTCCTCTTTCATAACAAGCATACAAAGATGCAAGTGTCAGATGTCCTGTCAATTTTTGCTTTTGAGAAGATTAAGCTGGAGTGTAACAAGCTACAAACTCACATTACGAGCTATCTCACAGCTCAATCCCTCCTGATAATAAGATAATCCCCTCTTTCTCCAGAGATTCATTTTATATTTGCTCTTATTAGTTCATGTATTGGAAAGGGAAAAAAATCTTCCTGGCACGTAGGCGTCAGGCACAATAAACAAATATAGATCCATAACTGATACACATACAGACCTTGGTCCTTCTGTACCCTACAGTGCAACAGCTTTTGTTACATACCCAGCATTACAATAGCAGATATGTAAGATTACCACATTACATAAAAAAGATACCAAGATCCTATTTAATTTGCTGTTGCAAACCTCCATTCCCATTTGCTTCATAGTCAGCTCCTTCGTTTCCTACCTCTCCTCTCTCCCCTCTTCAGACCTCGTACTTTGATCTCCTTGAGCCATTCCTGCTGCTCTAGTCTTCTCTCTCCCACGCTGAAGTTCAGATTGTGTTTAACGAGCTTATGAAAAATACTTTCATCATTTCCCTCTGGCCCCAAGTTGAAATTCTCCCTGCCATTTCTCAACTGTTTCTAATCTGCCAGAGAACCACCAGCCCTGACACGCACTGCCACGGAGCTTATGCACCAAAGCAACAATCGCAGCATCAGTGCTCAGCTTCACAAAGATCATGTTCAGTCAGTTGTTAGCAGTGCCTCCACAGGCATATCAAAAATTAATATCATACCAGGAGACAGAACCAGATAGAGAAGTTTTACACAAATCATCACAAAAATTTCCTTTTCCTAGTGTGATTCTGGGTTAAAACAGCAGAAAGATCAGCCACCAGTTTCTGCAGCTACACCTATGGAGACAATTTGCCATGACAGTTTGCCAATTGGAAAAAAAAAAAGCAGTGGGAGAAAAAAGTTTTCTCCCCCCTCAACATACCTCTGCACTCCACGAGGAATCCCCAACTTCTTGCCCAACAATCTTTCACTACAGCAGTCCACGAGTCTCTTGAGGGTGTACAAACATTCACGGAAGGTGGAAAAGAAGGGATAGTGACTAAGGATGCACAGAGAAGTCAGGGTGCTGTTCCGAGAGCGATGGCTGCCTTTGGCCAGCCGCTTGCTGCGTGGTGATCGATTCACATCTGGGGTAGACTCTGTACTTGGGACCTGCAGCGAAGAACCACTCTCTGAACTCTCAGTGCCCGCATCCTCTTGGGGTGCAGGCACATCCCCAGATTTGGTGATTTTCTGTCCCTCCCGAGCTCGGTGTCCTCCCGTGCCTTCTCCCTTCTCCTTAGGTACTCGCTTCTGGAAGGAGCGGTAGAAGTTGACACAGATTCCATAGCGAATGACTCCTGTATCCTTGTCTGTGAGGGTGAAGACGAAAGAAGTGTCATCACGGAAGCTCATGCGTTTCTGCCGCACACTCAGGCATCCTTCTGGCTGGCAAAAGAACACAACGTCGGGCGGCAGAGGAAAGTCCACGTGGTCTTCTAGAGGATAACGTCGGAGCAGCTCAGGAGTCTGAGCAACACTATCACTGCTTGGCTGCCTACAAAAACAAACACACACAAAAAAAAAAAAAAACAACACATGCTTACTTAATGCTGCTAAAATCTTTGGTATCTCCCTAATGACATGTCAGGGGCCTGCAAGTTCAGCTTCATCTTTGGTTGTCCTCAACCCTAATACCCAGGGGAAGAGCAGCACCTCAATCGCTAGCCACAGTTCTCAGTCACTAGCACAAGCCCAGGAACTGCAAAAAGCTTAAATAAAAGTCTACACCATCATTACCAAGGCCCAACAAGGAGCCCCTCTATTCAAATTTGACTCAGAAAAATGAGTTTCAAGAGCATGATATCCCCAGGGGAATAACATATTGCTATGTTTCCCTGACTTTGATTTCCAAAATGAGTTTAACTGCATGGGTCTCTGGGGAATACTCAGGTAGAAAAGACACTGCTCAGCAGATGAACAAAATGAAAAAGTTAAGAGAAAGCCCTCTACCAGGGCCTTGTGCACCTATTGCATGTCCATGGAATTTATGTAGACCTATAATGAAGACATACTGACAACATTTGGACTGTTCCTAGAGAGGTTTCTACGAAAATAATAATTTTTAATATCCTGCCAAGGCAAATAAAGGGGGGCCGTGGTATAGGTTAAAACGTTATGTCAGTCTTGAAAGCAACACCACAATTTTGCCAGGCAGGCAGCAGCTGTGACAGAAGTATAACACAGCTAACAATACTGTGAAATGATGTATAACATATAATAAGTTTTAACAAGTCCAGCAGAAATGCATTGTAACCACAGGCTGAAAAGTAGAGGAAAAAACAAGAATGGTAACGCTTCTCCTGTATAAGTGTGGGAAGAGGATGAAAACAAACAAAAACAGCAAAAATAAAGCTGCCTTTAGTCAGATCAACAGTCAACTGACCAAGTGATCCAAGTAATACAAAAAAATATTTGAGTTTATTTGGTGAAGCACATTACAATCTGTTGTTGATTTTATTAACCCTAAATGACATTGGCTTCCATTAAGTTAGCAACAGTTTTTGACAAGTTCCATGAACGCAAAACCTCATCCTGTAAAATTCTTATTAAAAGGTTTTAACAAACGTGTGTGTTTGTTTTTTTTTGTGCTTTTTTTTTTTAGTTGGATTTAGAGTGTAAGCTACTACAAAAGCTGTGTAGTCGTATGCAGGCCTACTTAATACCATGTCTCACCAATCTTTGTACAGCAAATCACTAATGGAACACAAAGACAAGCAACACTATCTATACCTGATTCCTCACCGAAGGAACAGCTTGTTTCAAGGCATTAACTAATCTTCCTACCACCACTTTCCCATGAAAGTTACCCAAATAACTGCCAGAGAAATAATATTGTGAAAACCAGAAAGCAAGGGAAGAAAAATATTCCCAAAACAATCTCTTTCTGGCTTGACCCCTTTGCTATAAAGTCTGTCCTCTTGCCATTTTCTACAGTAATTAGGATTTAGTAAGCACAATACTAAATGGGATGCAGGAGCCCTGGCTCTACCATCACTCTCTTGAGGGACCTCATGCGAGACATTTTCTCACCTTAATACTTTAGATTTGCCCATTTCAAAATAGAGATGAAACTTATTCGTCTCTTATCTAAGAACTGCTGGATTTAAAACCAAAACAAGCAAAAAAATAAAAAAGCACCACCAAAACAAAACAAAACAAACAAACAAACAAAAAAACAGACAAATAGCAATAGAATGTTTTTAATTTACAAAAGAAAATCACTGGCATAAATAGTTCTGCTGAACATAGTTCTTCCAAACAAAAAACTTTATTAAACTAAAAATAAACATGCTTTAGTAAGACATAAATTGGTAACAAAATCTATACTGTCTGAATGGTTAAGTACTGAAATATTGTAAAAAAAACAAGAGCCCTAAAATCTTTTGTGTATCAGTATCCACTAATGCATCATCTGTTAAGAAAAACGTCAAATAATATTGGTACTGTTTAAAAAGTCTACTTGGAAATAAACGGTTATAAAAAGTCATCAACAAAGTACCAGTTAATATATCCTAAGGTCATGTCTTTGCAATACTATGAGCTACAGACAGAAAGACAGAGTCTTCTCAGACACTTAGAAGAATTCTCTCTAATAAAAAGGAGTACTTCCAGAAGACATTGGCACTTGTGCGCTGTGGATAACAAGATGTGATGGTAAAGCCACACGGAGCTCCTAAGGAACCTGCAGTGGAAGTTACTTCAGTCAACTGCATCTCTTACCAGAGGCACTTGTTGAAGTGCCTAATAAGACAACAGACCTCTAAGCAGTAGCAATCTAGCTATTGTTGCCTAGCGAAAAACAGAATTGATGCTAGCAAGTCCTTAAGTGAGGACATCAGACACTGTGAGCATCACTGGAGGAGGCAGTTAACATTTCTTCCCTCTTCTTTACCTAGTTACGTTCCACCTCTCACAGAAAAATCATGGTTGTTTCTACAGACAATAAGAAATAATTAAACTATTGAATTATTCTGTCCAGAAAACACAATAATAAAACAATTACTACTTAGGAAATTACTTCATTTCCTCCACTTAGCCTATTTCAATATTGCACTCAAAGCATTTTTGAAAAGAAAGTAGGAGGTAAAGCAACAGGCTGATGCACATAAAATGCTGATATTTAGAAACAAAAGTACAAACATTTCAGAACACACCATTAAAGAAACTGGCAGAAAGTTACCACATGAACTCTGAACAGAGAAAAAGAACATTTGCTGAGCATCTGTGTATTAGATATAGGGTATATGAAATGTGGGCTTGATGTGTGTGCTGTTTAAGTAGACAAACATAACATGTTATTTATTGATGACTAAGACACACAAAAAAAAAAGGAATAAAATATTAAAAGGATTCATGTAGTTCCTAATAGGACAAATGAGTATTAGGAGGAAACGTGGCCAAGTAAGGTAAGTTTCAGACTCGTTTTAAAACTGGGTTTACAGACTACAGTCCAAAAGCTAGAGAAGTAAACCCAACCAGCATTTTACTTCCGTGTGGCTTTCAGTGTTTTCAGTTTGTGAATCACCCTGTCCTGATGTCAGTGGAAGCAAAGCTGTTCAGACTCACAAGCTATCAGTCATACATAAACCGGCTACTCTTAGTCACTCTTTGCAGACCCTTGTAAAGGTCTAAAGACCACAAATAAAAAGCCTCTGACTGCAGCAGTATCTTTCAGAAAGTGGGCTAGGCAAGTACATGCCCCCTTTTTGCACACATTCCAGTCAACTCTTCTTCAGCACAAAGCATGGCCTCATCACTAGATGCCTGGCTATTTGTTGTGCTGCCCCCACCCCACCACCTCTACTGCCTACAGAAAAGCACAGCTGAGAATCTTCTCCCTTACCTGGCTCCAATGATAACAAGGTAGTCAAGTAACCGAGGGCAGCTTTTCTTTTTCTGCACCATTGTCCTTGACCCCCTCCCTATGTCATCTCAGTGAGTTCCTGTTCATGGATCCAGCAATCGGTTGTCCAGTCAGCCGTGACCAAGTGCCCTGGGGAGCAATTCGCTTGGAAATGTCTGGCCAGTTCAACCTACGATCAAGAAAAGCAAAAGTGTCAAAGGCACAATCAGGAATACCAATTACACATATGTATTAATTACATTCCCCCAAAGCCTGTGTTCTGGGTAGCTACCGCCATCCCCAGACCTCCCTCTCTTCACGAGTATAAATACACAAAATGAGATTTACTTCCACTTCACCTGTTTTGAATTGCTCATATCAATAATGCATAGGCTCAGAAAGTCCTAACCCCAAGCTGGGGCATCCTTTCTGAACCTGCACAGACATCAGAATGAGCAGCTCTCCTTAACGAGCTGGGAGAAATCTCTACCAAGGCCTGACTCTCAGCATAGCAACAAGATGCAGTTTACGGAGGGAAGCTCAATTACAGCACGAGTTGCTAATGGGAAGACAGGAAATAAAGAGTAAACAGAGAGTTATTCTCAGCACCAGCTGATACTTTGCTTAAGGTGGAAGTAGGAGGTGCTTTCCAGAGGACACAGAGGCACCAGAAAGTGAGACTGCAGTTAGAGCAAGATGACGAAGAAAAGGCACGATCCAGAGTGTCCACCACATGCAGAAACACAGCAGGGACTGAATGAGGCATTTCCTCTCAGGTGTGATGGAAAGCAAAAATATAAAAAGGAACCCAGGGTGGTTTTGTTGCTTTATTATTATTAATAAATAATAGTAATACAGGAAGTGTTTACATGTAGCCACAAAAGCAAAGCAAGATGAACCACACAATAAACAAGAAGATCACAAGAATGACCACAGACAAGCAAAGAAGCCTGTCACTGGCAAAGAGCCATTCATAAAATGGTTTGAGGCAACACTGTCGTCTAGGCAAAACCCTGGGATTCCCATGTGCTTGGGAAAGCAGCCTTAAATGGCAGCTAAACACAACTGAAGCAAAAACTGCCACCTGCACTTTAGGTGTCTGGTAAGCAACGTAGCTAAAGAAGGGGTAATATCAAGAGAAGCCCAGCTGGATGTACTGCACCTCACCCTCCCAAACCCAATGATCTCCACGGCCTCAAACGACCGCGATCCCACCACTTTTTCCTGTGACGATACAGACCTGCATGCTGCAGCTTGCAAGAGCAGAAACACTCCTTGTAAATCATACTCAAGTTTTTTTTCACTGACTTTATTCCATTTCCTTGATCTTGTACATCTCATCTTGTACAGATGCTCAAACTGTACAAGTTAACAGAGCAGCCCACTAAAAGCATTAATAAAGCTATTTTATGTTTAAAAAGAACAAACAGATTGCCTTCTGGTGTGTATTGATAACAAGGTTTCTATTTTGATTTATCTTTACCTCCTAGAGCTAACACAGAATACAGAGAATTATGACTGTACTAAAACCTTTCAGGTCTGCAACATAACACTTAGATTTTATTTGTATAAAAGTATAACAAATTTTCTGAAAACCTGAGTAAATTTAGGTAATTTTCTTGATGTTTCTCTCATTACTTCACAACCAAAAGCTAGGTAAAGGTACTGTAACCATCAGTGTCTCATAACCTCATTCAAAGCCTAGCAACACATCAGCTTTTTTTCCAGCGCTTCGTATTTCATGCACAGTTGTGGAAGTTCATTCATTATCCCTCCAAATAGCATTAAGAATAATACAAAAAATCTACGAACAGGTAAGATTTCCTGAAAATGAAATGCATACTAGAAAGCATTAATTATGGAGTAAAAAAAAATGAAAAGAAATCTTACACATCCCCTCCACTCCCAAATATTTTTTAAGACTTCATGGTCAGGTTTCAGTAGATCCTTAATTACAGTTGGGGTAAGGTCTGTAAATGACAGCGATATGAAACGCCTTCTGCAATATTTTTTATAAATTATCTTCTCTGAACAACAGACACAGGAAGCAAAGCTCCTGTTTATTCATTTTAATGGTAACACTGAAAGCATTGCAGAATCTGTCCTGCGACAGCTCTTGATCCAACACATACTGCGAGTATCTTGCAGTACACAAACTTGAGAGGAACAAGATGAAATTGGGATGATCATATGGTTATTTTGCCTTCAGCTTTGAATGACAACAGAGTAAGTGAGAGGCTACAAGAACAGAAGAACAGAACTTTAGCTTACCCCTCAGTGACCTGTCCATATCCTGTGTTTTTTCTTCAGTTGTGTAGCCTGGAAAACATTTCTTATGATTGCAATTCGTAAGAGCACAAAGAGGATACCTCATCTGGAAGATGAAGTTTTGGTGAATTGGAGCAAGAGCTAGAAGAATCAGAATGAAGTTCAGGTATTTTACGCCTTCCTCTATTCAATCTCTTCTTCACAGATTTAGTATTTAGAAGGGTGATAACAACTAAAGAGCATTAGATCAGCATTTGCTGGAACTCACCTTCCTGCTCCTGGTTGCCACTGGACACCAGGGTTAACTTGCAGGAGCCAACACAAACAGGCTCCACAGTCCTGCCTCGCTCCCTGCAGCTGCCCAAAGCTCGCTTTCAGGCCACACTTTGTGCTGGTACAAGAGCTTGTGCAGTGACATGATGAATCAGATCAGGGAACTGATAAGGACTAAAATTAACACCCTTCTTTCTTTCTTCTTCCTTTCCCATGCCACTTTAGTTTTTACTGGGTTATTTCTATGACTAGATTCACCAAGTGGCCACACAAGTGCTCGTGAAGGCACAAGGAAGAGGTAGGAGTGGGTAGCTCAGGGATCATGAACTACTACTGAGCTCACTTCTCTGCAGGCAATGAGGAGGTGAAGTAGCTTCTTCCTCAGGAATTTGCTATCATCCTTCCTCTAGCTTTTACAAACTGAGTACATTAGAACAAAATGAGACCAAAGATTGAGGAAGATCTCAGTTGCTTCTCTCGCTTCTTCATGTTACTTCATGTTACCACTGGGACCTGAGAGTTACCTCTGTTACTGTTACCTCTGAACTGAGAGTATCTTGGTAGTATCTTGGTACAGGTTTTGACATCGATGGCCTGCTCTCCCTCTCAAGCTCCTTGAACTTTAGGTTGCTTTTTCTGAACATGTCTTCTGCAGCGTGTTCTCTTTGTACGAATATCTTGGATGCTGCCCTTCGAAGGCTGCACTGTCAAGCAGCATTTGAGAAGAAACTGCCTGTAACTGCGGCTCCAGGAAGGGGAAAGAAGAAGCGAAGGCCACCAGACGCATACTGCACAAACACATCGTGCTTCAGAGATCAGCACTGTTTAAGCAAGCACTCAGAGGGACAATAAACAGGTTGGTGAGAATGAGCACTACCCACGCACCACAGCAGCTATCAGCAACCCTCGTGAGCTGGTACAAACTGACACAGTAGCCCAGACACAAAGACACAGGCCAGAGCCAGCACTAACCCATGGTTTTCCACTAACTGAGGCAAAAAGTGTTCAAAACAACACTTCTATTATTGGTGCTAAACTACTCTTCAAAATTCCCCAAACACCCACGTTTCGGTTGTGGCAGAACTTCTACAGGACAAGCTGTGTGGTATCCTGCAAGCTACAGTCCTCCCAGAAATAAAAATCTCTGTGAACACAGCAGGGAAAGCACCACACCACAGGACGGATATAGTAACAGGACAGAACTGCAGAAGCCTCCTTATCAGTTTAGAGGCATCCGTGTCAGACCGATACCCCGGCATTAGTCCCCCGTGTACATGAACGGTGCGGCACCCGCCTCATCCACACCTCGGAGTCTCCAGCCTTTGCTAAAACGTCTTTTCTTTCTAGATGCACAGCTAGAGGAACAAAGTCATTTAGTCAAAGATAACTTGAACTCCAGCTCTGACAGACCAGCCTTACACTCACCTCTATGATAGCCAGCATGCATTTAAACAGCTCCTTTGCTCCAAGGGATGATACAAAGACAGCAGCAGATTATTTTCCAACAGGCAGATGCTAAGCCCTCCTGCCTGGTGCTTCCTCACCAGTTTAGGATGGGAGCAGAATGAGGTCTGTCCTTCCCTTATCTCTGGCTTTTATCTGACACAAGAAACATACTCAATTACAAGTACATGGATCTTAGAATATAAATTGGGGTCAGACAATTCAATTTAGTAAATGCATAAGTAAAGAGCATACAGAGGGGCGTTGATATCTAAGAGAAAAAGGAGGAAGCTCATGAAGAAGACAGCAAGAATTACAGGACAGAAGCCATATGAATTCTGGTTCACTGAAGCCTCATCTTGCAAAAGACCAGATTTCCAACCATGTCCAGAAGGAACACTTTTCAGTTCTAAAATATCATCGGAACATCTTGAATTTCTATTTATATTCAGCCAAGACAGTGTGTACTCAGCTCAGATCTATAGCCAACCTTACCGAGTTGTTTACTGAGAAATCAAGACATTACACATGAATTGAACTGAACTGAAAGCTGAAGCAAACACAGATATGGCCAGAAGCTTCAATGCCCCCTTTTTGGTTGACTTATGTTTCATTTTCTCATGTTACACACCTTGAGTACACTGAGGGAGCTACTTCCAGCCGTGACCTGTTTTAGCACATCCTACTTGTGCTTGTATTAAGCTTTTAAAGAAGCAGACAAGCAGTCCCCGTTTTGTATTAGCCATTTTATACCTTTGCTGCTTAACAGCTATATTCAACACCGCTGTAGTTTTATACTCAAAACTATGCAACATCCTTCGGAAGCCCATTGTGCTGTTTCTCCCCTATCCAGGCACTATGGTGGCTCCATGAGCACAACGAACACAGACAGGAGTGCACGTGGCTTGAGAACACCCCCTCCTCCCGAGCCTGATGGAAGAGCTTGACAGAAGATGGAACAATTTCTGAAGTCAGACCTGGATGGACTTGCTGTACTGGTGCAGCTGCTTCGCTTGTGCTACCTTGCCAAGAAAGCAGTGCATGCCAATGCTGTGACTCCCCAACAGATACTAGCACTGACACAACTTGGGGAGAAAAAAAAAAGGTATTTTCAAAGCATTGCAGACATACCTAAGGCAGACAACGGCACACTCATCTAGCATAGGTAGCCTACAATGTAGGTGTGGCTCCATGAAACGCAGCGGTTCCAGGTATCAGAACCCCAGCAGGGAACGGGACTGCAGGGTGGTTCTGAAAGCATCCTCCCCAGGGCACAGGCATCACTGGGGTTAGTAAGAGCTCTTACAGATAAAACAGCAGATGAATCCCAACTGCTTCCACTTCTCACACGTACATAAACGGTTGAGAGACAGGATGTGCCAAGCTAGATTAAAGAAAATTATAGTATCAAGTGTGAAAACAGGTTTTGGTGGTACAAAAAGATGTCCTTAGAAGCCCTTCTGATGAATGTGAGTAACCCAAAGACCTCTTTCTCCTACTGAAGGATGATATTACCTCGCTGCGTCCTGCACACATGCCTGACACTACCGACACAGCCAAACATCTTCAGCCTGCACATCGGTTTCTAGCAAAATGGAGGTGGCTTGCACAGCCAAAAATAGGCCTAATGTGACCAGAGTGGTTTCACAAGCAGAAGCAGCACACAGCACAGCCAGGAGCCTTCTCACAGCACCACACGACCGAAGCTGGGCTGGTTCAGGGTCTCAGTTGCCATGGTAACAGATTTTGGTGTCCTTGTCATATGCTGGCCCTCCAGCTGCCTCCCTCCTCGCTTCGCCCCGGTTCAGCCAAGTGTCTGTGTGAAGCAGCCGGCTACTGTACACGCGAGGCCACGCCACACATGCACGGGCTGTGAGCAGAGCCACGGGTAATCTGATTCAGATCAATCTCCATAGCAACCCAGCCTGCAGTCCCCAGATCCCGGCTGCTGGCCCTATTTATAGAGCAGCGGCCGCGCTCCACCGCCACGGCTCCCAGTGCTGCCGCTGCCACCGGCGGCACAAGAACCGCCTTGGGGTGCCCTCAGATGTGCCCCAGCAGCTGCAGGCCCCTGAGCTGGATGGCAGACTGGTGTCTGCAACGCATTAAGAGCCTCCCAGGCGGTCGGGTTCTCCGTGTGCGTGAGCACGGAGCATCAGCAGTGGTTACTGCTCACCTAACGTGAGGCCCTGCCGTGGCTGATGAAATCCTCTCATCTAGGTACTCACACGATGCTGCCACGGATGGCTGCTGCTGCCGGTTCCTTACTCATGTGCAGAAAGGACGTGCAAAGTGTGCCAGCACGACCAGGCAATCCTAACGGGAACTGGCAGGTGGCAGAAAACACAAAGGAATTGTCCCAGCAGTCCCCATCCCAGAGGCGCAGCTGTACCCAGTGGCAGCTACTTGAAAAGCAGGGGGCTCAGGTGTCCAACTGCTGTTTCCGAAAAGAAAAAGGAAAGAAAGAAAATACAAGACCAAGGCCTTGCTTTAGCCATGAGAAACCAGAAGGTGAGGATGAGCGGCACGCGAACACTGTGATCCATTTTATTCTACTGCACTCTTGGGGAAAGGCATCAGTGATACACTAATGCGGGAGAAGCACATGCTTTTACTTTTCTCCAGCTGCTAACAGAAAGGAAATGTCCGATTGTAGCCGCAGCCCTGCCTTCATTTTAAGCACTTCAGTTTAGGTTACAGACCCTATTCGCTTCTCCTCCCTTACTGCCCGAAACAACCCTTTCATACCCGCCCTGCAGATCACGACTAACTGTCCTTGTGCAGAACACAAATTCTGGCATAAAAACCCTCTCGTAACCCAGCCAGCCCTCTGTACAACAGCACTATCACAAAATACAAGAGCCGCCCCCGTTATTTCTACCTTCAGCCTTTCATCAGCCCTCAAGTCTCCACTAGCATCTGCTCAAACACTTTGCAAGAACAAAAAAAAAAAAAAAAAAAAAAGAGAAAAAGCCAACCCAAAACTACAGAATGCCCCTGAAATAAATTGGCTTCACCTTCTGCAGCCACTACGGGATTCTCATTCTTTTCCAAACTGGAATGGCTTCCAGCTTGAGTTTTGAGCTGGGAAACCTCCTCAGGGCACTGGAAGTGGGTGCAGACCCCCGCCCGCCCTCGCCCCTCCATCCAGCTCAGCGTGTGACGAGCCGGCCACGGTTCCCGTAACGCGGCCACCTGCAGGTTTTTTCCACAATCCCAACACTGCAAACGCACGGCCATAAAAAATTAACCAGAAGACAACAAAGCACACAGCATCTGAATTGAGGAAATTGCTGGACACAACTGCTAAATTATTCAGAGTCTCGCTCTTGCCCTGGGGCCTCCCCCAGGCATGGGAAGCGGCGCTGGGAGCGCCCAGAAGAGCCTCCTGCAAGAGGCAGCAGAGCTGCGGGGCCAGAAGCAGCGAGGAGCACACCGGCATGCAGGGTTCGAGCTGTGACACTACCCACTGAGCAGGTGACATCTCTGGGGATGCCACCACCACCAGGCACGGGAATTCAGTCCTTTCCTGGACATGGGCCGTGACGGCACAAGTGATGGGCATCCCCAGATCCTGACAATAATTCAAGGGGCAAACTCACAGCCAGCACAGAAACACCGAAACGTTGCTCAGGATAATGAGAACTGGAAAATAAGCAGAAGCATTTGAAATAATTGAGTTACTCGGCTGCTCTCAGAGCCACAGAAGTGGCGCCCAGAAGCTCCTCCTGTCTCTTCTGTCTTATCTGAGAAACGCTCAGTCTGTCTCCCTCCATGTGCCACCCACCTTAATTACTCCTTCCGCCTCCGTGCCTTCCCCTCCTTTTCACAAACACTGGGACAGAGCTAAAATTCCTACTCTAAACTGAACCTACTATTAATCTGCGTGACAAGCGACAGCACCAGCTGGTCCAAACTGCAGGGAAAGCAAAGAGAAAAGCCCGCTCCCTCCTCGCCAGAGCTGTGGCAGGTGGGAAGCACAACGCCTGCTGGCTGCATTTGACGACTGACACGAGAGCAAAGGGAGAAAGGAGATGGTGCGGAGGACAGAAGACAAACGCCCCAAGCACCAGCCCCAGCAGAGCAGGGTTCAACCACTATCAAGAGGAAACAGATGCAAACGCTGCAGCAGAGCAGCTCGGTGTTCGTGCGTGAAGCAATTCTGGTGAGTACCAGGGAGGATCGTTATCACCATCCCCCCTCCTCTTATCTGATGAGCTGCACCAAGGCGAAGGAGGCAGAGCTTCCCAGCCTGTGCCACAGGACACGGAGCAACCAGCACAGAGTTCGGCAAGCAGAGACATGGGGGAGCTGGTGTCAAAGCTGCACGTAAGGTGGAGAACGGCCACTTGATACCAGCAGTGGGAAATTCGGCTAGACTGGACGGGAAGCAGGATGCTCTGCTGTTGCTGAACTCGCAGACACGACAAAGAAAGTGCAGAGATTAAGAGAAAATCGTAAGACTCTGCTCATAAGACAACGCCGAGTTCTGAAGGCCACCAGAAAGATACCATCAGCCCAGCTATCTCTGTCCTGTGTGTACTAAAAACAAGGCTGATTTCCTGATCCTCACAAACACCACTGAGAGCGAGTGTTCAGAAATTAAGTCTTAAACAAACCAGAAAAGGCAGATCGTGACAAACATCACAGGACAGATCCAAGGCTAGGTGATGACCAGCTCTTTTTTGGGGACTGCCCCAGATGGAAAACCACAAGACTTTGTTCCTCCCTGCGACACTGAGGTGTTATTTCTTGTACTGATGTGGAAGAACACCAGTCTCTCACTTGACACAGCATCTCACAACCCGCTGGCCTCTGGGCCCCAAAAGGGAGCCACCCCATTTGGGTGCCCTCGGCAACAAGGAAACGCCGAGCTCCTGGCAGTGCGTGGGTCGTGTCTGCAGTGCTGCGGGGTTTGTGGGTTTAGCAGCTATCCTAGTGCCAAGAAACAAACGTGGAGCACATCTCTCGATTATCAACAGTAACTGTCATGTGGTCGTGACAGATCTAAAGGCCTCCAGTGACAGAGAACCTGATCTCTCTAAAATTAGTTTCTATCTCAGCCAGCAGAGCGCAGACTAGCTGAATTGCACAGGGCCTGTTACAGATGGCAGTAACTTTGAGCAGCAGGTCATCATAACAGGCTTTCATAGCTCCTGAGGTACAGAAGGAAAAGCCACAAACCCTTCCAGGATCAAACAAATACCACAATTACTCCACAGATTAGCAGATTATCCCATTAAAAATGCTCCCTTCCAACCAGTGCCTCACGCTACTTATTTTTATTCCACTTCTTCTCTCGGTAGGTCGCTGACGATGCTTTTCCTTCACAAGAATTTATACCTTGAGGTAGATGGAGATTGTTTAAGCAGTGGAAATGGCATTAATCTTACATATTAAGCTTTCCTTCCTGTTTCTAAATGCTTTCTTACACACTAGTATCGCATTCTGGTTGCTAAATCCTTTCCTCACTCCTACAAATCCCCACGCAGGAGCTGCAGTCTGTATTTCCTACCTTTGCGTTGAATAATGATGTCAAAGCCCTTCTACTAAGGGGCTCAGAAACGTAACGCAGTACACCTTAAACGTCACCACAGCAAGGCCAGAGGACATCTGCAGGAATTAATCCAGGCTCTAACATATGCACGGCGGAAAGTAACGCTCGGCTCTGCACCTAGCTGTGACAGAAAAGTGTCAGCTTCCATCTTGTGGGCAGGTTGGCGCTACCCACCTAGTTAAAACACCACAGCGTGGAGCGATAACGTGACTAAATGTAATGTCAGATGACTAAATTTTGCATCATTCGCTATCTGTACTCAGGCACTAAATCTCAAACAGCATTATTCCCCCCAAAATAAAGCAATTCCCCTAACAGATTTTTTTTTCCTGCTATTTCTCCCCAGACATATTACCTTAGGCACTGTACATTAAGACCTGTGAGATTTCTTCTCCCTGAATTCCACAGTACTTGTGACTTCCTAGTTTAATACCAGAAATTTTCATTAATATGTGTTTTTTTTTTCAACTGACTCATTGCAAAAGATATTAAACAGACCAGACGGAATACCTCTGCAAAGATATTTTCTAACACATCCCACTACACCCGACTTGATGATTCAGTAAGGTGAGGGAATGAGCGATAAATTAGGAGCCTCTGTACCCCTCTCCCCGATCCAGATCAAATCAAAGCCAATGTTAACTTAACGCTGACATCCTGTAATTAGCTACCGTGGCTAGGTGGGCACAGCTCACTGTTAAAAGTCTCTGAAACTTCCATTTCTCATCTCCAACAACCTTTTGAAGCAGACTGAAGTTGGACTTCATCATAGACACAGCCTGTCTGCATGCAAAGGAACTACAGGATGGTACCAAGGTTGAAGAAGAGGTTTCCCCAGTAGAATATCTACGTACATTTCTTCTGTAAAAGCTTTAAACTAGAGGACCTATCTTTCTGCCACTTGCTACACAGCCTTTAGTTCACCACCATTCCTAATTTTACCACATAACACATGCATCATCAAAACATTTCCTGGCCACGTTACGCATCTTGTATAGAAATCATTCTTTCGGCTGGGACATGATTTCCCTTTTCCTTTTAGTCCATCCAGTAAAACTAGAACTGCTTTAAAAGTAGTAACAGTATGGAGAGCAATGCAAACTCACAGCTTGGAAGAGGAAGATGTTAATGTGGTAGAATCGCAAACGGCCAGACTTTCAGTACATCCACAGCACTGCTAGAGGTGCGTACAAGATCTGCTCGTGCAGACAAGATGTGTTATTTTCCAACCAAAAGCGTGCTGGAGACTTTCTAACGATTTTCCATTTTATTAAGCACACAGTAAGATGCATAAGGAGCATATAATTCATCATAGGGTGTATTAAACTGGGTCCAAAAGCTATAACATTTCTAATAATATGACAGTAAAGCAGAAGGACAATTTTATAGCCGGAACGATCGATCTGTTCCAGAGTTACGCAACACGCTATCAGATGATGGCAAGCTTGGATCTTGCAAAAACTGCATTTTCACCACTCCGGCTGTCTTGGACGCTCTTTCTGATGTGTCAGTGCTGCAGATTTTCATTAGTGCTGAAAACAGCCAGCACGTCTTGTGCCTGCCCAAAATAGTACCCAAGGTTCGAGCAGCAGAAAGGCCAAAAACAGAGGCGCCTCCCAAATAATCAGTGTTTGGATGACATTGGCTCGGTTACATGACCCTCAGGACACCACAACACATCCTCCCTCCCTCGCTCCTGCCCGGCGGTGCCCAGCTTTTGGCAGATAAGCGATGCTGCAAGGCGCAGAGCAAGGACACGGGCGAGCACGCCAGCCCAGAGGCTGACCGCGGAGAAAATGGCTGGCCTGCCGGGGAAAGCAGGGCGTGCGGCCAGCTTCACAGCCACCTCTCCACCACGGGCACCCAGGGGCTCGGTGTGGTACCCGGGGGGAAAGGGGAAAGAGGAATCGCTTCCCTGTGGCGCTTATCGTTCCTCCCAGCGCCTCGTTACCGTGACTGCACACCGCCAGGAAGGCAGCGCTCTGCCTCAGGAGGCGAGCCACCGAGCAAAGCGGCCATTTCCAAGCGGGATTAGACATTATTTCCCCAGAAATTGCCTAACGCCGAGCGGATTTCCTACCCCCATTGTCTGGAGGCGCAGCAGGACGCGCTGCCCTCAAGCCGAGGGGCACGGAGGCGCCTTCCCAGCGGCGTTACCGCAGCCATCTCCTCCTCAGCGCCTCCCTCCCACCTGCCCCTGCCCTTCCCGGCCGGGAAGGACCCAAACCTGCTGCCGGCACCGGCTCGGCCCCGGGAGAGGTGCAGGCGGCCCCCGCGGTGCCCCGGAGCCGCGGGCGGCCCCTCAGCGCCGCGCCGAGATCACCTCACGGCCCCCGCCGCGCCTCCCGCGCTCACCTGCGCCGCCACAGCCACAGCCACGGCCACAGCCTCCACCGCCGCCCCCCGGCCGCTCTGCGCCGCCCGGGCAGTTCCGCATCGAGCCCCGGGAGCCGCGGGGAGGGACGGGGGGAAGGAGGGAGGCAGGGCAGGGCGGAGCGGAGCCGCACACCGGCCGCGGGGGGGCGGCAGGTGCCGCCCGCAGCAGGGCGCAGCCGCGGGGCGGAGCGCGGGAAGGCGCTGAGGGGAGGCTGAGGGGCCGGGCGCTGAGGGCAGGTGGGGAAGGGAGACCCCAAAATGCCGGCCTTGGCGCCCCTACAGGCAGCCCCCAGGTGAAAGCTCGTAGCAGGCGAGGCCCGGGGCTGCCGGCCTCACGGGGTTGTGACAAGATCGAGGTGGGGCTTCAAGGACTTCTTCCAAGCGCTCACACGCTGCATCACCACCTCCCTTTAACAGCAAACGAACAAAATCCTAAACGCAACCACTACCGCCACTGGCATCCCAGTGGTTTAAAAAACTACAATAAAGTGCAAAATGGTTAACAAAAAACAATTTTTGTTTTTTGTTTTGTTTTGTTTTTACACAGAGCACAAAACATCTGCGCTCTCCCCTCATAGAGGAATTGGGATTTCAGAAATCAGCCCATCTGCTCCTGCTGCCCCCATCCATTTGAGCCAATTGTGCAAACAGCTTCCTTCCTTCCTTCCCTCTCTCCCTCCCTGTCACACACCAGTGACACTACCAGCACCCCACAACCTCTCCAGCAGCCAAATTAACAAAGCAAACCTGAAACAGGTCAGGGACAGAGACTGAGAGCAGTAGGTAGCATTTGGCAAATATTAAAGCACCGCTGAGCTCAAGGCAAGTTTTTCCCTCACACTTGCTTATTTCACCTCCTCAGGCTAATGTGGGAAGTGGCTGTAAAACTAAAAACCAATTCTGTACTCATTTGCACTAAGAAAAATAAAGAATGTAAACTAAGGACTTACCTTTGCTTACAGGATCCTGCACAAAAGCATAGAGAAGCCAGAGTCAAGGAAATTCACTGTTTTCACAGCTGCCATCAACAGCAGCATTACTGGTTGTAACTTGAAAATCCTTCATGCTTCTATGCAGCTTTTATCTTCAGATTAATAAAAAATGAGATGGCAGATAGCTGCTCAAGCTGCAGCTTCAAAGCAGTGCCTGTTACTGGGCAGCGGCTTCACTGCCATTGCCTCTTCTGGCTGTTGACAGCCTCGTTTGTCAGCAAATCCTTGCAGCAGGGCCCAGCTGTCCTCTAATCCATGCAGGGCTGGCTTGAGCTCTTGAGGTCTGCTCATTACGCCCCACCTCACACCCTGCTGAGTCTCCTGTGGCTAGTTAATAGTTAGGACCCATATTTCAATTTTGTTGAGCTTGGCTATGCAGAAAGTGGAGTGGAGCACGTGGAATAAAAGGCTCAAATTCTGAGTGTAGCTCAAATTAAGGTAAAATACGTATGGATAATCAATAGCCTCACAACATTTGCTTAAATTCACTCATTTGCCAGCTACAGCACAAAGGGTACATTGTGGGCTAAAATCTCACACTAGAGGTTAAAGGAAACTGCCTGGGTTTGCGCTGTTATTTTTATTTTGCTATTTCCTGCTTCTCCCCAACCTATATTCTCACTTTCTTATAAATTTAGAGTTTGTTACATCAAAAACATTCCGCCTTCCTCCAGTCTAATGAAGGAACAACAGAGAACGCCAAAATCCCGTATTAGGCTTTATTCTTTTATATAAACATTAACATTTCTCAAACAGATTAGTTAAAAATACAGATTTTAACAAGAATTTTTGCAATTGCAATGAGTTATAAAAAACAACAGATTATTTTACAGATTGTTACAAGTGCTTTACAAAGGTGCAGAGTGAAGGCCAGTGGCAGGGGACCAACCTCAAGTGCAAAATGGACACAATACCCTCACCACGGGCATAGCGCTCAGATACACAGCCAAAAAACAAACAAACAAACAAAAAACAACGAGCCATTGTGAACCTAGGCTCTTGGGATGCTCACCGGGCAAGCAAACAGACCCCTATGACAGAGAAGGCTCATGAGACTAAGCTACCAGGATACTTCAGGTTACATCTCTGAGATCTGCCATAAGATGTTATTTCTTGGAAAATAAGGAACAGGTTTTGGAACAGTGTATTTCTCTTCTGTCAGACAAAATATTGCTGTAAATCCTAGAATACTTGAGGATGTGGATACTTAAGAATGTAGGGCATAAATCCAGCGTGGATCTCACTGTGCCCAAAGCGAAAAAAGATACAAGACCCAAGTGTCCTTCTAAAGCAGTTGGCACTCCTCACACAGCAGGAACCTCCATATCCCATGACAATCACTAGAACCTTGAGCAAGTACCTTGGAAAGACTTTGGCATAAGGAAGAAGATGCAAGCGGATCTGGTAACACTCAATGTTCCTGCAACCCACGATCTGAGTTGTGCAGCCCATAGCTTACGCAATGCCCACATATTTCACTAAATGCAGCATGTCCTCTTCTCCTTGGCAAATACATCTTCACACTCACCTTGGAACACATGCCACATGCTCCAAATTCTTGGAAGTTTCTGAGATCCTTCCACCACACCTACCTTGTCTAGGTACCAGTCCTTCCCACCTTCCTCTCTTCTCTTCCACTCCTAAAGATCAAAATCTATGCCCTGATTTATTTTGAACTAAAGTTTTCCAGGTGTTAGCAAATCAAAGGTAAACTGTTTGAGAACCATCATGAGATAAAATTGCAATATATTATGTTAAAAAAAGTCCACTGCTTTATGCCTGACGTCTTCCTGATGTACAAATGTTCCCTACCCAGAGGACCTCCCTGTTAGACAAAGGGCATCACACATTAGAGGAATCCTCTTTCCAAAGAAGGGTCAGAATGAAAGGGGCAACTCTAGAGATGAAGTCTCATAATAAAGAAATAACAGCTACTTCTCTTGGAATCTTTGTAAAGGGCAGTACGTACAAGAGATTTTATTTATCGGAAACCCAGTGAAACCCCTAGAACATCCACATTGACTTCCCTGAGCTCCTCAGATCCAGGTACACTGGGGACCCTGCAGAAGCCTTTTGAGCTGGGTTACTCTCAACAGAGATGGTTTGGCAAGTTCCTGCAAATTCATTTTCATAATCAACAAGAGAGGAAAGGATCAATGGGCCAATCCCCAGGACATGCTTAGAAAAGAGAAAGAGACTCTGAAGAAAGAGGTGTATGTGCGTGGGGAGGGTCTTCATTTCTACCGTTTTCAGATGTTTCATGCTACTCATTTGGGGCATGGGCACTACATCAAAACCAACCCCCCCATCTGATCTACCCCAGCTGCCTCCTGCATAATCTCGTGATAACACTGCAACCCCAGGCTCATCACTCCCTGCACTGCCTAGCCCAGAGTTCAGTGCTTTGGAGAGGGGAGGCTGGCTTCTTGTTAGCAAAGGCTGGGACATGGCGTTATGTCGGCATATCAGTGCCCTGGGAGCATGCAGTCACTCATGCACATCCCAGATTTCTGAGAGCAGGGGAGGGAGTTTCTTGTCCTGCAGCCGAAGGGCAAACACCTGTTCAGAGTGGACGTTACTTAGTGTCCGAAGACTGACCAGCTTCATTAACATCCGTGGAAACATCAGGTGGTCCTGCAGGGTCAGAGGAATTGGCAGCTGTTAGTAAATACAGACTAAAACTTTAAAAAGAAAAAAAAAAAAAAAAAAAAACAAACAGATGATGCATTGTAAACACAATTCCAATTTCCTCTAGAACTGGCATCCTCCAGCATGCGGCAGTGTAGAGGAACACAAATACTACACCGTGTCCCAAAACATGCTTGCTAACTATGGAACATGATACAGGACAGCAGGCTGTGACAGCTCACAAATCCTCCATTTACGGCTGCCACCACACAGCCACAGAGGGGAACAGCATGAGAGTACAGGCAGTAACAGATCTGCTACAGACATCACTGCAGGGACTGTGCCTGCATAAACCCACAATCAGTTTGCATCATCACCAAGGACGTTGGTGAGACACTTACGTTTGGTCTGTTGATGCAGATGTAAGAATGAAGGGCTTCCACATAGGTGTGCTGCAGTCTCTCCACCAGGGACTGGTCCTGCACATTCGGTCGGTCTGCCAAAAAGCAGGTTAGAAGTAAGCAGGTTGCTACAGGCAGCATCACTGGACTTGACCCTAACTGTAGTATGGTTTCTCCCCAAAACCTCATCGAGAATTCACCCAGCACAGCTGGGAGTCATCCATGACTGCAGCAGCTGTGCCAGTTTTCTGTTACTGTTCCTTCTCAATCATACCTAATGCACATGGGGAGTCAGATCTGACTCCTCTAAAGGTGAAAGGTTACAGAGACCAAACACCACTAAATAGATGTGTTTGGCATAGATGTGTTTGGTGAGGGGCCTGGAGAACAAGTCCTACGAGGAGCGGCTGAGGGAGCTGGGCTTGTTCAGCCTGGAGAAGAGGAGGCTCAGGGGTGACCTTATCGCTCTTTTTAGGTACCTCAAGGGAGGCTGTAGCGAGGTGGGGGTTGGCCTGTTCTCCCACGTGCCTGGTGACAGGACGAGGGGGAATGGGCTTAAGTTGAGCCAGGGGAGTTTTAGGTTAGATGTTAGGAAGAACTTCTTCACTGAAAGGGTTGTGAGGCACTGGAACAGGCTGCCCAGGGAAGTGGTGGAGTCACCATCCCTGGAAGTCTTCAAAAGACGTTTAGATGTAGAGCTTAGGGATATGGTTTAGTGGAGGGCTGTTAGCGTTAGGTTGGAGGTTGGACTCGATGACCTTGAGGTCTCTTCCAACCTAGAAAAATTCTGTGAAATTCTGTGATTCTGGCATCACGTTTCAGTCCCAGTGAAGATGAGAAGCTGCAGTTATTAAAAGGGAATGGCAGAGTTTCTCCAGCAGATGAGAAAGTCCGATAACAGGAACAAAGACATAATTTTGATCTTACAGGTTACAAGTCAGAAAACAGAAGCAAAGAGTAGAGGCGATTTCTTTGCAGAGCCCTTTCCTGACCCAGAGTTATACTGGTCTCTGATCAAGAGCATCTTTACTTGACCACTAGATGTCGCTCATGCAGCGCGACCTGCCTCAAACCAGAGACCTGCCAAGCACCTTAAGGGGACAGTAAAATAGCAATTTCTAAATGAGGAAGATTAATATTGGCCGATTTTGCTATATGCTTTTTCATCAGCAGGGAATCTGATTTTGTCTGGAGGTAGCACTGGAAGATTCGGTGTATAATGAATACCCTCAGCAGAAATAACACTGCTTTATCACAAGACCCTCTATTACTCCTCTGCTGTTCATTACCTTCCTTAATTCTATTTTCTTTACCCTGCAACTTAGTGCTGCAGGCTTTCAGACCTGCCTGGCATTTTACCTGCAGAGAAAATGTTGATGGCGATTAAAAGTGCATATTCAGCATCGTTGAGTTGTAGCTCATTCATTCCCTTTGAGAATTCAAAGATGGGGTTAATGAACTCAAACTGCAGACCTACAACAAAAAGAAGAGGGTAAGTGTCAACAATGGCAACTATCTCCTCTATCTCCCTCTCCCTCTTACAGGATAAGCTGTCAGAAACACACTCAGTATGCCAGGGAGCAGGGAAGGCAGGTAGGCAGGCAAATACCCTTATATTATATCCCAAGTATGGTTGAAAACACCCTTCACATTGTACCACCAGTGAACACCAACAACAGCAGGTGAGGAGTCAGGCCCTAACCTTAACTTCTTAGTTTCCTTGAGCCTTATGTGTCCCTCAACACATTAGTAGGCAATATCTATATCTAAAGAAAAACGTCATCAGTTCTCAGGTAAATCCATCACAAAGGCAGAAACCCACAATCACAAAATCTACACTTTCCACTCTCAAACCACCATCTCTTTCAAGCCTGGCAGCCTTCCTGCTTCCACAGAAGCTTTCATCCCATGCTGCTGATTCATCTGTAGTCGTTCTGAGCCAAAAAAAAAAGAAAGAAATACAGTTCCAAGAGGTCTGAACCATTTCAATTCATTTCAAAGTGAGAGATGAGGAGGAGCCTGATAGGATAGCTTTCTATCACCTTGCTCCATCTCTGGAAGCGTTCAAGGCCAGGTTGGACGGGGCTTTGACCAACCTGGTCTAGCAGAAGATCTTCCTGTCCATGGCAGAGGGGTTGGAACCAGATGATCTTTAAATTATCTTCCAATCCAAACCACTCTATGATTTTTTCAATAAACACAGCCTGGCAGAAGTGCAATGATACTTCTGTCACAACACAGAGGACACCGTCACATCAAGTCTCCATGTGCTACATGCTACACAAACACGCTAAAATCTTAAAGCCCAAAATAGCATCTAAGTTTCTCATTTCCTGTAGTACAACTGCATCAGAGCAAAGAAGAGCAAGATGGAGGAAACCTCTCTGGCTGCCTGCTTTTTGCCTTCCTAATAATCTGAAGAAAAGGCTAACAGTGAGAGCATCAAGGAACAATAGTGTTTATTAAAACCTGGAAAAAAAAAAAAAGAAAAAAAAGTTCAGCTCCCTAGAGTTCTGAACCCTTGTTATGAGAAACAGCATCACAACTTCAAAGTGAAGTTAGGTGGCATGCTGAGGCAGTAAGCTCCTAGAAGGCCATCAGGGGCCTGGAGGGCTGGAGCACCCTGAACTTGGCCCATGCAAGGTACAAAGAATCCATGGTTTGCAATGAGCCTTTGAGTCACGCAATGAAAGCATCACCTGGCAGGGCAAGATGATGAGAAGTGGAGGAGAGAAGGAAGAACAGCACGTACCTGAAAAGCCACCCTACAATTCAATTACCAGTGAGCAAGACCAAAGACAGTTCTGAACAGAAACCATGACAGTAAGACTTAAAGGGCTGAGGCCTAACTCTTCTAGACTAGTCCTTACTGACACTGCAAGAGAACTTGGACAACCTGACACTGCTCCCCTATTTCATATGGTCTCTCAGCAAACCATGTGCATGGTAAGGCTTAGAAAACCTTACCAAGCAAGAGTCGTATCACTGAGTGAGATTAAACTGCTGAGAAGGGCCACTATCAGGAATTCCTGGCTATACAAGGATGGGAAAGTAATGAAGGACACCTTGAATACAAGATGTTAAGTAGCTACACAAGAAACCCCAAAAATCACATGAAGAACAGCCAAAATCTCCTTTTCAGAAATGCTGAAGATACGCACTTCCTTTCACTTAATTTGAAATCACAAATATTCAATGCTCCTGGAAAAACACAATTCAGAAGTCACGTCACCGCTGATCATCACATACCAAGCCAGTGACACGTCTGCAGCATTCTGCAGGGATCTCCAACACACATTATAGACTTCATAACAACTTGAACATACTCACACTAACGTCATCACTCAAAGCAAGGCTCTACATTGCCAAGTGATACAGTGCAAAGGGGAAAAGTCTGGGGTTTGATTTGCTGTGATCTGATAGAGCCCTAAGAACACATCCATGTCAGCTCTTTACCAGTAAGTTTGCACCAGCTGCCAGCCCTAGGTGCATGCCACCCTCACACAGTGAGCTAAGGGGAGCATCCACACCAGAAGTGGGGTACCCCAGAAAGTGAACTCAACCTTGGTTCCCCCAGCAAACAGGGCTAAGCTCGAGTGCATGCTACAAGACTGCAGACATCCACACAGCAAGACTGTCACGCTGTAAGTGTCCGAATTTTCCAAAGCAAGTTCACACCTAAAAAAAAAGACATTAACTGAAGCAATATCACATGTTAAAAGCAAAGAACGTTTGTGGGGACATTGGTCTAGCCCTGTTCTAAACTCCCCACCTAAGTCCAAGGCCCCAGATACCATTTCCACCAGCTCATATTGAAAAGGAAAAGATGAAACAACACAAGACAGAGAAGGAAGAAACACCTGTCTAATGCACCACCTGCTTTGGCGAAGTCATCCCGATTATAGCTCAGGTCCTTAAGAAAAGTGATGCTCTCAATCTCTGGATTGTAGCGTCGAGACGTCTCCAATAACATCACCTGAAACCAGAGATCAGGGATAGATACACTTGACTTGAATACAAGAAAGAACATTGCAACATTGATAATTTAATGATGGTTAGAGCATCACCAAAGGGAAAAATATATATAAAAACTACACTTCTCCAAGAGTGCTTCAAAATTCCAGTGTAAATTCTACTGCATCCTTTGCACTGTTTCCTTCTGGGAAGGGAATTACTTGCTTTCCACTACCAAGGCTCTCGCCTCATTCTCCTCCATGGCCCTTTGCCAGGAGAGCCTGGCACTGCAGTAACAGCCCCATAGCTGTTAAATAGGTCTTTCAATCTAGGGTGTAAAATCAGTTCTGCATGTGGGTGCTCCAAACTCTTTCTTCTCTTCTACTACGCATTGTGGTGGAGCCAAACTCTCACCTCTATCGTAGATGTCTTCAATAAAGCGATCTGATCTTCCCTGGTGAGCTCCAGGAAGCCGGGCAGTTGCTTGGCAAAGTCCACAATCTCTTGCACAGAGATAATTGCAAGTTCTGTAAAGTGAGCAAAACGCTGCTGCCTCGCTTCACGGTTATTAGGGTCAGGAACTTGGGGCCATGGCTGTGGGGATGGAAAGAGACAGTGTGTATATGTGAAAGATGGAGAGAGAGCAGAAGGATGAGAAGATAAAGTGAACAGAGAAAAAGAGACACATTGGACTATTAGCCTTTGCTATTCACAGAATGTTAGCCCACAGATACAATGCCTCAAACATTTAAATTCCCCCAAAATGCTTCACCCACAACCTCAACTCCCCCCACTTCCACTTTTTCTTATCACGGTTCCACTGGTAAGAGTTATTACCGTCACTTTGAGCCTGTCTGTGAACGAGCGCTGGTTGCACTGCTGCTGAGCGGCCACGAGCTTCTCTATCATGCTTAACTGTTCTGGCGTCAGTTTGTGGGAAGGGCTTGGTGGGTGTGGAGGGTTTGGACGCACCACGACTGTCCGAGCCTGATCGTCCTCCTGTTTCTTCAGCTTCTTCAGCCGGATTTGCTCTTCAGACAGAACATCTAAAATAGAAATGGCCAGAGATCAACCTTGACACAGGGGAATGCCAAAAACTGCACAGAGGGTAGCATGCAGTGGATGGAGAGGCAGAGATTACAGCTGCTTGCATCTGGCTTATCAGAGTGTACATAATATAGACAGCAGGCAGTGATACCTATAATTTGTTTCTCCCTCTTTTTTCCACTTTAAGTTGTTCCATTGCTTTTCTTTTAATCATACTGCACTGCAAAACATTCACAAAGGACAGTGAACACATGAAGCTCCCTTCGTGCTGCCCTGCAGAAGTCAGAAACACATCAGTGGCTTTTCCCCTTGAGCGATTCCCCAGAATATCATATTGTAACATATTCCAAGAGGTGATTTCTCCATGTCATGATGTGTCCATTATATTGTTATATTATCCTGTTGTTTTGTCTTTTCCTCACATTGCTAAATTAAGAGTTTGTGGCATTTCATCTTCCTCTTAAGACGTCAAAGTCAGTACTGGATGGAGATCGAGCATGAAAGGACAATTCTCTACATAGCCCATCTGCAGCAGACTGTAGAGCAGTAACATGCAGCAAGATGAGTAATTAAAGGACAGCTTTACATAAATCCTGCTGAGGAGGAATGCAAGTCTTTCTGGAGCAGGGCTGGAAGCCTTCTTCAGTCATGAACTCAAAGGGTGATGCCATTTAGATTTAACGTGGGGAATAAAACAAGCCAGAGGCATGTGTTATGAAATATCCTACTGAATCAACGGTTCATTAGTTAATTTAAATAGAAAGACCTGTTCGAGGCCTGTAACTAAGTTAACTGAAGAACTTACTGGTTTGAACACAGGTAAGGTTGGTTGTGTCTTTAGGTCAAAGCTGTAAAAACTATCTGCAAGCTGTATCCAAGCAAAAGGAGACTATCAGACATACTTGGATTCAGGGATTATCTTCAAGAAGGTCACCCCCATGAGCTACTGATCAATGAACAAAACGCAGAAAATGGATTGACTGGAAATTAAACTTCAAAAACAGAGGAAAAAAAGCTCGACCTTGCAAAAAAGAATTTAAGAGGTGCTGAAAAAGCCTTTGGCCATTTTTTATGTAGCGGTAACAAGGAAACATAGGTGCTCCCCAAGAAGGCAGTTCCCAAAGCAGAACAAGTATACACTTGCACTTCTCAGAAGAATTGCATTAAACATGAAGGCAAGAAGTAGACGGCTATTATGAAAATGTGTTCTGAGGGGCACAACACACAGGATTGGAAGGAAAGCCAAAGAACATATAACATTCAAGCTGAGATGAACCTTTATCCCAAACTTCCAACAGCAAGGGTGCACATGCATGCATGCGCAAACCAGAATTCTAACGGCAAAGGCATTCAATCCAGTAGCCATATTAAAGGTGACCTGCAAGATTGGAGAATGCCAGTCACAGTAGGAGTTTGAAAAGGGAAGTCATTGATTCAGGCAATTGCAATCTTAGGTCTCAGATGCATGAAGAATTTACATCCAAGTTACAAGTTACTAAATATTGGAGAACCCTGAAAACTGCCTATGTTAAAGCTCCTACACCATGCTAAATTCAAAATTATCTGAGTTACTCAGTTTTCTATTAAGATGATATTTAACCTCATGGTGCACACTGTTACAAGAAAGATAAATAGTCTGTGAATAACTTCAGTCTGAGAATTAGAAGAATGTTTCCATCAATTAGAGGGAAGTTCTGAAATGACCTTCCAAGTGAAACAGTTGGAAAAAAAAACACTCCGTTTTTGTCAAGATTAGCAAGGCAAATTTCCAGTGAGGATTCGTGTTGACAAGAATTGCCAAGCAGTTGATAATAGCAACCCAAAGATTCCTCTTGGCATAATTTCTCTGAGCTGAAGCATATCCTCTGTCCTCACCATAAGACAACAAGTAAACAGCAAACCATGTAGAGGCTCTCTAATATCTACCTGCAACCAAAGAGTAACACAGTGGACAGACAGCCTCACTACATCACTTTTCAAATACATCTGTTTTGTAGCTCTCAAAAGCAAGGGGAAATGGTGCAAAGGCAGTATATATAGAGCTGAAGCAAACCACTGTGGCAAAGATATAGATTACATATGTTAGGCGTGCTGTGTTTCAACTTGAAAAAAATGAAAAGCACATTTCCTTGCTGCAAGTTAACGGGGCTTATTCTTATTGCACAAATGTATTTTGAAGATGTTTCTGAAATACTTTGCGTTCCTCACTGCTCTGAGTACTGGATGTCAGAAAAGGAGACTTCACACAGAATTAACTGAGCACTCATTTGGCCAGTCTTGGCCAGAAGGATGAAATCTAGGTGCCATGGCAGAGGATTGCTGTTCCTGATATGCAAGCAGGAGTACTCTTGAATATTCAGCAAATAGCAGCCTAATGACTCCTGTGAGAAAAATAACTGAGCTCGCTAAAGGCCTCAACAAGGTTGGGTCTGCACAAACACAGCTGCAGCACTCTGGTGCTGCCCTTGACTTCTGTCACAAGGCGCATAGGGAAAACGCCTTCTGGCATTCAAAGAGCACAGTGACAAACCTCACAGTGCAGACCACGAGCCAGACAGAAGCCCAAGTTTACTGTGACAGTCGACAACATACTGAAGAATGTGTAAATCTTAGTTGTGAGTCTTTCCCTTGATGCCATTCTCCATGAATTCTTACCAAACAGTGTGTTCAGGAAACAAAGCGGGGCTCATCAGCACATCAGCATTGTTTCACCAACAGACACCTCTCCACGTAACGCCGACTAAGCCCTCAGTGACTTCCCAAATACAATCCAGCATGCTGAGCAACCCCCCAGCACTCACACCACCTCCTTATTACGCCACCCGTTGGCCCCCAGCCCACTCCCACAGCACCACGGTGCGCCCAGCAGCACCCCTGGGTGCACTCACACTGCTCCCGCATGCCCGCCTCCTGGCACTTGCGCAGCCGGCACTCCTGGCACTTGCGGCGCATGTACATGTCCATCTCACACTTGCCGCCGTTCTTGCAGACGTACTGGGCACCCTTGATGACGCTGCGGCGGAAGAAGCCCTTGCAGCCTTCGCAGCTCAGCACGTTGTAGTGGAAGCCTGAAGCCTTGTCGCCACACACGCTGCACACTTCATTTCCCAGCATCTTTGGGGCTGGGCCCTTCTTCCGCTTCAAGGGGGGATTTTCTATCGAGAACAGCATCAAGAAGAAAAAAAAAAATCACACATGGCGTTTGCAACTGACTGTCCCATTCCTCACAGTTACTGATATCCTCATTCAAACCCACTACCTCCCAAACATATGGATGAAAAGATCAAGTCCTCCATTCCACAGCCTTTCCTTCTGGGCAAGTATATCTTCTAAAACAAGTCAAATACTGACATAATCCAAACAGTTTCATGCTAAATGTATAAGCAGATATAGCTTTGCGTTTGATCCACTTAAAAACAGGCAGAGAGAAAACTGGTTCAGGTCAGACATTCTTCTGCACTTCCCATCAGCAGGAATGACACTAAGCCACGTAAGAAATTGTGACAAAAAATCTGAGTGGAAATCCAAAATTGCACAGAAAATATTTTTTTTTCTTTTTTTTAAAATTCACCTTCAGTGTTCTAACTTCTATTCTCTGCCATTCTCATACACAAAGGTAAAGTAAAATGGTTCGGCAGTCAAACAGTCACAGAGAAACAGTACCTAAACTGCGGCACTACAAACAAAACAGACTGAGTAGGCAATCCCCATAACTAGAACACCTGGGGAAACCTTCAAGATAGAAAACGCCAGCTTCATGGAGTTAGCGGCAAGGAGCAGACAAGCACTGCATGAGCTCTGGGAACCTTTGGAACCCCACAGCCATAATTTCTTTTTCAAGACACCTCCTCCTGACTCCTACAACTAAAGCATTTCCACATTGACAGTTCATTTACTAAACGTGGTTACACCATTTGAAACACTGGGCCTTCGCTACTGTCTTGCATTTTAGATGGTCTTGTGCAGCAGCTCCCGGTTCTTCCCGCATCGTTCTTAGGGATCTGAATCTTGTCACCAACTGTACATTGTGAAAACATTTTTAAGACTGTCTCACTTAAGAGCACACTGTCTCTCTTAAGCATTCTACTCAAATGTTTGCTGAGGTTATTTGTGTATTCCCTCCCTATTAGCCATCTCTGTTTTCATTCCAATAATTCTAGCCACGTTGACATCTGGCACGTCTTCCTGCACAGCTCAGTGCGTATAATTCTTCTGTCAGATATTATAGATCCTTCCATGACAGATGTTCATAAAGATCACAAACAGCACGGTCTTGATAAGTCTCCAGATAAGTTTAGATATGCCTGGAAAGCCTTTATACTGCATTTATACTGCAGTCAATTTATAGGGTTTGGTTTGCAGGACAACGCTGCTGTGTTTCCTGATCAGCACCAAGCTTACAACAGCACGGTTCATTTTCATGCTTACGGTTTTAATGCTTCTCTCTATTCTCAGCTTTGGTTACTATTCTGCTCAGGTACCCCAAATAGTAAACAGCTAGGAAGTTTTAGATCAGTCTCAGCAATTATTATTAGTGTTCTTCACTCCATATTGGTTTTCAGTCTTAAGTATCTTGGTGTTGATTTTCAATCCCATTGACTTTACTAAGGTCTAGAGGTCATTCATTTTGGCCCGCACATCTCATTGCAGACTGGACAGCAGGAAAATGTCAGTGGAAAGGTTAAGTCTCTGATATTCACCTCTCTTGATTTACTGTACTTCTCTTCACACGATCAGTTACAAACAAGTTATGCAATGCCTATTATTTATCTCATATTACTTAGTCCCTTAATACATATGCATTAACTGGTGTGATAATTTTGCAGAAGGCTCGAATCCCATTCACGTTTCTGACAGACAGCAGAGTAACCCAATGACTTCCACAAGTTGCACCTGTTCAGTGCATACAGGATTTCTTCACTGTCTTTAAGGAGCTACATAAAGGCCTGATAACCATCCTTACGATTGTTTTATTGAGACAAATATGCTTATTCTTCCATCTAAAGAAACTATTTTCCAGTTTTAGCACTAGCCACTTTAGTTATACAGCTTGTTATTGCCATTTTGTGCAACCAAAGATCAAGATATATCAAGCTTAACCCCCCCCTCCGGTACCTTGGGCTCTCATTACAGTCCTCCTTCTTTAGTACATACACTATTTTATCATTTTTCTCACATTTTGTGATGTTTTTTCTTGCAACCTTTGTATTTTTTAAGTTTGAAGATATAGGATTCTGTGTGTCAGTGACAATTGTAACTGCAAAACTTCAGTTCTCTTTCCTGATACACTTTTAACTTCCATTCCTTGTGGCAGATTACTCTGTTTAATTCTGGTGCCTGTCTTTTTTTATGCCGTGTAGCTTCAAAACATCATGGCCTATTATGTCTCATTACTGTGAATACACACATTCAGGAGAAAAAAAGAATGTGTGGAGGAAAACTCTACTCTCCTGTTATATGAATCTGCAAGAACCTAGTACTTCATTGCATCACTAACCCTTGTAGGACTGTCACATACAGTAAAGCTTTGTTGTTCAGCAGCTTTTGATAAGGCAAACAAAAAGAACTCCATTTTACTGCCACGGACCTTGCCTCCAGGAGGTCAAATAAGCAAAGCATTCAACACGTTTATCAGCTGTATAAACCTGGTCATCTTCAACTACCAGTAAAGGATTCTAGTCTTAGACACTGGCTGCCTCAAGCGTAGCAGTAATCACCCTAAAATTTTGTTAAGTGTTAATTCTTTTTGCAGCTCAAAGAATGGAATTCACTTAGCTTGTGTGGACTGAATAAGAATTTTTCCATACCTGCATGCTCAGGGGGGTTCTCTGAGCCAGAGAAGAGTGAAAGCCCTTCCTCCTCCATCTCAAATACACTTGCCACCCTCTTCCCATGATCTTGTGTGCTGAGTTGAGTGGGACCCATGGAGGCCACACAGGAAGGGCTCGCTATAATCTCATTGCTGCAGCATGGTTACTGCAGAGCAAGAGGCAGCCGGCGTCTTCCTTCAACGTCTTCAGTTTCTTTCTGCTACTGCAAGTCAGAAAGGAAATACCTGTGAAGAAAAACAGATGCAAAAGAGGCAAGAGTTCAACTATTGAGGCTGTTAACTCCCCAAAGCTATTACAAACTGCATCACAAGCAAAATTAAGATTTTGTTTCCTTATTTATTAAAAAGGGACAATTAACTTTGTTTTATCAGTGTTTATTCCCTTGAAACACAACATTTTAACAAACTGTGGTAAAGGTACAAGGATTAACGCATTCAGACACAAAATTGCCTGTTTATTGCCAGAATATTTATCAAAGCAGGACACATCTCCATTACTGCTACCACCACCAGGGGAATTGAGCGCTGACCCCTCCCAAGTGTGTGAAAGGGAAATTCCAGACTTTACAACGGGTGGCCTTTGCTGAAGCTTCCAGTAACAAATGACCCGTTACTGCCAGTTGTGCTGGATTTTGTGTCACGCACTGCAGAACACAAAGAAAATTGTAAAAGACAATTTTGACGCAACGATTTAGCAAAGACTAATTTCCCTATTACTAGCAACAGCCAAAGGCTATGCCAAAGATCAATGATGCATCAAATATGAGGATTACAAATCCTTCCTGGACCTACAAAAAGAACTGAATAGCCAGCATCACACCTAAGGGAAACAACCCTTATGCCACCCCCAGGAAACAGACTCAGCACCAACCTTCTGAGGATCCAGCACTAACTTCACGCTACAGAACCTGAACCTGGAAAGCGAATCCAATCACTATTTTTCCCAAAAGCTCTACACCTGCACAGAAAAAGCCTTACCAGTTTGACTGCACAGACTTAGTGAAACTGATGTAAACTGCTAGTGTAAACACGCCTAATCTGACTAAGCATGCATTTAGATCAGTTGATCTCAATTCAGTGATTTATCAATGCAAGCTAAAGGGATTAACTGATTTAAAAAGCAACTGTGTTAAAGGCCTGTACCACTTTAACTTGACCAGTTGAGTTTGGGACCAGAGGACTGTGACTCTCTACAAGAGAGGAGGTGACAGAAGGCTGGGCAGCAGCCCAAATACAAACGCATCAGGTAGCCAGGGGCATGCTTCACACACCGCACTGCTGACTGGGAAAAGGCAGAGGACTGCTGTCCCCCGTCCCTTCTTCCCTCCTGTATGTTTGGACCAGACCACGAAGCTGCTCTCGGAATGCCAAAGACAAAGACAAAAGCAATAGTCCCACAAACCACCCCCTCCCAGGACTCCGAGAGCAACAGTCATCAAGTATAAATCCAGTCATACTGTCAAGCCTGCTGGACTCCTGCCATGTCCCATTACACGCCGGCAGATAATGAATGCAGGTCTAAAAAACCACAGGACATATTAATTTATGTGACCTTTATAAACACAGACTCAGACCGTATAAGGAATTCAAAGCTCTCTTCCCTTTGGTGCACGCAGCCCTGAATCACTGCCAAAACAGACCATCTATGATGAACGCAGTGGCAGCAAATACGAGACCCGAAGCCATAGGAAAAGTAAAAATCCTAATGTGGGAGACTGCTACATAACAGATCTGATTTGCCAACAATTCAAGAAGTCTCATAGTTCGCAAAGGAACAGAGTGGCCATCACAATCAACTTCAAAAAAAAACTCCACAGTAAATACTGCAGCCTTGTGGAGAGGCACAGAGCACCACTTGGAGAGAGGAACTTCAATGAAACAAACCCAAATGTGCCTTGTACTCCGAGTCCTGTGCAAGCTCCTCATTGATGCAGATTACCAGATGTCTCTGGGCACGTTTGGGCACGAAACAGTGAGCTAAGTGTACTGCCTAGATGCATCTCCACATTCCTTTAAACCACGCAAAAGATTCATTCAAACGGTAATTATTGTGAAGAATGAATCACTACCAGCAGCACTGCAGTGCTTTTTGAAGCAAAAGTTTGATCCTCCAGCTGAGGCATTGAGTGACTGAGCTCAGGTCCTGTTGCATCCCGGGCGTAAGCTGTGATGTATTCCGGAAGGTAAAAAGAGGAGGGCGCATCCTGATGGGATTCTGAAACTCTCATCCACGATTGACATGGCAGGAGTGAAACTTGCTGTCAGCAGGACATCTGGAGCCCAAAGGGGAGTTTCTAAAAACACACACACAACCACAAGACTGCAGACTTCCTGGCGATGTCTGACTAGTCTGCAGTTAGCACCAGGGAGGGGAGTATAAAGCTGCGTGCACACCCAGGACACGGCAAGGAGCAAGGCCTATCAGCCACTATCTTCGTGCTGCGAAACCAGCCCACATGCTCCTACCTCCTGCACCAGCTTCCCTAGCCCTCCCCCAGCGGAACAGGCCAGACAGGAGCAGGGCAGATGAGAAGCCTCTCCTACGAGACAGCATTTTTTAGTTTCGTAGCTGCAGTAACAGGCTGTGGAAAACTGACCGAACTGCAAACAGCAGCACGCTGGTGGGGCTAGGTAAAGAAAACAAAATCAGCATTTTCCACTCAGGCACACATATATATGAGAGGCTGTATGATTAGGCCAGCAAGTCAGTTTTCATAGAAATATACAAGAAGAGTTTCCAAATGACTAAAACCCTTGAGTTCTGTACTAACAGCCACGTTATTAGAGGTTCGTATCTCCCAATTTGCACCACCACTTCAACTTGAGATAAAGAAGGGTAATGCAAGCTTTAATTGCAAAAGGGAACAGAACCTTCCTGACATCATCTGCTGTGCTGCCTCCCACCGTCTGTCTCAGCTTTGTTAGTTTTAGAAGCCAGGACTGGCCAAGTGACAGAAGATGGGGCAATCGCTTCTCTCTAACATAGCATCCAGGGCAGAGAAACCTAGTGAACATACTCCAGCGAGGAAGCCCATACAGATGAAAGACTGATGGAAACAATTCTCTACCAGCCCTTGCCATTCACATCTCAAACAAGACACTAAACACCTCTGAAATGTGTTGCCACCAGGTTCTCCCTACTCCATTTCTTTCCTCTTTCTTCCTTTTCTGAGACAACTGAACAACTCTGAGACCAGTGGTTTCAACACCAGTGCTCCTGCAACAGAAAATTCTGTAACAAAGACCAGAGGTGGCAGCCCTGGCTCTTGCACTTCATGTTAACTGCCAGAAACCTTCATTACTTCCTCCAGCAACAGCCTTGTCTCAACCCATACGCTCAGCTGAAAGTCTTCTTCCAAGCCCAGCTAAAGCATTTATGCACTCTTCTGGAAGTCTTTGACCTGGCCTGTCATCAACAGCCACAAAGCTGCAGAATATGCCTCATTTCTGTCCCATAGTCATAGAGGGTAAATAAAGAATAAAAGGTAAAGGCTCTGAGCAGCACAGCACATGGGTAAAGAAACCAAGTGAGCCAGGTGCAGTTATTGCGACTCCTGCTAAAAACGTCTGTCCTCTCCTTGGCATTTATTGTCTAGTGCTTTCTGGGAGAAGTTTAAGAGCCAGGAAGCAGACCAGATGCAAATGCATCTCCAGAGAACCTGTACTGTGGAGCGCAGGAATAATGGGAGGAATAGCACAACAAGCCTTTTACCTCCAAGCACTGGAAGCTCCGATGAAACGGTAGCTTTTTAGGAAGTTTGCGCAAGCCTCTGGTATCTTTCAAAAGAAGAGTTACTGGTCAGAGTCCTGGTAAGTTACAAAATCCTACAGCCTTCTGCCAAGAAAAAAATAAATGGTTAGGTTTCAGTTCCAAAATGAATCACAAGTGCGCTCTCTGCAGCACGTCAGCATCAGCAGAAGAGACCTTGCATTTGTATTCCTGTGTTAACATGACTGTGCTCATGTGTCACACACCTGCGTGGCAGCAGGACTAGGTTTTTTTGGAGGGGGCCTAAAAAAGCAGGCTGTTGGTGAACTACTGTGTCTGATAGGAAGGTTTATCCTTCACAGGTACTTAAAACAGGGATCTAATTTGGCATTTGGGCTTCTAAATGCATTGTGACATGCAAGAGGAGTGCTGGCACCCATTCTGGAACTACCCCTGAGAGCTGGGTCGAAACAATGCTTAACGGTCTCTGCTGAAATCTAAATGCACAGTGTGTACACCACTGGTGCTATCTTTGGTACCAAAAGTTGGCTGCAGATATAAATGGCTGAGGGAAAAAAATAAACATGGTCGGACTGACATTTCACGGACCCTACAGCACTAGCAGGGAACAAAGCCCCCCAGGAGACACTGCTGTTCCAATTCTTTCATAAGGACTAACCTAACGCTCTTCCTATCCCTCCTCTGGTGTGGCAGCCAGAGAATTTTCACAGAATTCCCCAAAGAACACGGCAGTACCTTGCAGTTGGCCCAGAGAAACAAAAGAAGAAACATCCTAGCTCATTCCTCTGCAACATTGCATTTCTCAAGAAGTACCAACACAACTAAGAGGTCCATAGGAGGGTCAGAAGTACATATATAACAGGTTTTGCTTTGTAAAAAGTGGAAAGAGCCACTTGTACCTTTCAGAGCAGAAGAAGAAATCTATGCAAATCTGTCATGTTGAGAATAAAGTAAGAATCTGTGTGAAAAACATTAAAAATGAAAAAAAATTCAACTTGATTGTCAATGGGAGGGAGAAAACACGAAAATGCAAGGCATGTAAAGCAGCGCAACAGGATAGCATAAGGAGTAATTCTGAACATTATGTTTACAAATAAGGCAAAGAGCTGTACCGTGACTCTGAGGAAAAAGAAACTAGCTGGGCCCCAGCTGTAAGAGCCCTCTCCACAGAGAATTGCAGCGACCCCAGTTGAAATTGCATTATCCATTCTGATGCCACAGAAGCACAAAGACATCCACAGACTGGAAGGAGTCCACAAGCCACCATCAGTCTCGATGATCCTGGTAAGAAAGCTGCTGCCTCGTGATTGCTTCCATTCGCGACCAAGCTAAGCTTCAGCTGACTGCTACAAGTTGCCCAAGTGCGTCGCAGCTGCCTGTGAGCCTCACGAGCTGCTGCCACCTCTGGTCCTATCAGCTGCTCCTAACCGTGCAGCCTGCTCCACTTAGGTCTCCTGTCCCCAGTGATACAGTCTTATTCCCACCTCTGCCCCTCTGGCTCTGAGTCTGAGAGCCCCCATCCTCTTACCTTGGCTCTGACTCCTGCTGCTGACCAGCTTCCTTACTACCTGTGACTTTGCTGACGTGTGGCGTGAGCTTTGCTTACAGCATTTGTCTCCCTTTGAAGTGGTGCATCCCTGAATTCGCTTCAGTTCTCTCTGCAGCACCTGGCTCTCATGGTGAAGCCTTCCTCTGGGCTGTGCCTCCACCCCCGGCTTTAGTCTGGTCTCAGCACACAGCGAGATGTCTCCTAACCTGCTCAGCTATGGATGCTGTGGCAGTATTCAGAGGGCAACAGCCAAAGTGACTAACAACCAGACAGACTAAAATATTCCTGTGTGTCACTTGGTCGAAGGAGTACAGGGAAGAGAAGCAGGAAGGTCTAATGATGGTGTACAGCAGGACGGGAGGGATTATTCTGAAAGACAGATTCCACCTATTCCTCATAGGCTTGACAAGGAAGGGACAGTCAGGCTCTTACAGGCAAACCTCCTAACGCTGTTTTTAGCTCTCTGAGACTGGAGGGCAGACTTGCTAATTTTCCTTCCAAAATCAGACTTTTTATTACAACAATGCAAATATTTCTGCGGACGTTTATCAATCCATATCCAACGTGACTTAGATGCTCCTGCCGTACAGAATATGCCTCTATCAGCAAACGATTGCAGCAGCAGAAATTGGAAGCCAGTTCCACCCACCTCAGGGAAAAAAGAAAACGGGAGTGAAGCAAAAGAGAAATCTTTCTCCAGTGAAAATTGTTGGTTTTTTTTTTGTTTTGTTTTTGTTTTTTTGTTTGTTTTGTTGTTGTTGTTGTTGTTTTTGCAAATTGTTTAGAAAAGTGAATTAGGGTCCTAAGCCACAAATGTACAACCAAACAGAACACCCTAATTCGGAGCAGAATCAGTCCCAAGCACTTCTGCTCTGTTCTGCATCAAAAACCAAATTCACTGTGTCTTCACAACACAGCGTGTGTTTCTTTCCCACACAGGGCAATTTGGGAACAGAGCTTCACAAACTGTCCCTGAGAAGACGACAGAATGTGCTGACTGCAAGAACGCCCAAGAACTTACAAGTTCTGCAAAAGAGCTTCTCACCCCAACAGCAATCATTTTGCAAGAAGTCAGCTCTTCCGTTCACGCCTCATCCAGCAGGAGATGCTCCCTCCCCTCTCTCGTTACCTGTCTCTCATTATTCCTTGCCTGTCAAAGGCTGAGGTTTGGGTTTTGCCCTCGTCTTCACCTCTTGGTTTCTGCCTGATCAAAGCGTGCCGCGTCAACACAAGGAGCTAGGGGAAAAGAGTTACACCGTGTCTGCTTTCAGGGTGGGTAAGATCCTGAAGTGGGCCGTGCCTTTCTGCTTCCTCCCACCCCACAGCCAGATGCCCTTGATCCCGCAGCTGAGAGGAGAAGGGAGGTTACTGCCGTTCATTCACACCGAGCACAGGGAGCTCGCGCCTCTCTTCCTGTTTGCACCGAGGCAGCAGTCCCTGTGACAAAGGAAGAGAGTAAGAGGCAGAAAGGGAGAGAGAGGACAGATGCTGGTTAGAAAGGACAGACTCTTTCCTGGTTAATTACCTGGAAATGAATAACAAGTGCTATCAGGCCTGGTGTGTCCACCTTGCTGACATGAAATTCCCCTAAAGGCCATTGACACAAGTTTCCTTGAACTCTGGAAAACAGCACCAGCCAGGCCTGGGTAACAAAGCTCATCCCTTCCACTCCTCCCAGGCTTTCTACTGTCACCGCCACCTCAGCTTTCAAGCTTCTGGCTAACCTAGACTACAACCACCCCCAAATGGCAAAAACTAGAGCACGCACGGGGTTATGGCAAAGTGCCAAGCCATTTATCCCCAGCTCTGTGCAGCCAGGTGAGCTGGGGACTGGTGCCCCAACGCGAGGAGCGGGCAGAGCACTGCCACCTGGAGCACCATCGACTTGTGCAGCACCTGTGGGGGAGAACAGGAGCAGAACTTGCCGTTCGGGGCTGAACTGCAGTAATCCTCAGCATCTGGCTGCAAATCCAGCTCCAACAGTCAAATGACAGTTTGACGCCGCTATCAGCATCGACCTTCAGATGGCAGGAAGCACGACTGAGGCTTTGACAGAAGCTTCAAACAGGAAAAATCGCCTCTGCGCTCCTCCCAGGAGGATGGAACGCACGAAGCCGAGCAGCTGCCCCCTCCTGCTATCACGGGAGCAAAGGGCAGCTCCCTGCTGCTCCTCGGGAAGAAGGGCAAGGAGGGGATCCAGGCTGCAGCCCCGTCCGTACGAATGGTTGTTAGCACCAGCAGTAACAGCAAGTTCTCCCTATGGAAATTCTCTTTATAAGAGCAGCAGCGTTCTTCCACCAGTGCCACTCACAATTTCCCCATGCAAATTAAGCTAGCAGCAAGTCTTTTTTTTCCCTAAGCATATCTACACCGTGGCAATTTTGCTTTGTTTTTCTTCCTAGGACACATGCAACAGCTAGCATAATTCTTCTGTACTTTTACCCACATCACCAGACAAAATCAATAAATAAATGAAATCATACGTGGAAAGTATTCAAGCAGCCTAGGAAACTTCCTCCAATTAAATTATCTGCTAAGCAGCAAGACCCTGCTGTGGGAAACCAACACTGAGCTGTTTGCAGCTCGCTATTTCTGCTGCTGACCTGCTCTTACGCATCCCACGTGCAACAACAGTTCATCACATCCTACTGAAGGCTGGAAACGAGAACAGATTTCACCTCAGTTCCCTTCTAAATGCCACTGCATGGCAGCACAGAAAACACAACCGGAGTGTCTGCTGTCTCTGGACTCTCTCTCCAGCTTTATACAGCCGCCAGTACCTTGTTCTGCAATAGCTACCCCAAACCTAACAGCCAGCCACTCTTTAAAGTTTTCAAGTAACAGCTTCAAGATGTAGTTTCCTCAGCCTTGTCAGAGAACGTGGCCCAAAAAAAGACAGGAAATACCCAGCGTCATCTAGATCAGAGGTAATGGCAACAACTAGCTAGGTTCAAAAAGCCTGATCGTGGTTTTTTTTTGTTTGTTTTCTTAAATGGGGCTTGCACTGAAGTGAAAAAAATAAGAGTGAAAGAAATCTGTCTCTCCAGCCAGTGTGGAGCACTGCATTGGCACCATATTGCAGAGAGCAGAACAAAACTCTACCTCGGAGTCTTTATGACCCCCAACCCCACAGAGGTTAGACCTCTGCTACAGGGAACACAAGTCTGAGGGATTTGGGATGTTATCCCAATGCTGTCTCCAAACTGGAGAGAGATCAGAACTAAGAAATAAAATAACACAAGAACAAACAACAAGGATGACTACTTAAAGTAACAACCTGATAGAGGACGTCAGGGAAAAGGACTAAACCCGGTCCCCAGCCAGTAAGAGGATCAAAGAAATTATGGCTAGAGAAGTTGGCCTTTTTCTGCATGCAGAAAGCAATAATGATAAATAATAACAGAACATACTGCTTACCTGGTTGTTTCCTTAAAAATAATTTAATCTCTGCAAAACCCTATGAGGTCAGGGAATACCATCTGACTGCCCGTGCCTATTCTAACCAAATGCCTTTAGCAGCTAGCAGCATTAAAGGGAAACCTGCTCAGCTCGCCAGCTTGTCTCAGCCCATCTCTTCAAGCATCCTGAAGTGCTCTGAGCAGGAACATGGCCCAGTCCGCTGTCAGCACAGAACTGCTGCTAGAACAGATAACAGCAGTAAGAAACAGCAGCAACGTTTTACCAGCAAGACAAGAGGACGAAGGAGAAGTTCCCAAAGCTGTAAGATGAATCACAGCAAAGCCTGAAAGAAAACTTAAAAGCACTCAGCTCGCAGGCTCTTACCCAGCCCACACTCTCTTTGACACCGCTCTCCATCCTCTAGCAGATACGGAATAAAAGAACATGAGGCAAGAGAGGGAAGAAGGGAATAAGGGAGCGGGCTGTTAATGGCGCAGTTGTTTGTTCATCGTTCTGATTTCCTCCTTTCCTCCCACCCCAAGAGCACTTCCATCAGCACGCTGCACACCGCCGTAACCGGAACAGGAGTGTTTCTGGGAAACAGCCTTTTTATGGAGTATCTGTACAGCACTTAGTATCCAAGCACCATCCCACCTAAAAGCATCTATCAAAACAAATACTACCGCTCACAGGCAAAACAGAAATACAGTACTGGATTGCAAAACAGGCAGGAAAATCATTTAGATTCCCTTAAGGGCAGTAGGGGAAAAGCGGCGTTTCCCATTCATAGAAATCTCATCCCTAGATGTAGCACAGAGGGCAGGAAGAAACGACAGCGCTACAGAAATACCCATATAAAACAGATACTGGGACCGGGTCTAAATTGCTTCAAAGAAAGCTTGACCATTCCACATGTTGGCTTATTCCCCACTCATCCATTACCTGCCATGCGTTTTGGCAAGTTTTGCTACCACTGCTTTTGAGAAAAGGAGAGAGGAGAGGCAGGGCCTCCCACCCCACAGCAGATCTACGCACCCAAACCTACATCAGCAAGAAGACTGCAGCCGAGCAGGGAGAGAGAGGAGAAGTAGTGCCAAGAAACACAGTAAAGACTGGCATCGCAGCAGGGTGCAGGTCAGAAGAAAAGACCATTACGGGCTCTGTCATAAGGCAAACTTGCCCTGCTTTTGACTTTACTATTCCAGGCCCTGGTCTGCACGGGCTATTTTTGCTCTGGGGGTCATTTCTGCTGAACACTTCCAAGGTACGACATCAGCAGGATAAGGGAGGGAATTATTTTCCTTTTTAAATAAATCCAGAGAGTGAAAGCTACAAGGGAAGGGTTAAAGGCCTGAAAATGAGAGAAAGAGGATCCGTGTGACAGGAAGGGAGCATGTGAGAGGGCGTGTGACAGCCTGAGTGGCAGAATGTGTGTGTGTGTGTGTGTGTGTGGATCTCATTCCCTCCGAGGCTCTTGGCCAAATGTGGAGCTGAACTTTCTGCAGACTTTGTCCTGCCAAGTCATGTTCCCTTCTCACACGGCCTGACATCACCACAAATGCTCAGCTGGAAAACAGTCCAGAGCCGGACAGAGTCCGGGACTCAAACAGCAGCCAGTGAAATGGCCGCGCGGGCGGCACACCCACCGGCCGGCACAGCAGCCCCCGGTCCTGCAGGTGATCTCCATCCAGAAAGAGCCCTAACGAAGCACAAAAGGGCCGAGGTGCTAACAGCCCGATGCTTTTTTACAGCCCCAAACAGGTTGAAAAAAGCAGAACGTAACCATGAGATTGTCAGGGTTTGTCATAAGGAACATACTGCATGGAGCCCACTCCGTTCCCAGCTCCTGCGCAATGTTGCCACGAGGAGGAGGAGGAGGAGGAAGCCAATGGCAGAATTCACAAGCAACCCACGGAAAAAAACACAAGCCAGCGGTTCTGCCCAGCTTAATGCCCTGGCAGGGGCTGTATGAAGCAAGCAAGCAAACATTGCACAGGTCAGCGAGCTCCTACCACCCAGCCGGTCAGGAATAGCTGCAGAGCCAAGTTCAGTTCTGGAAAACGTGAGCACGTGTACGAGCAGGCAGCGGGGCTGAGCCAGCAGGTGGCCGGCCTTCTTCTTCTGCTCCTTGCACCAAGGAAGGAGGGTGGGGATGGCCGCTGATTCTGGGACACTGCAGAAGGCACCACCCAGAGCAAGTATCAGGCAGTACCAGTTGGAGTTGATACCGAAGTGAGGCAGGACAAAGTCTCCAGGCTCTCCTTGGTTTTACCTCTTCGTGCCCAAACTGCTGTTAGAAGAAGCATGATAGGAAAATAGTGCTGGTAATAGAGAGAAAAATCATGTTTTCTTCAGGAAAAGGCTTCTGCATTCACCACACCTGTGCTACTTGAAGAAAAACAAATAGCAACTTGGCAGCTTTCTACAGACCGAGGGAAAATTTTTCTTCAGTCCCACGTAACCCAGCAAGTTGATCCCCTTCTTCTCAGACACGCTTAGATAACAGGAGCTACACCGCATGACCTAAGCTCATCTGTATGTTACATTTGAAAAGACTCCTCACAACTCGAGTTCCCTCTTCCCTCACTAAAGGAATCCGACACCTTTCACCAGCGCAACTTCGCCTGCCCATGCGCTACACAGACCTTGAATCACAGCCCTAGGGCTTCCTGCCCACACCTGCTGATGCCCAGGAACGTTTCCCTCACCAACTGCAAACACAGAAGCCATCTGTCACATTTCTTCCTTGCCCTTCCACCGAGACCAGAAAACTGTTCCTCTCCCACAGAGGAAGGGGGAAGCAGTTGATGAGCAGAAGAGCAGAATGGCCAAGTCGATACTGGGAGGCAGGACGACAAATTCTCCTTCAGCTTCCCGAGCACGCAGCTGGGCGAGCTGCCCTGCCTCGGTGGCAGCACTCCTGCAAGCTGCAGCACGCTGGCGAGGGCTCCGTGTGTGGATGCAAGTCAAGGCAAGAGCCACCAGGGCAAGCCTCAAAGGCTCTTGCAGCGCAGCGTCAAGTGCCCACAAACATTCCCCGTGGGTGCTCAAGGAGCCACTACATGTGCGTTACCTGACAACGTGACAATGGAACAACGTCCAGGAAAAGTCACTGCCATAGCATGTGGAGTCCTTTGGGGACTGGCACATTTCTGCATGCATGGCCCTGGCAACCGAGACACACCACGGAGTTGTTTCAGAAGCCTACCTCTTTGCCCTCGTTTCATAAGGGCCCTAAATAGACTGCTTAAATTCCAAACATTTCTGTTTAAGTAGGAATTTACACGCACTTGTCCAAGCTTACACTCAGTAAATTTATTTTCTAAGACAATGAGAAATTATGATAAAGCCTAAAACAATCATTACAACAAAAGCAGGAATGCTCTCCAAGCAGAGAGAGCACACGGTTGCAGTGGAATGCTTAAAGAACGTGATTCCTAAACTTGAAGAAGTTCTTAAGGCCACCGAACCAGAGTCCACTGAAGTACCGATGGAAAGAGGACAGAAAGATTAGTTTCATCAATTCGATTATTAAATTAGTTCAGTTCACTGAACGCTGGGGGAGGGAAGCATAAAAGAGGGGGGAGATGTTTTCTCTCTTCTAATCTCTGAATAAAAACAACACAAGGGAGGATGAGTTATGCTCACTCTAAGATCTGGAAGGACACAATGACCAAAAACAACCAGTTCGTTTTGCTGAGTACAGATAACACTGCCTTGTTACACTAAAACAGTTTCAACAACAACACACTCCAGCAAGCATATTTTCTCTTCTGTATCGAGCCCTTGATTATAGTCTAGTTATAAAATATTTAGTTTTGCATGTTTTTAATTTGACCTTTTTATTCAAATGCAGTTTTGCACAAGTCATAAGGAAAGGAATTACTCATCCAGTAAATCCAAGTGACTATTTTCTAACGTAAACATTTACTGTGATATAATAGCATAACGCGGATGCATGTATACACTATCATCCTGCTTAGCAAGAAATATTAATAAATTAGCTTTGCCAATTAGAAGGTACCTTCCTTTTAGGAAAACACCAAATGCAAAACCAGGCTTACATGAATAACTTAAATCACCCACCGAGATTTGAAAGCAGCAAGTTGGAAGCCTGGCTTTAAACCACTCAGCCTTGTTTGTTTCACAGCTGGCCAAGAGGGCCCCTCTCCCCAGAGAGGGAATGGATGCCACTCCTCTGCCCCATTCATTTCAAGAAATTGTACAAGTTTATTTACCCATATATATTTCTAAACCTTTAAATAAACTACAGAACCTAATATGCCAGGGAACACCTACTCTCTTGTCAGTCACCTGCTTTAGCAACCAGTGCAATACTCACCGAACATCTTTTATTTACATCCCAGAGAGGTATAATTCAGCTTGGCTCTGCAGCATGGCTTTGAAAGCCTTTCAATCCTCCCATCCCAGTTCTCCCGCTTAATCCTACAGACAATGGCTTTGGTCTGATCAAAACAAGAATTAGATTTCTAATTCTCTAACATCGTTCTCTCCATTTCACCATCAACTTCACACTAATAAACACGTATTTCCCCCCCCCTTCCCTTAAACACAAAGGACAGGTTTTCACTCTGCCCTCCTATGTGCACTACCTGAATTAGCCTTTGCCCTCCCCAGATAAGACACTTAAAAGCTTGGCAGCATAGATTTCAACTCACGTTACGAAATGAGGCTGCTATCACCTTAACATTTTCTTTTGGACACTCCATAAAGCAAGTGATTTTACCTTACAGGAAATCTGGTTTTGAGATCTCCAGGTCTAAAACTGCAAGCCATGCTGGCTCCCAGGATGCCTCCTTGTTAGCGAGGACACCAGCGAGGAGTTCGTCCGTGCTCCAAAAATTGGAGAAAAAAGATATTTTGTCTTAAGCAGCAAGTCACAGATGGCCACCACCACACAGGGTGGCTAGAACTTTTAACAGAGAAATGAATGCCAGAACACGTAAAGCCTGATCTAATTTAACAATATCATACCCATCAGTCAAACCAAAGCTCGTTCCAGTACAGCTTGCCAGCTGCCGTAACTGCCGTGGAAATGCTGGGTCAAACATTGTACTTACATACGAGCAGAAGCAGAAGCATGACCAAGTTGAACCTGTTTGTGGCCTAGATGCAGAACTGTGCCTGACTGCAGGAAGCACTCCCCTGAATTCCCTCCCAAGATGAGGCTCCTTCCCACGGAGACGGTTTCCACAGCAAGGAGGATGCGATTCTGCCTTCCTGAATTATCATGCGGCGAGGAACACACAGTAACAACTCTGTAGCAGAGCAATTTTCCCCAGTGAAACAAAATATCCTCACATGTTAAGTTTCACCTCAATTCTGAAACAGTTGCTTTTCTCCAAGATTGTCAGATCTGCAGGTCTTATTGTTGGGGGTTACATCAATCTGACAAGTTTTCCTATTCGATATACAAAGACTCACAGAGCTGTGGCAACGAGACTTTGACAGCAGCTGCTTCCAGAGCAGCAAGCAGGATCGCCCTTTAACACGTTCAAGACAAGGCACCTTATATTCTATATTCTTCCCTGGGAACATGACTTCTGGAAAACAGCGACAGCTAAAGGCCTTAAAATCAAAGCTTGACATTTTGAAAAAAGTCCTTGCTGATAGCCAGATGCTCACATACCAGATCTAATTAGAAAAGATGCAACTTTTGTGGTCTGAGACCATCCCCACTTCTAAAGACCGGATCGCATGTTTAAAGACAGCAGAGCATTCATCCTTCTCTGTACCAAAGAATGAGCGCTCTGAGAGTCCTAAGGGCTATTCCTAGAGAAAGCACCCTTCCTGAAAAACTTCTCTGAACAGAGATAGCAGCGCTGGAAACGCCACTCTCCCTACAGGTGTGAGATGGGGATGAGGCAGCAAGCTGCACTTGCGCAGCAGTAACTGCTCCCCAGTGACAAGGGTAACCCAAGGCACACGGCCAGGATGCAACAAGTCAGTGATAAAGTTTCCTGTTTGTTAGTTTTTGCTTTTTTCTTTTTTTGGATTAGGCAATTTATATATAACTAGGCCCTGCTACAGTACTTCTGCTGCTGTTCTTCACTACACAAACAGCTGCGGGGTTCCTCGAGGAGCCACAGAGCTCCTGAGCAGCTCCACACTCTCCACACTCTGCCTCGGGTTTATTCTCCCAGCTATTTTGCTGGCCTCCTTCTGCAAAGAAGAACACACATGTGTAAACACAGGAGAAAGAAACGCTAAGCTCCACGCCAGATTTCGACAAGGGATTAGGCCGGGAAGCCGGGCAGCCTGCTCTCAGGCCTTGCAGCAGGAGGAACCTTCTGGTGAGCGAGTTGCAGGTGTGGTGGCAGAGAAGTGTGGCAAGGCCAAACTCCATCCTGCCCGGGCACAACGCGTACTGTCTCCAATGCCCTCTTCCCACAGCCCAAAGGAGGGAAGGCGGAGCTCAGCAACACACGGCTGGAATTCTCAAGCCAAATCCGCTCTCTTAATTAGAAGGGGAGACCACTGCTCGCTAGGGGAAGGAGCAAACAGCTTTTCCTTTTTCTGCCTGCCCTCATGTACAGTCTTCTCCCAGACACCCAGGGAGCAGCAGATGCTCCACGTTCCTCAGGACGAGCAGCAGAGCTCAGAGGCTTGTCTTCCCTGCAAACATAACCTGCAGTCATAGCCAGGAACTGGCTGACACACAGTGATCCAAACGGTTAGTCACAAATGTGAGTCAGGGCTGGAGACTCCCGCAGAAGCAGCTTTGCAGTGAGGAGCCCAATGGTGCCTTTAGGGGAAAAAAAAATAAATAAAAAAAGGCAGGGGGGTGGGAAATCTGTGGTGGAAAGTATCTCTCAGCAGCGATCCGAGGTTTGTTGTGCTGTAACGAAATACCTGTTGCTGCACATCTCCGGACCTCAGCACAACATGTGGCAATGAAACAACACACAGAGAAATCACCCCCAGCAGAAGCCCAGTTACCCTCTCATGGTGCTGTGTGAACCGATGGCCCTGCAGATGAGCCTGTGCCCCGGAACGCTCGTGATGCAGGCTGACAGGACGCGGCAGGTGAAGGGGACAGCAAAACGCTGAGCTGAGCAGCGCAGACAAGGACAGGCGACGAGCAGGCACAAAACAAGCAAACACCTCCCCATCCTGCACCCCGCAGCACCTCCAGCAGAGCTCGGGGCTCTCTGGGCACACAGCAACAGCCACAATCACCCGACCCTTCCCACCGCCTGCCCCATCCGCTCAGAGGGGGGAAACCTTTTCCAGCACTGTCCCAAAGTAGAGCCCTCTCTGCTCTGTGATCCCAGTGGGCGAGTGGCTCCTTCCTGCGCTGCCCGGGCCCCGTATCCTTCCAGCACCTTCCAGCGCCTCCCCAGCCCCGGGAGGAAAGTTACCGGTGCTGCTGGCCTGCCGCTCCGACCCGGCCGCCCACGCCACGCGTGTCTCGCCCCGCCTCGCCCCACTCCACCCAGCAGCCGCCCACTCTGGGAAGCAGGGGCTCGGTGCCCACCAGAGCAAGCCCCTGGTGCAAAATCCACCCTGAGTGCTGCTGGACGCCGGGAGCGAAACGAAAGCTGGGGTTTGTGCCAGCAAACAGCTGAACCGAAGTCGGTTCCACACGCGTGGCTCCGAGCTGAAGGCAAGGCGGTGGCTTGCAGCCACGCCACGCGCTCGTGTGGCCGATGGCTCAGGGCGGGCGAGACCTCGGAGACCTCGCTCAAGGACGAGCAGCCCCTTCTGTAAAAGGGGCCGGATTGCTCCTCGGCATGGTACGGGGCAGCGTGCGGTGACTGGTAATTGAGGCCGTGACCAATCCTTTTCTTTCCGCATCGGTCGGAGCTGGGAGAGCTGGCCCGACGTGCAAATTACCAGTTAGGGGCTGGGGTCAAGGCGAGCTCGCCCGGCACTGCCTTTACATCACAGCTCTGACCCAAACTTCTGCCTGACGCCTGCCCCGGCCCCAGCGGCGCTCGAAGCTCTGCTTCATCACCGATTTCCTGCCAGCTTTCTCAGATCAGAAAAGAGAAACAAAACCAATAAAAAATACCACAACCAAGTAGGTGGGCGCCTGCTGCGAACAACACCCGCTCCTCATCCGCGAATAACTTCTTACCGCACCTCCCGAGCCGGGCAGGAAGGCTAGCAAAACACACAGCAAGGCGACCCTTCCCAAGAAAGACGAAATATCCTCCGGTCCATGCAGCATCCAGGCGCAAGCGGATTAAACAAACCGTTCCGCCCAGCTGAACCTTGGCCGCTGCACGCAGCCCCCTTTATACCGCAAATAACACAGCACCCACGCAGCTCCGAAGGGATGGCAGCCGGGAGAGCCCCCCTCAGCCCACTTAGGGCACCGCGGTCGCCCCCTTACCTCACGCGGCCGCTGTGAGGGGCGCAGGGCCCTGCCCGCCGCCTCAGGGCCGCCACCGGCCCGGCCGGGCGCCGCCTCAGCCGGGCCCCGGGCAGGCGGCGCGCGCGCAGTGCTGGGGGGAGGCGGAGGCAGCGCCGGGCGGGCCCGGGGTGGACGGAGGGGGGGGAGCGCGATGGCGGCTGAGGCGCTGCGGGGCTGCGGGAGGGGGTGCTGCGGGTGCAGGGCGGGCGCCGCGCTGCTGCTGCTCCTGGCGCTGTGCCTGCAGCCCGCCCGGCCCCGCAGCCTCCGCTTCGTGACGCTGGTGAGGGGAGGGAGAGGGTGAGGAGGGGAGGGGAGGGGACGGGGAGCGGGGCTTGCGCTGACCGCCCGCCCGCCGCCCGCAGGTGTACCGGCACGGGGACCGCTCGCCCATCAAGGCCTACCCGCGGGACCCCTTCCAGGAGGCCGCCTGGCCGCAGGGCTTCGGGCAGCTGACGCAGGTGGGTGCGGGCAGCGCGAAGCGGGCCCGGGGAGGGGGAGCGGGGCTCAGGGTAACGCCGCTGCCGTTGCAGGTGGGGATGCGGCAGCAGTGGGAGCTGGGCCAGGCCCTGCGGCGGCGCTACCGAGGCTTCCTGGGCGCCGCGTACCGGCGGCAGGAGGTGAGTGCGTATTTCATCCGGCTCTGCCTCGGGTGGTCGGCCAAACGAGGCAAACTGAGAGCCCTGTAGGGTTGTCTGTCCTGTTTGCCCCCCTCTGTGGGCTCCCCAGGAAGTACACAGCTGGACGTGGTTCGGATCACACCCGCTCTTTGTCGTCTGCTGCTTCAACAAAACTTCCAGTGTCAGCTCAAACGTGGATCCTTTAACCCTCCTCAGTAGTTCCTTTCCAAACGTACTTCGCTCTTACAAAGCTTTTGCCAGCTGAAGCTGTTTCTCTTCCCTTGGCTGAGAAGGAAAAACAAACCGTGGCATATGCAAACAGGAACAGTTCCGCTAACCAAGCCCATACCAGCTTGAGTTGAGCAAGCTCTCTTATGAGAAGCGTTGCCTCTGGTTGACACTGTGTGACCATCTGTCACCTGACTCAGCGACAAGCTGGAGCCGTGGCAAAAGGTGCTGAAGAAAGCAAATATGCCCAGGGCTTAACTGTTGTTTTTTTTTTTTTACGACACTTGTAAAATTAGATGCTTATCTTTTAAAATAGTTCCTTTTTTCAGAGCTTGCCTAGGATGAAGGCAATCCTGTCTAGCATGTACAGGATCAGTTGTTTTCAGGCCGCAGTTGGAAGGTAAAAGTGGGTAGGAATTGTCAGACTTATTTGCCATGACTGGTAAGTTTTGAGATATGGGGGATGCTATACAGGGTGAGCATATGTGGCGGTTTTTTAGCATTTAAAACCCCAAGCTTGACATTCTATTTGATTCCTCTGGTTTTCAGTTCTTGTTTCAGATCCAGTATGCTGGGGTTAAGGGCATTCTTTCACACGTGTTCCTGCTCTTTTGCACTAATTTTCTCCCAATCTCCTCCCAGTGATTTTAGCACACAGATACCGGAACAGCAAAGTTTTGCCATTTTGACCTTCTGAACTCTTTAGTATTTTCCCTTTTCTTTCCTTTCTGGCTCAGATCTCTCTCTCTGAGCTCTGGAATGGTAAGTCTTGGCCCATTAATCCCAAGAGCCCACACTGATCAAATGATATCTCAGCTCTCCCCTTCTCTTTCTTAGACCACAGATTATTATTAATTATTTCTCAGATGGCAAAGCTGAGGCTTGGAGAAGCCGGGTTTCTGCAGGAGCAGCAGCTTGTTCCTGGAACAGAGAACTGGACACAGCAGTTTGCCCCAGTCCTGCTCTGTAAATACAGCGCATTTCCTATCTGTGCCCATCGTTATCTACATCTCTGTCTTGCTCTTCTCTGACTCGTTTATTTTCAGACTCCCTTCTTCCTATCTGTAACATCCACACAGTGCTTCTCACTATTTCACTTACCCAGAACAGACTGCTGTAGCATTGCACAGCGAAGCATCTTTCACATCCACCCTTAAAGTTTCGTCCAGGTTGACGCCAGCAGGCCCCGTCACTTCAGTTCCTGTTATCCTGTTGTCCACAAGCAGCTGCAGGGCACGTGGCGATGTTCCTCAGCACGTGCGTTGTCCTGCGTCCCAGCGGCACCGCTTACAGTGGCGTTACTAACGGTGCGCTGTCCCTGTCCTGGCAGATCTTCATCCGCAGCACAGATTACGATCGGACGTTGATGAGTGCGGAGGCCAATCTGGCAGGCCTGTATCCCCCAGAGAGACAACAGATGTTCAACCCTAACATTTCCTGGCAGCCGATCCCTGTACACACAGTGCCAGAGTCCGGGGAAAGGGTAAGTTAGTCCCGAGGATACATCCTGACTACCCAAGTGGCATGTTGTGCTGACCTCTCCAAAAGTCTTTACTTCAGGCTCGATTCAGATTGTTTTGAGCTTCTCCTGGGATCTGCCTTGCAAAGATTCATTTGTTCTCTGAATGAGATGAGAACTGAGGGGCTGTGTTTGTTCACTCAATATATTAGCTGCACCAGGCCACACACAGGCTGGCTGGAGCATGTTAGAGGGCAGAACTCGAAGCTGTAGATGGTCAGGGTTTCATTACCATTCTGTATGTTTTAAATCCTGTACATATGGAATTCCCAGTGACTTACCTGCTCTCATCTCTGCCCAGCTACTGAAGTTCCCATTGAACCCCTGCCCACGGTACGAACAACTACAGAACGAAACACGGCACTCGGCAGAATACGTAAATAAGACCAGAGACAATTTGGTAAGTGATGGTGTGAGATAAAGCGGCCCTGTAGTTAAAATACCGCTTCTACATAATCAGAGCTCTGACAATATCATGTAGTGCATATCATGCAGCACGAAACTGGAAAATTGAAGGCCTCTCTCCTTCTGTTCATACCTACAGCAATTCCTGCAGATGGTGGCAAATGAGACTGGGATTCGGGATGTCTCTCTGGAGACTGTCTGGAGTGTGTATGACACACTGTTCTGCGAAGTAAGTTTCCGCATAAATGCGCATGGATTTGCACTTTGCTATGTAAACCTCCTGCTTTGTAGCTTAAATATCATGCCAAAGCCAGGAAAAAAGGCCACCAGCACAATAAATACCTCATTTAAAAGACACTAGAAAATGACCTCAACCTGAAATCTTCTGATGTTCGTGGACAATTCTGAATTAAGTAAGGTAGAAATGAGATCTCTGGAAGCTGAAGGAGTGCTAACTTTATGATTTAAATTGGGTGTTTTAAATTTGGACTGTTCCTGATTCTGCTTCTGTTAATTTGGATCGGTCACTTCTTTGCTTCTGTTAATGCCCTCTCTAAAGAAGTGCTCCACTGTGTTAAGTTGGGTTCACCAACATTTGTTTTTTGACCCATTATGAGGTCCTGTGAAAAAGACTCTAGAGACAGACGTTACTGTTTTACTATCTGGGGTGAAGCACAAAATTCAAATGGAATTTTCTTGAAAGCACCTCTCCTGGAAGCTTGAAAATAAAAATCGATTTAGCAGTGCTAATGCCAAAGTAAAGGTCGTGCATCCAGGAGACTTACGGTTGTGGCACAGGTTTGTGTACAACCATATAGCACAATGAAAAAAAATAAAGTGATCTTTAAATATCAGACTGGTAAGTGATAGAACAAAATGTAAACCCTGACACTGACGTGCTGCTTTTGACACTCTGTTGGTCCTATGGAGATGCAAGGGTAGTGAGATTGCTGGCAATGGTACAGTAATGCAGTATATACTACATTAGGGATGCAAAGCATAAATCTGCATGGCATTACACTTTGCTACATAAAGTAGTTGCCTGAGTTGCTGCAACCTGAGAATATTCTAGCCCAGAGCTGCATTGCACTGTGTAAATTTGCCCTTTGTATCACAAAGCCAATCTCCTATCTTGTAACAGTGACAGTGAAGCAAGTTCTGTCAGTAACAAAAACTCCTAGTCAAAGAGATCAAGAATTTCAAAACTGCGCTTTCAAGACTCACTTAAAGAGCTTCAAATTGGGCCCGGAAGCCCAGCTGACAACCATCATATCCCTGAGAACCTGGCTGACAGCTCACTGTCCCAAAATGAAACTACAACATAGTAAGGAAGGGGAGAGTTACTGTAAAAACTATACCCTCAGCCTGACTAATGGCTGTGGCCACTTTGAGCTTCCTCCTTTTTTCTCACTTTTACAAGCAGTGCCCTGAAGAGGAATGTTTTTTCTCACCTGAGCCAGCAGGTTCGCTCTACCATCTGGATTGGAAAAAAAAGAAAAAAAAAGAAAAAAGGTCCAAGAAATACCTGAACTTTCCAGCTACTCTCTTTGTAAATTAATGAAAACCTAACTAAATACCTAGGTTGCTGATGGGAATTTGTGTGAACTGCTGAGGCAGAATGGGCCCTTAAGGATATTCAAACTCGTCTTCTGGCAGTTTAACAAGATGTGGCATACAAAATTGCTCCATCCGAGCAATGCCAGGGAACCACAACTTTTGTTTGTCTGCCAGTATAACTAATCCTTTCTTGTAAAGGGTTGGCTGCAAAGCAAATTCTTCTCTTGGTTCCCAGTTCTGTGTGTTCTAGGTTTGATTACCGGGCTCTGTCAGTGGTGCATCCCACTACTACATCTGCTAACACTAAGTGCTTGCTAACTTTTCCAACATCTTTCAGTGGCCCACAGAGCCTCCTGGGGAATTGTGCTGCAGGTAAACCAGAAACCAAATGCCCCAAGATTACTTTACTGTCCTAACGCTCTAACCCTGCGCTCCAGGTGTGCATTCACAGAAAAGTAGCTCCTAGATTCTAGTCTTGATGCTTCTCACAATTAGTTTCTGAAACAACATTTAAAAGGAATGACATGAACTACGTGTATTCTCTGTATGCAGCACGACAGGGTGAGGACAGAATCCTAACTAGACAAGGGTCCTACTTAAACAATACAAAAAATCATCAGCAGTAAATCAACTCCAGACACCCTGACTCCCATTCTCTGATTAGATTGTGGTCCGTGCTACCTCCAGATGACTATTCTCTTTCTCTTCCTAGCAAGCACACCAAATGGATTTGCCATCATGGGTTACGCCAGATGTCATGTCCCAGTTGAAGCAACTGAAAGACTTTGGCTTTGAATTTCTGTTTGGAATCCACCACCGGGTAGAAAAAGCTCGTTTGCAAGGCGGTGAGTGCAGTAGGGAAGGAGCTTTGTGTTGCTCTGCCTAGATTTTGAATCTTACTAGCTGTTCCCTTTCCCCAGGGGTCCTGCTGGATCACATTAGGAAAAACCTAACCAAAGCAGCAAATGCCTCTGCTCACCAGCACCTGAAACTTCTTGCCTATTCAGCGGTAAGTCAGAGGTTGGGTATGAACTTTGCTCCATCTCCTCCTCCTCACACTTGGGGTCGGGGCTTGCTAATGGTTTTTACCCTTTCTGGCTTCTCTCCAGTCTGTGCAGTGAGCAGGAGATGCATCTTTGCCTCTGGCTGGGTGGGATATGCAATACCTGGCATCGTTCCTCTTGGGCCCCCGAGGAAAATTCCCAAGCTACACTTAGTTCCTGGTATAGCTTAGGCTCATGGATAAGACTGGCAGTCTTTGGGGAGCCACTGCTGTATTTATTTGGTGGATGGGTTGCTGCTACTCCAACGTGATGTTTCAGCAGTACAGCTAAAGAGAGTCACCCCCCTTTCCAGCAGCCTGCTGGATGAAAGTCAAGCATCTCCCAGATTGCTCCCTAGAGATTAATCCTTAAAAGAACGATGCAGGATAGATACGGCTGTGTTTCACCTCCTCCCCTTCTCTGGCACCATCACAGATCACCTTTCCAACTACTGCTCCTTTCCCTTCTTTCAATGGAAGTTACAAAGGTGGCTTCCCTTCTGCACTGCCCTGCCCATTGCTGGTATGGTCTGAGCTGCCCTGCCACATTCATGAGGGTGACTGATTTGGTTTTTTTCCCTCTTTCTCAGCATGACACCACACTTGTGGCACTGCAGATGGCTCTAGATGTCTACAACAAGATTCAAGCACCATACGCCTCATGTCATTTATTTGAGCTGTACCAAGAGGATGATGGGTGAGGGCTGCAGTAAAGATGTCTGCTGTGATTTCACCTCAAGGGTTAGATACCTAGGCTAGGTGCAATCTAGGGGGATGCAAGCTTGCTCCTAGTGGCAGACTCTTAGGAGGAAAACTGTGACCAGACTGAAGGAAATGGTGTGCACTCTAAGATTGTTTTTTGGGAAGGGGTGACTTGAACTGGGGGAAAAAAAAAATCTAGCTGTGTTTTGTTTTCAGTGACTTCTCTGTGGAGATGTTTTTCCGGAATGAGAGCGGGAAGGAACCTTTCCCACTGACAATCCCTGGCTGTCAGCACAGATGTCCCCTGCATAAATTCTTGGAACTCACAGATCCTGTTGTGCCTCAAAACTGGGAGCAAGAATGTCAGGTAGCAAGCAGCATGCAAGAGACAGGTGAGCCCAGACTGGAGCAGAACGTGGCAGAAGGGGAAAGCTTAGAATTACTGTGACCACTTATTTTCTCCCTTGCAGGACTGTTTGTGGGTCTGGCCGTGTGTGGATCCGTTCTCCTTCTCCTTATAATCCTCCTCTTGATTGTACTTCTTCGCGTACAGTCTCAGCCCCCTGGCTACCGGCACGTTTCCAATGAGGGAGAAGAGCAGGCCTGACAGTTGCTTCAACTGCTTCCCAGGCAGTAGCGGGGAGCAGCGTTGCCCATAAGGATGATCGGGCACCTTCAGTAACTGAGCATTCTTCTGCTTTGGCCATTGCTTCCCAGAACGAAGCTGAACTGTGATTTTTTTTGGACATTTTCTAAAGGTGATGACCCAGAGAGGGGACTGACCTACCCTAATGGAAGTGACGCATTTTACTTCTGAGAAGCCAGGGTACTGTGTGGTGCCTCCAGCCCTCATACAGTCAGCCTGGGATTCTCACCAAGGCCAGTTGGAGCAGCAGGCTCCTTGTGAAGAATTTTCCTCCTTTCAGTGATTGTAAATGTTACCACTCACCCTTCCTGTGGCAGGGGGACTTGGGCCTCCAGAAGGTGCCACGTGGAGCATAATTAAGAATTACATCTCTCTTCGGGTTCAACTTGCTTTGTGTGCTTTTCTCTCAAGTCCTTGGACTCATGGTGGTGAGAAGGCTGGGCTTGGAGCAGAAGGTCCAGCTTCCCCATGATGCACAGACACTCATCTGCTGACCATGCAGAAGGAGCTGCTGCAGAGATGGCAGGTGGTGAAAAGCATTTCTTGAGGCTGCTGCTAAGTAGTGGTTCATGGTCTCCTTTTCTCCTCATCAAAGTGTAGTTCAAGAGAGAACTGGCCTGTAATCAGGACAGGACTGCAAACCTGGCAGTGGTTTCTAGCATTCATCTCAAAGTAGGTTACATATGATCCACAGACTAAAGAGCTTCGTAAAGGAGATGAATTCCTGTAGTCACAATGCACCCCATTTCTTGTGCAATGGTGGCTCTAGAAAGGAGGAAGTCCTTGTAGATAGGAAACGTTTTCTATGTTTCTAAAGATTCTTTCTAAAGAATTCTAAAGTTTCTTTTCTAAAGATTCAGTCTTTGAATTTGCCCTCTGCACTTCAAGTACCTACTACAGGGGAGTATCCTGTACTGCAGGCGGTCCAGATTTCAGCTGGAGCCCAAGGAACATGCTTTACTGGCAGAAAGTTTTTATGCTATAATTAAAGAAATGTAGCAGAGCTGTTTACCTAAGACTAGACTGAATGCCAACTTCCAGACTTTTGGTTTTTGTTTGTTTTTTTTTTCCCATCCTCCCTACTGCACAGCCTTACCCAGAAAAAAAATGCAGGAAAAAAAAACAAAAAAAACATTAAGGATCAGACTTTGCAGGTAAACGTGGGCCCCTTCATCTGCCACTCTTTAGCATTTTATCCGAAATGTGATTCTTTCTCCCAGCAAGCTGGATGGAAGCCACAATCCTCTCACCTGTCCCCATGATACCGAGTTGACAGGACAAACGGTCTCTTCCTTGATAGAACCATCAGATCAGATTTGAAGTCCTTCGTTAGACGATAGGTGAAACCTTATTATGTTTGGCTGGATAGCAGGGAGTTTAGAAACTTTGTATTACTTAGTCAGCTTCATCTGTATGAAAATAGAGACTTGTATCTTCCTCAAAGTGAGGGCAAGATGACCCAAGCCTGCAGGATGTGTCAGCAGATTAGGTGAGAAAGTCATGCTGTGCAGGTGTGCTTGGGTGTGTAACCGACTACACTCAGTGTGCTGGCCTAAGTAGAGAGAACACCATCAGAGAGAAGGACAGGGCCTGAGCATGCACAAGGACTGGGTTCAAGCAGGGAACAGAGTGAGGAAGTATACTGATGACCACCAGAGACCCCCAAAGAGACCATGAGTGGAAACAAATGTGGATGTGTCAGAGAACTTGAAAGAGCTTAATGAGTTATGGGAAATAGTATGACTATGTTATTAATTGGAAACCTAAAGAATGGTTGTAACTGTATATAACCTCTGAAATGTGAACAATTTGGAACACACACTAGGTGGAGCAATCCTCTCTGTGTCCTGTGCCACAGGTAAAGAATGCCTGCTTCCTAAAACTCCAAATTGAGTCTTAGAGAGTTTCTTTGACTGACTTTCACGCTATCACCCAAGGACAGGGCCCAGCTCCACACCCCCTGTAGGGGACACAGGGTTGGCATCTCCCCAGGCTGAGGCCAGAAACACGGCTGCTGCTGCTCTGCCTCATCTCTTGTCATAGCTGTGCCTCAGTGCCACAGCCCAGGCTGCAGCATGCTGACAGTTCCGGAAAGTTCCTCTGGAGTCGGGGCTGGAGGGTTGCCCCCTGCCCCTCTCAGCTCCCTGCCCTGTCCCTGGGCTCTCCAGGAGCCACGGACCCCAGCCTTGGCGCGGGTTCCTCCCCAGGGCGCGGGGGGCCGCCCCCTTCCCTCAGCTCGCCTCAGCCCGCGCCCTGCTCTGGCCTGGCCGTTAGCAGCCGCCATGGCAGCAGCAGCAGCGCCTGGGAGCGTTGGGAAGCCGGCTGGAACCGGCTGGAACCAGCTGGAACCGGCTGGAACCAGCACCAGGCTGCCCGGCTGCGTCCTCCATCTTGTCTCGCTCTGTGCCCAGTGCCCGGGCGTTGTGCTTGTCTCCGCTCACAGCCTTCGCTTCTTTGGCTCGCCTGTCCTCCTGTGCCCTCGGCAGGACTGAGGCATTCCCCCTCGGCTTTCACAGCCTCCTCCTGCCCAACACGCCCGTGCTGGCAAGAGATTTCCTGAGCTCTTGTCCTGGAATCACTCAGAGATTCCCGTGCCCTTGGGCTCAGCCGGGTCCAGATCTGGAAACGGGGGGTGGTGGCCTTTGTTCGGCTGTGCCAAAATGCCAGCCGAGTGCTCCTGGGACTAGTTTGGGTGGTTATTTGCCAAGTTTGAGGAAGAACGTGCGGGGAAGAAGAGCGGGAATGGCGGCACCAAGGACTTTGGTTCTTCAGCTGCTTCTCTGTTAAATGTGGCAGCTCCCAGCAGTGTCTCTGTGTGGAAGAACGATGGGGGAACTGACAGACTGCTTTGAGTTCAGAAGCGGACGACTTCTGATGAAAGGCCACTGGAACATCCTGGTCTTCATGAGGGTGGCCATCTCAGTTTGCTTTAGCTGTTGTAAATAAAGATCTGGTTTTACAATTTTTTGCCCATGTGTTGTGTTTTTTTATTTCTCCTCCAGCTCTGGGCCTTGCCCTGGCCTCCTGCCTCAGGCTGCTTCATCCTGTTTCTCCTGGCTGCTTCCCATGCCCTTCTTGTGCCTGTTGACATGAGGTGCTAGCATGGGGCTGGAACAGCAGCTTCCATGTGTCAGCACTGCCAGGCAGTGATTTCCATCACGAGGATTTATCCGTCTATGGAATCTCTTATCAGGAAGCAACACCTAACCATGCTTAACCCTCTGAAACTTACAACTGCAACATTTGGAAGTTCTTGGAAAACTTGAGAATGTATAATCTGCACGCATGCTGGAAAATAGCCTCCCTCACCAGTAAATATTCTGAGAAAGTGCCTTACCTGAGACAATTTACAAGTACGATTTCAAAGCGGGTATGCAGGGTAGTAACAGCAATAGCAACACAGTAGTTGGAATGATGATAGGGTGTGCATTCAAATCTATAACAGTATTGCCACTCGGACATGAAGATATTCCCTTGAAGGTACCCTGCTGCCCAGGCCTTCAACATTATCTTCAACATTATTACCACATTTGGTTATTTGAGTGACTCCTTTATATTGGTTCCAGTGCCCTCCCATAGTCCTAATACTGCAATTTTTTTGCTGACACGCAAAAGTTAGAGAAAACAGCATCCACCCTCCTTCCCCCCAATGCTGAATCAACAAAATACTTGCAGGTGCCTTGATTGAAGTTCTAACAAAGCAAGAATTTGAATTAAGCTGTGAGCTGTTTTAAATATAGTTTTTCAGCGCCATCTAAAGGTGAACTAACGTTGTGAATTTGTAACTTCCAGTTGCTCTGCCTGCAGTCAATAGCAATGGGAGATGTTTGCTCCCGAAGAGTTGGTAACATCGAGGTCTCAGGTTGTGCTTTGTATCTTTTGGTGCTTTACCAAAAGCTCAGTATCAAGATCTTACTGTTACAGCGAGGCAGAGAGACAAAAAGTTCTCATTTTGGTTGCTTTGGCCTCTCCGTTAGGGACCACGGTGTCTGCAACACTCCCTCAGCCTCCTGATCTCTTCCAGCAGGAGTATCAGTCCATCCATCACTGTCCAGCTTATTTAGGGAGTTTATGGTAACCAAGCTTTTCAATTTAGTTTCCCCAGAGATGTCCCCACCCCACCATCCTCCAGCTGTCCAGGCACAGGGACAAGGCACAGCTCACATGCATTTTATTTATTGTCCTCAACCATGACACAGGGGCTGCACCCGGCATGCCCCAGGCATCGGGGGAAGTCACCAAGGTAGTGGAACGACGTGGCATGGCACTGGGGTGGCAGGTACAACACGGGATTGGCATCACCGGGACGTGGGGGGGACAATGTGGGGTGTCACCAGGACTGGTGGGGGGACATGGGATGTCCTCATGTGTTGCTGCATGTGTGGGAACACATGGTGTGCCCCAGGACCCATGACACAGCCCTCCCAAAGACATCCCCAACTCCACTGCACCCCACAGCAACACAGATGTCCCGTATCCCAATGCCCCCTACAATCCTTCACATCCCCACGTGTCCCCCCGGCATCTTCAGGTCCTACCCGCGCTCGCAGATGAGCTCGACGACGCTGTGCTCCATGGGGACAGGGTCGAGGCAGCGGTGGGCAGCGCTGGCGGCCACCTCGTCCAGCAGCCCCTGCACCACACGCTCGTCAGCGGCGAAGCGCCAGAGGTAGAGCTGCAGGTAGTGGCCATCCACCTGCACCTGCTGCAGCCCGAAGCGCCCCAACGTCCGCAGCCGCACGCACTCCAGCAGCGTCTTCAGGCTGATCTTGATGATCCCCGTCAGCACCGACACCTGGGATGTAGGGATAGCAGGGACAAGTGGCATGATGGGGACGGGGACAGCCAGCGCAAGATGGCTCGTGTCCGCACAGGGATGTGGAGAAATTAGGGACACCTCTCTAGGGTCATCAGCACTTATGACACCCTCATCCTTATCCTAACATGTGTTAGGACATGGGGACATGTCACACTGTGGTTACAGAGACCTCAAGCCACATCAGTGTGGGGACACAGGAACACTGACACTCACCCCTGCCATCTGCCCCAAGGACCAACGCCCCTTGTCTTAGCCATCAGCCCCTGAGGAACCCCCAAACCAAAGCACTGGGGACACGGGGACACGAGGGACACGTGACAGGTGGGAAGATGGACAGCTTAGGGGCCTCGGGGACACCTGAGGGACACTGGGACATCCCTACGGCCTCACCTTGTTGAATTCAACAGGGCTGAAGATGTCGATGCGTTCGGAGAAGAGCTTCTGGATGTTGCTGAGCAGGTGGGTGTCCATCGGGGCACTGGGGACAACGAAAGCAGGACAATCAGGAGGGCAGGGGACTGGCAGGGGAGGAGGGAGGGCACGGGGACAGTCAGGGGACACGGTGACAGATGGGATGGGAGGGCTGTATGGGGACACAATGGCAGGAGAACATGGGGATGAGCGGGGGATGTGGGGAGAGTCACAGCACAGGGACTTAAGGTACATGGGGATCATCAAGAGATATTGGCATCCGGAGACACGAGGACAGTAGGGGAAGATGGGAATAATCAGGGGATACTGGGATGGTTTGGGGACACAGGGACTGCCAAAGGATGTGGGGACCATGGGTGGATACTGGGACAATTTGGGATATGAAGATTGTCACAGGGACACGGGGACTGTAGGGGAACATTGGGATCATTTGGAGCCATGAGGACAGCCAGGAGGACGTGGGGCTGGTCACGAATGTGGGGACAACGGGGTGACCCCGGGCTGATAGGGAGGTGACCCCGGTGACAGGGCTGACCTGGGGGTGTAGCTGGGTGCGTAGCGCCCAGGCGCCCGCGAGCTGCTGTAGACGGAGAAGGCGCGCCGGCTCGAGTCGCTGCTCTGCGCCCGCCGCACGCCCTCCTCGAAGAGCTGCCCCACCTGCAGCATCGTACCGTGCTCAGTGCCAGCATCCCCCAAACCCACCCCAAATACCCCCCTGGGGACTCCCAAAACAAGCCAGGATCCCTCAAAACCCTCTGAGATCTCCCAGTCCTTTTGAGATCCTCTCAGACCCCTCTGGTCTCTCCCTAAAATCCTTATGGACACCTCAGGGAGTCTCCTCGTGACCCTTCAGAGACTTCAGCCCCCCTGCAAGGGACCCTCTGGGACTCCAAAACCCTCTCAGGAACCCTCTGAGACCCCTGAGGGTGCTTTAGGGAACCCCACAGGGACCACCTGCAACATCCTAAAATTCTCAATGACTTTATAAAGGACAGCAGGCATGATTTCTGGCCCCTTCAGGGATCCCCAGGAACCCTCTGGAACATCTGGGACCCCTCTACGGGTCTCCAGCCCCCACCCCAAGCCCCTACAGGGGCCCGGTGCTGCCCCAACCTGGACGTCGATGGCAGTGATGTCCTCGACCACGCGCTTCATGACGGCGCGGACGTTGCGGGGCTCGACGGTGCCCAACCAGTCGCGCGTCTCCACGCTCTTCCGCAGCATCTGCGCCACCGCCGCCCCCTGCACCTGCACGTAGTGGTCGAGCAGCCGCTGCGCCGCCCCCCGAGCCTCCGCGCACAGCGCCGGGCCTGGCGTCACCGCTGGCCCCGTGTCCTGGGGGCACAAAAGGACATGGGGACACTCCACACGCAGCCTCGGCCCCGTGTTCTCGGGGTTCGGGGACATGGGGACACAGGGAGATGGCTCCTTGGTGGCACAGGGATGTGAGGACATCTAGAGGCCTCCCCCAGTGCCCCCATGCACAGCACCATCCGTTGTGAGGGTACACAGAGACATCGGGGGGCACATGGGATGCTCTGGGCTGTCCCAAAGTGCTGCATCCCTATTGTCCTCATGTCATTGTAGCATTTGGAGGGGCTCAGGGACGTGCCAGCGCCTCCTGGGGACGTTTTGTGGAGCTCCCACCCCTTAGGGACGCTGGGGGACACTGGGACAGGCAGGGACCCTTCTGCCTCCATGCATACTGCTGTTCTTGGGGCCACATTCTGGACAGACATGGGGCCACAGCGGGACACAGGGAGGGGCTTGGGGACATTCAAGATCCCTTTGGGGACATTTCAGGGTCCCTCGTGGACATTTGGGGGCACACAAAGTTCGAAGGAAGATCCCCATGCTTCCACACACACTCCCACGTTCTGGACAGACACCAGGACTCGGGGCCGCTCTGTGGCACCTCGGGGACATTCAGGGCCCCCTCTGAGCCATTTTGGGGCCAACAAAGGCGGGTTTTGGGGCTCACCTCAGGAGGAAACTGCTCGTCGGTAAGGGTGAGGATGTAGCTGATGGTGGTGGCCTCGTAGTCGAGGCAGAGGCGGGCGAGGAGCAGCAGCAGTGCCGGGGGTGCTGCGGGGGCTCCCCTCTCCGTGGGGCTGTCGGCAAAGCCCCGGGCGGTGCGGCAGAGCCAGCGCACGAAGGCCACCACCAGCCCTTCGCGCACCGCCTCTACGCAGAACTCCCCCTGTGGCCAAAAGCAGAGGGTTACATCCATCCCAAAATACCAAACCGCCACCCCTGCCTGCTTAAAAGCTGCCACTGCACCGTAAAAGCCTCAGCTGCACCCCAAAGAACTGCTGCTGGGCACCGCTGTCGCACCCATGTCACCGTGTAGAACAGCCCCGTGACCAAACCTGGGGGGTTATGTCCCAAAAATACCACCCTGGGTCTCCCAAAAACCTCCTCTGTATCCCCAAAACTGCCCCTAGAGCCTGATATTTTCCCCACGGCCCCCAGCAGCCCCTCATACTCCACTGCCATGCACAACGGAAAGCACAACTGCCCCGTGCGACCCCAAAACAAACCCAGTTCCACCAAGCTGTGGTGTACAACCCCAAAACCACCTCAACAACCCCTGCAGGGACTGCCAATCTGCCCCATGCAACCTGCAAAGTAAACCCACGCTTATTTTAAGCCCATGCAACCTCCACCCTGCCCAGCGCAGCCCCCAGCCACCCCCAGGTCACCCCAGCGACCCCCATACTCCCCCCAAAGCTCCCCCCACTGCCCCCAGCCCACCTTGAAGTAGGGCAAGCTGGCGAAGGCCACGTCCTTGGCGGTGAAGAGCTGCACGTAGGCCAGGACGGCCTTGAGCTGGCCGAGAACAGAGGAGGACAGCGTGGCCAGGAGGTCGGGGAGCCCGGGCCCCTCTTTGCCGGGGGGCCGGGGGGCTGCCAGCGCCTGGCGCACGTCACCCAGGCACCCCAGGAAGAAGGTCTGCAGCGCCCGCAGGTAGCGGGCCACCCGCTCACCCGCTGCCCGGGCCACCAGCGCGGCGCCTGCTTCGGCCCCAGCCGTGGGCAGCAGCTCGAGGAGGGCGCGGAGGCGGCGGTGGAAGCGGTCGAGCGCCCGCACCAGCAGCGAGGTGTCGCCCAGGCCCCGCTCCAGCGCCAGGCGCCGCTCCAGCAGCTCGAAGTAGCGGGCGGTGAGGGCGGCGGCGAAAGCCTCCAGGCGGCCTTCTCCCACCCCCGGGCAGCCCTCGAAGAGGCTGCGGTACGAGGCTGCGAGCAGGCACAGGTTGCCCACAAAGGCCGAGCTGCCGCGGTCAACGAAGTCCAGGATGTCGGAGGCCGGGGGAGGAGTGGCGGCGGCGCCGGAGGGATCGGCTGGGGGCAGCTCAGCCTCCAGCGCCGCCAGCTCGGTCTCCAGGCGAGCACCGGCATGGCTCAGGAACTCCTCGCACAGCTCCTCGGGCGGCTCCTCCAGCTGCAGCAGCATCTCCACACATTCTGTGAGCTCCTTGGGGTCCAAGGTGTCATCCCTAGAGAGATGGGGGGGGTTAGCTGGGTGCTATGAGGTTCTGAGGTTAATAGCGGCACAGCAAAACAGGAAAAAACAATAAAGGTCATCAGTAGGCTTCAGAGTTAACGATAATTATTGAAAAACGAAGGAGAAATGAGGACTTCATAGCATCAGCATGTTCCAGAGTTACCAGTGGAATAAAGTTGTGAGGGGAACTGCTATAATTACCCCCAAAAGGAACACCCTCTGTTCTCCAGACCCGCCACCAGTAGGCTCCAGAGTGAACGCCCCCACAACCCCACCTCCTGCTGGCAGCGGGCTGCGGGGTGACCGTACCGGAGGCGTGCCCGCAGGCGCTGGGCCAGCTCGGCCATGATGGCGTGGCTCTCGTCCTCGATGGCACGGAAGGAAGGCAGGTGGCGGTAGTGGCGCAGCACGGCCCGGGCGCGGGCGTAGCAGTGCAGGGCCCGCGCAGGGTCTGCCCCCGGTGCCGCCCAGCGCCGCAGCCGCCCCGGCACCTCCACGAGGGACTGCAGCTTCCGCAGGAGCGCCTGCACGCCTGGAGGGGCCGCGATGTCAGGAAGGAGTCGGGCGTGGGGGAAAGGATCAGGCACCAAGGTGGGGCGAGCAAGGACCAACGGGAAGGGCTACGGATGAGGCAGGGCCTGATCGGCCCCCTCTGGGATCCCATTCTCCTTCCCCCCATCTGACTCTCGGCCCCCTTCCCCGTCATCTGCCTCCTCTGCTCCCCCCACACCATTATCTGCCCACCCCACAAAGCCCAGGTCTGCCCCCAGATGGGCTCCCCCAATTCCCCCCAGCCTCCCCCAGTCTACACTCTGAACCACAAGAACCCTACACCCCAACATCTGTCTCCTCACCCCCTCATATTTACCCCTAAAAGGCCAAAATCTAATCCCCAGGCCCCTCCAAACCCCAGATCTGACCCCCAACCCCACAATCTGCCCTCCCCGAGTCCCCCAACCCCACAATCTGTCCCCAAACCCCACACATCTGCCCTCCTGGGCTCCATCCCTCCCTCCCCGTACCAGCCAGCTGGGCGCCCCGGCGGTGACGGTCCTGCAGCGCCGCGCTGACACGGGCGCTGGAGGTGCTGATGGCTGCCATGTTGGCAGCCAGATCGTCCATCTCTGCCTCCATGCGGCGGAAATCGACCTTCATCTTTCGGATAGTGTCTGGGGGGAGGGAAAAAAATGAGACCCATGGGTCCCTGAGCCACTTGGGATCCCTCCAGTTTCCCCCCAAATGCCTGTGTCCCCCCCGAGAGCCCACCTGTGGCAGAAATGAACTTGTTATAGTTCTCGTAGAGCAGCGTCTGCATGTCGCTGTCGAGAGCGCGGATCTCCCGCCCCAGCGCAGCTTCGCGGGCCAACAACTGCCCCAGGGGGCACTCGCTGCGCACCTGGAAAGGGGAAATCATGATAGAACCGCACCATGGCCCTATGGCACCCCAACAACTCTCCTGCAGCCGGAACAACCCCCTCCCAGGCCCCTACATCCCTCCACAGTGGTTCTGGACTCCTGAGCTGCCCCCTAATTGCATGGTAGAGCCCTCCAGCTGTCTCCCCCAGCCCGACGTGCTGCTCAGGGAGGCCTGCCTGCCACACAACCACTTAAATGGCACCCTGGCATTGGGAGAAGGAACCCTAAGAGCTTCCAGCTGCACGCCAGGGCCCTGCTGGGATCCACGACGGCCCCCAATAGCCCTGTATGGCCCCTACACAGGGGACATACAGGATCCCAAAGAGCGCCTAGGGAGGGAGATCTGTTGGGTACCCAGAGAACCCCTCTGTGGGGATCTAAAGGGGGTTGGAAGGTCTGTCAGGGACCCAGCACAGCCTGACGGTGGGGTTAATGGGGTCCCCACAGGGCTCTGGGGGCGGGGGTACAGATTGCACAGCACCCCTTGCCCCGTAAAGGGCGGTGGCTGCGAGATCCCCATAGGAACCCCTTGGGATCCCCATAGGAACCCTTTGGGGTCCCCATAAGAACGCCTTGGGGTCCCCCCAGGCGGGCACCCAAACCTCAGGGGGTCCCCGGGGTGGGGGTGCGGGTCACGGCGGGGTCAAAGGTCACCTTCGCGAGGAAAACTTCCGAGTCAAAGTGAGGCCCGTTGATGTCAATGGGGTCCGGGGCGGCCTCCGCTGCCTCGGCGGCGGGCAGCCCGTAGTAGCGCTGCAGCGGGCCATGAGGCCGGCGCCACGAGGGGCCGGTGCCGCTGCCAGAGCCGGTGTCGGTCTCGGTCCCGGTGTCGGTCCCGGTGTCGGTCCCCGCCGCCTCCCCGTCCGCCATCACGCCGCCACTTCCGTGCCAGCGCCTGACTTCCTGCCCAGCCCCCGGCATCACTTCCGGGCGGGGCCGTCACCATGGTTACCGGCCCCCGGCCCCTCCCCAATCCCAGCCCTACCAGGCCGCACGGCGCCGCCTCACGGGCCCGCTGCGAATAAAGCGCATAAAGCACATAAAGCACAAGTCAGTAAAGGAAATAAAGCACATAAAGCACATGGCCTCGGTCAGTAAAGGAAATAAAGCACATAAAGCGGGTGGCCTCAGTCAGTAAATAAAGCACATAAAGCCCATGGCGTCCGTCAATAACGTAAATACAGCACATAAAGCAATGGCGTCAGCCGTGTTCATGACTTGTGGAAAACGGACTCCACAATCAGAAAGATTGTAAATTAGCTATGTTTATTCAGTGCTGCACAGCACGGGGGGTAGTCCCGCCAAAGTCGTGTGCACCTGATGCGGCAACTTGCCTTGGTTATAAGCAGAAAAGAGTTACATATGCATGGAGTTTCACACTACGCCTATACATATTCATAACATGCCCCTGCTTCATATTAAAATTAGCGCCAAGGAGTCATTTCCATAAACTGCTCCCATCTGCGCTTGCGCAGTGTATGCTGGTGGTGGTCTTTCGGGGTTATAGGGATGAAGATTGATGACTCTTCCTTGTCACCGCTCCTTGACCTCTTGTCTCTGCGCAGACTCAGTTGCTCCTTGGCTCTTGTCCATCCGCAGGACCAGTTTCTTAAAACAGGCTCACACTCTTATTAGGAGACTGACCTTGGTAAAGGGGCCCAAGGCTTCTTGCTTTAATTAATTCGAGCATCCTAGTTTCATGCTGTCTATCACTCTATCTCTACTTGATAATATTCCCCTAACATCCTCTCTCAGTTCCTCCTTTTCTAAAAGTTAGTAAATTATTTCCTAAAAGGTTAGTGATTTATTGTATTCTCCTAACTCCCTCTCTCATTCAGGCTCCAACATGGCTACGTACCACACAACCACTCAGCCAGACATAACTGTATTTTTAGTAGTCTTGGAGGAAAACGTCCCATGGTAGGAGAATTTATGGGGGCTGGCAACTCCAATTGTGCCTCTTCCAGTGGAGCGTGAATGTGCAGCAGCTTGGAGGTGTCCTTTCCTTTGCTTGCTTCCTAGCTTTCGTGGGCCACAGTCCCACCAAAAGCCGAGCCCCTGCTTACACCTGCCGAGGGACCAAACCGCCCATGGCAGGCAGCTGCGGTCCTGGTCCTCGATACTTTGTGGAACCTGCCATCACCAGGACTGGGAAGTATGTGCCTCCAGGCACCCAGATCTGGGGACTTCCCAAAATAAACACAACTGTCACACCCGGACCAAGTGAGTACCGGTTCTCCAGCTCTTCATCCCAACAAGACCACAACACTGGGCAGAAAAATCCCCCTTGAGAAAAATCTTACTCAGGACTCCATCGCCCACTCTCTCTTCCAACTCCTCTTGCAGGCCCTGGCACCTACACCTTACCCAGGCTGATGGGACCCAGCACAGCCTACACAACTGCCAGCACAATCGCTTCGATGCAGACCTCTCTAGCGTGAGCAATGCTTCCCTTCTTTTCCGCATTGCCTAGTAAACCTCAGGTGTTCTTCTCGTGCCACAAGGACTTCAAAGCCCACTGCATCCTTGCTTAGCACAGGCTTCTGTACACCAGGAGCAAAGCCAGTGAATCCACTGAGGCATACTCCGAGTCCGGGTGATGGAAGCTCCACAAGGTATCGAGGAGCAGGACCAGAGCTACTTATCACAGCCAGCTTGGACAGTGTAGGGATGGAACAGTAGCTTCCAAGCTCAAATCCCAAACCTCCCCACAGACATAAGGTATTTAGGCACAGACATGACAAGAGATGATGCAGAAATACAGTGGCTGTGTTTCTGCCCTCAGCCTAGGGAGATGCCAAGCCTTTGTTCCCAGAGGGTCAATCAAAGCAGTCTGTTAATTCCCCCATCATTCTTCCACACAGAGACACTGCTGGGAGCTGCCACATTTAACAGAGAAGCAGCTGAAGAACCAAAGTCCTTGGTGCCGCCATTCCCGCTCTTCTTCCCCGCACGTTCTTCCTCAAACTTGGCAAATAACCACCCAAACTAGTCCCAGGAGCACTCGGCTGGCATTTTGGCACAGCTGGACAAAGGCCACCACCCCCCGTTTCCAGATCTGGACCCGGCTGAGCCCAAGGGCATGGGAATCTCTGAGTGATTCCAGGACAAGACCTCAGGAAATCTCTTGCCAGCACGGGCGTGTTGGGCAGGAGGAGGCTGTGAAAGCCGAGGGGGAATGCCTCAGTCCTGCCGAGGGCACAGGAGGACAGGCGAGCCAAAGAAGTGAAGTCTGTGAGCGGTGACAAGCACAACGCCCGGGCACTGGGCACAGAGCGAGACAAGATGGAGGACGCAGCCGGGCAGCCTGGTGCTGGTTGCAGCCGGTTCCAGCTGGTTCCAGCCGGTTCCAGCCGGCTTCCCAACGCTCCCAGGCGCTGCTGCTGCCATGGCGGCTGCTAACGGCCAGGCCAGAGCAGGGCGCGGGCTGAGGCGAGCTGAGGGAAGGGAGCGGCCCCCTGCGCCCTGGGGAGGAACCTGCGCCAAGGCTGGGGTCCATGGCTCCTGGAGAGCCCAGGGACAGGGCAGGGAGCAGCTGAGAGGGGCAGGGGACAGCCCTCCAGCCCCGACTCCAGAGGAACTTTCCAGAACTGTCAGAACTGTGGCACTGAGGCACAGCCATGACAAGAGATGAGGCAGAGCAGCAGCGGCCGTGTTTCTGGCCTCAGCCTGGGGAGATGCCAACCCTGTGTCCCCTACAGGGGGTGTGGAGCTGGGCCCTGTCCTTGGGTGATAGCGTGAAAGTCAGTCAAAGAAACTCTCTAAGTCTCAATTTGGATTTTTCGAAGGCAGGCATTCTTTATTTGCAGCACTGGGTGCACAGCAGATTGCTCCGCCTAATGTGTGTGCCAAATTGTTCACGCTACTGGGGTAATACACATTTGTAAGCACTGAATAAATTTCCAATAAATATAGTATTCATACTATTTCCTGTGAATCAATAAAACCTTTCAAGTTTTCTGGTACCCTGCACACTGCTTTTCCTTGTCCACAGGGGGAGATAGGAGCAGGGGTTGCACCCCTAAGGATGAAGGGTGGTAAATCCTTTCTCCTGCTCTAGAAACTCCTTCCAGCCTAGCGCCGAAAGGCTCCTCGGGCACCCAGGAACTAATCCTTGATCCTCAAATCTGGCCCTGCAGCTCTGAAAGCTGCCTCCCCCTGCGGGAGGAGCCCGACTTCACCTTTCTTAGCCTTGGAAGGAAAATTTGATGAGGATGCGCTTTGCTGCTGCTGCGGCTGCTCACAGTCACAGGGCACAGAGAGCTGCTGCAGGCAGGCAGAGCTCGCGACAGACACTGACTCCAGGGGGGCAGCTGCCAGCTTTTATGGGGGGGGCACGGCATCATCATGGAAACGTATTATGAGAGCATAGAGGCTTTGGGAGCCTGGGGGATGGCATGTGGGCTGTTACCTCCTTGTGCCTTGCCCAGCTGGAATTCCTGCTTCTTTTTGTGGAGTTTTCTTTCATTTGGGGTCTTGGCTGTGGCATTTAGGCATTTAGAGCATATATTTATTTACGTATTTAGGTATTTAGGAATATTTAGAATAGCAACGGCCATGTTTCTGGCCTCAGCCTGGGAAGATGCCAACGTTGTGCCCCCCAGAGCGGGACAGGTCTTGGGGACAGGTCTCTGTCTCCAGGCTGCTCTGCTGTGGGGTGCAAGTGGGTAGGGAAGGCCCTGAGTGCTGTCACGGCGCAGCGTTGAGCTCTGATGGTTCTTTGTGGGGCTGGCATCCCTCCTCAGCCAGGAGCTCCGTAGCCTGCAGCTGAGGCATGCTCCTGGGGCAGGGTAAAGGGAGCAATCGGGATACAAGCCCCATTGGGTTGAAGGCGATCAGGTGAAAAGGTGCTGGCAGAGCTGGCTAGACAGCCGGACAGCTGACAGACGTGCCCTCTGCATTGCAGGGCTCTCCTCTGGCGATTCTTTTGCTGCGGCCTTAATCTTACAGAGAGAAAAGGAACATTCTTCACTCACACCCCTCTTCCCTTCCTTCCCGTTCCCCTCCTCACAGCTCAAGAACAAACAGGGTCTTTGGGGGAATCTTTTTTTATTCCACTATGAGCAGGGTGGTGTAGATGGAGTGCCAGATTCCAAAAGTGGTTTCAGGTGCCTGGGGCTTGATCAGCGTCACCTGGAAGGGGAAAAGATTAAGAAAAAAAAGAAAAGGGGTTTCATTAAGGGCGCTCGGCATTTCTCATCCGCAGCGAGAAGCCTGCTTGTTCTGCAAAGCCCCAGCTGCAGGGGGAGATGCTTGAGGGCTGCTTGTTGCAAAACAGGGCAGGAGAGGCGAGCAGGCTGCCCTACCTTTCCTGAGCGGTAGTCTGTGGGCCCAGGCTCGACAGTTCTGTCCCCTCCAAGTTTGGTTTGGGCTCCCGTGGTGTAGATGGGAGCCCTTCTTTTGTAGGTATCCACCTCGATCTTTGGGAATGCGGCGGGACCTGGAGTCTGCAAGAGAGACAGGGACCGTGTTGGGCACAAATCTGCAGATTGCTCCTTCCCGAGTCCCCTCGAGGGCTACATGCCAGTGGCTCAACAGAGGATGGGTGCGGGGGGCCTGGGGCAACATCAGCAGTGGCCCAGTCTGTTCCCCTCCAAAGAGGGGCATTCTCCAGAGTGGCAGGCAGGTGACCATTAGGTCTGATGAGCTCTTGTTCATCCAACCTGCCAGAGCAGGAACACGAGGCGCTTGCAGGTGTGGGCAGAGCCTCCCTGCGCTCCCTTCTCCTGCTGGAGCGCTGGGAGAGCTCTGTGGCCCCACGAGCACAGCATGTGGCTTTGCTCCTGGTGTGGGGAAGGCAGCCGAGGTTCACTAGGCAGTGCAGAAAAGAAGGGAAGCATCGCTCTCCTTCGAGAGGTCCACATTGAAGCGCTCGTGCTTGCTCTTCCATTTCATGGAGTAGCATGGGCTGGCAGTTGTGCAGGCTGTGTTGGGTCCCATCAGCCTGGGTAAGGTGTAGGTGCCAGGGCCTGCACGAGGAGTTGGAAGAGAGGGTGGGCGATGGAGTCCCGAGTGAGAAGCTGCTGCTTCTGGCCCCACAGGTCGGGGGGAGGCTTTGGAAGCAGGCCCCTTGCCAAGGCTGAGCAGCAGGCTGTCCCTGGAGCTCGCTCAGGCTGCAATTATTTGCCTTGCTTAGGGTTGCCTTGCCTGGAGGTTGGTCTGCTCTGAAGGCCTCGTGCCAGAAGGCCATGGACTGCACAAGCGCGCACTTAAAGACGTGCTTGTTGGATGCCTCGGTGTGGTAATCACCTGGGGCTGAGGGGGAGAGAAGAAAATCAGTCAAGTGCCGGTCTTTTTCTGCAGCCACAGAGGCAACATCCTGTGAAGGGGCTCTTCAGCAGGGCTGTGAAATTCCTGGCTCTCTGGCAGCTCCTCCTGTGCTGTGCTGGAGGGCACAGGCAGCACCAACGGGGAATTTCCTGCTCCCCGCAGCTTTCTCCTGCCTTGCTTCACACTTGTTCTCCAGCTAGACCAGGGCCACAGTGAGGTGTTGGCGTCTTGGGATGAAGAGCTGGAGAACTGTTCTTTGCCAAGCAGGCCAAGGCCTTTGTGCCTCACTGCTTCTGGCCTCGTCCCACTGGAATTCCTGCTGCTTCTTCTGGAGTTGTCTGCCATTTGGGGTGTTGGCTGTGGTATTTAGGCACAGCCATGACAAGAGATGAGGCAGAGCAGCAGCGGCTGTGTGTCTGGCCTCAGCCTGGGGAGATGCCAACCCTGTGCCCCCCAGAGGAGGGTGTGGAGCTGGGCTCTGTCTCTATCTCCAGGCTGCTGTGCTGTGGGGTGTGAGAGGGTAGGGAAGGCCTAGCAGAACTCGGTAGCATGGTTTAGTGGTGAACCTGTCAGGACTTGCTTAAAGGTGGGAGTAAAAGGTCTTTTCCTATCCTGAATGACTTTATGATTCAGTGTAATGCAAATTTTTGTTCTGAGAATACTGGAGAGACAAGTCCACTTCTGAAACCTCTGTGCAGAGCAATGACTGATCTACAGCTTCAGAGCTCGGACAGCTCTGCTCACATCCCTGTATTTCAGTTCATGGAAGAAGCACCGTTTCTCCGGAAAACAGGGAAATTGGGCTCTGAGGCAGCAGGTTCTCTAGAGTTTAAAGAGAACAACAGAGTGAATTCATCTTGGCTTTTAGCCATGATAGCATATGCACAAAAATAAATAAATAAATAAAATAAAAATGGATAAAAGAACTCTAAAACCCAGTCTTTATTTACATCAGCTAAGGAAAACTGAGATGGCCACCCTCATGAAGACCAGGATGTTCCAGTGGCCTTTCATCAGAAGTCGTCCGCTTCTGAACTCAAAGCAGTCTGTCAATTCCCCCATCGTTCTTCCACACAGAGACACTGCTGGGAGCTGCCACATTTAACAGAGAAGCAGCTGAAGAACCAAAGTCCTTGGTGCCGCCATTCCCGCTCTTCTTCCCCGCACGTTCTTCCTCAGACGTGGCAAATAACCACCCAAACTAGTCCCAGGAGCACTCGGCTGGCATTTTGGCACAGCCGAACAAAGGCCACCAACCCCGTTTCCAGCTCTGGACCCGGCTGAGCCCAAGGGCACGGGAATCTCTGAGTGATTCCAGGACAAGACCTCAGGAAATCTCTTGCCAGCACGGGCGTGTTGGGCAGGAGGAGGCTGTGAAAGCCGAGGGGGAATGCCTCAGTCCTGCCGAGGGCACAGGAGGACAGGCAAGGCAAAGAAGCGAAGGCTGTGAGCGGTGACAAGCACAACGCCCAGGCACTGGGCACAGAGTGAGACAAGATGGAGGACGCAGCCGGGCAGCCTGGTGCTGGTTGCAGCCGGTTCCAGCCGGTTGCAGCCGGTTCCAGCCGGCTTCCCAACGCTCCCAGGCGCTGCTGCTGCCATGGCGGCTGCTAACGGCCAGGCCAGAGCAGGGCGCGGGCTGAGGCGAGCTGAGGGAAGGGGGCGGCCCCCCGCGCCCTGGGGAGGAACCTGCACCAAGGCTCGGCTCCGTGGCTCCTGGAGAGCCCAGGGACAGGGCAGGGAGGAGCTGAGAGGGGCAGGGGCAGCCCTCCAGCCCCGACTCCAGAGGAACTTTCCGGAACTGTCAGAACTGTGGCACTGAGGCACAGCCGTGACAAGAGATGAGGCAGAGCAGCAGCGGCCGTGTTTCTGGCCTCAGCCTGGGGAGATGCCCAGGGCTGGTGAACTGGGCCATGGTCGGGCCCCATGGACGATGAGGTCTCCACATCCCCACAAAGGCTCCATCCATGCTGGCAGGTGTCTCCAAAGCCTAAAGGCAGAAGAGCAGAAGAGTTATGGATGGGCTGCCCTGACAGAGCCTGGAGTTCAGCTCTGCCCCTCGCTTTCTGCTGCTGAAGCTCCACTTGGTGCACAGGACTGAAACGCAGCCCCACTTCTCAACCGTCCCCTCTGTGCCTCGGTACTTCAGAGGAAACACAGCTACTGCTGCTTCTTTCACCAGCACTCCCACATCTGAATCTCCAGTCCCAAAATCCAGCTCTGAAAGCTGCCTCCCCCTGCGGGAGGAGCCCGACTTCACCTTTCTTAGCCTTGGAAGGAAAATTCAATGAGGATGAGTTTGAGTGCTGCGGCTGCTCACAGTCACAGGGCACAGAGAGCTGCTGCGGGCAGGCAGAGCTCGTGACAGACACTGACTGGAGGGGTCAGCTGCCAGCTTTTGTAGGGGTCATGGCATCGTCATGGAAATGCATTATGACAGCATAGAGGCTTTGGGAGCCTGGGGGACAGCATCTGGGCTGTTACCTCCTTGTCTTGGTCTGGAGCTGTGGTCTCTGAAATATATGGATCATGCCCCCCAGCTAGTAAAAACCTGTAGCGCACTGTCATACTTTTGGCTGAGCTTGGGTTAATTGCCTTTGTAGAGCCTCATATGATGCTTTTTTTTTTTTTTTTCCACTTTTAATGAAAATAGTGGTGAGACTACACCAATGGTTTTAGTTGTTTTCAGAGCGGTGCTTATCTTGAGCCAAGGACTTGTCTGCTTCTTATGCTGCCCTGACAGTGAGGATGCCACTTGCCAAGGCGATCGGTGCCGGGGCAGATGTGTTCTGCAGTGGAGCGGGGGATTGGACAGGCAGGGCTGATTTTTCCAGCACCGAGCCCACTTGAGGGAGCCACCAGGACCTAGCAGCCCTCATGAGGGAGGTGAACGAGGCAAGAAGGAGGCGTAGGCCGAGCCAGCAGCGCCCCCTCCCAGGCTGTTCAAAAGCTGCTCCAGGAAGTCTGTACACACCCAGACTGCCTGCCTGCTCAAAACTGCATCACTTCAGGTCTCTGGGTGCAGAGAGTGCCTGAGCCTGTTGCTACCACCTGCGGGGGCAGAGACTGTGTATGCGAGGTGTGAGCAGGTGGACGACTTGGTCCGCCTCGTGGCAGAACTCAAGGAGGAGGTTGAGAGGTTGAGGGATATCAGGGAGTGTGAGCGGAAGATAGACTTGTGGAGCAACTCCCTGTGCGGCCTGAAGCTGGCTGTTGGCTGTACTAGTGCCAGAGATCCCTGAGATCTGCAACCCAGCAGCGTGCTTTTTCAGTGATCCTGAAAAGCTGTTGAAAAGCCCTGGTTCATGTGTCATGTACTACTGAGCCCTGGTAAGAAATAGCAGAGGCCCTCTCCTCTTCACCGTCCCCTCAGTTATTCTAAGCAAAGCTGAACCGCAACAGCTTATCTCAGAGGAGGTGGCTGCTTTTTCTCTGTACTTGAAACATGGAAGTAGTCCCACTCTGCCTACCTTAAAGGATGAGTCTTAAGCAAAAATCTCAGGTATTTTTGTTGAAATTGGTGGCATATGAATAAAAATGGATCAAGAATAGTCCTAGGAGTGTTTGCATTGGGTCTTGTTAAGGTCAGAATCTGTCTCGTCATTGCAAAGATAATGATGGCAAAAGTCAGTTTTGGATTTTTACCCATTGTTGCTCAGCAACATAATTGGAAATTACATTTCTCTTTGTCAAGAACGCACCTTCTCAACCTCTTTTTTGGCTTTTTGAAGTGCCAGTATTCCTTGTTCACTAACCCCAATTAGTGTTAGATATGTTTAAGAGACCATTAACACCCACCCCACCCATCCCTTTGGGGTCTTGGCAGTAACTATCAGCAAAGTGGTTGGTACTGGGAAAGATTCCAGTATCTCAAGAATACTTACAGTGCTTAAGCCCTAGGAGTTTTAGGCTGTCATCGCCTGTCCCTCAGTTCTGTGGTGGAGAGCACCACTTGCTCTTCCTGCATTACACCTGTGCAAGCCTCTGATGAAGTTACCTACCTGCTGTTTGTCAGCAGCTCCTCAGAGAAGACTGTTCAGTGTGGGCCATTGCTTCCCGAATATGTTAAGTGAGTATCCTGAAGCCAGAGGGATTGGCACAGCAGCCTGGTTGTTAGAGCCAGAATAATTTCTTGGTACCCACTGGTAATAGTTCTTGGAGGTCCTGTGTTTGTACAGACCTGCAGAGCTCTGCTGTCTTCCCAATCCTGCTCTTCTCGAGTGCTCTGAGCCAGAGCAGTGTGCTGGAAAAGGCACCACCGCTGGATTACCGCTGGCTCCCAACCTACAGGTACCTGTGGCAACGCAGGCCTTCTGCACAGGTGGTGTCTGAAAAGCCTCAGGTGCAAAAGTTTTGCTCATTGAGCCAAAAGCAAGAACAACACACCCCTTAGCGTTCTCATCAAGAAACACTTATTTACTGAAATTTAGACCACAACCAGGACACTCACAAGGGAGGCCCAGCTCAGGGTCAGGTGTGAGCCTAGAGTCAGACTGTACCAGAAAACATAGGCGCTTAGAGCTCAGGGAAGGGTGCCTGGGTAATCAGGAGTTGTAACCAAGAAAAATGAAAATCCAGAGCCAAAATAGCTTTCTTGAAATCTTGAGGTTGTTTCTCTTGAATTTCTGCTTGTGTTTTTTGTTTTTAGCACTCTGTATACTGTGGCTGAAGTTCCTGCTCCATCTGGTAGTAGCTATTGTGAATATTTTTAAGTTATACAGCGATATAAGTGAATTACAGGGATGTAGGTCAGTTCAAGATGCACTCAAGTCAGGTATTCCTTAGGAAAGGTTTATGGGAACACATCATCATGCAAAATGTCTCTTTACCAGTTTCTGGGAACAAAAGAACAGCAAACTAGTTGGCAAGTTCTGCAGGCCTACCAAAGCATGAGTATTTTTTACCACATGAGGAATTTCTTCATAGACAAAACACTTCTGGCTTAAGGAAACAGTGTAAAATGTGACCCGTGAGGGCAGGTTCCAAAATACCGTACTTCTTTATTTAATAAAAAGCTACGATGAGTCCAGAGGAAAATCCAGAGATGATTTAACTCACTTTTATCAAATTAGCAAGCATTCAGACAGCATTCAACATCAGTGTTTTTGCCATTTCAGCAAGCCCTTTCATCTAAGATAATAGTACAAAACTACAGAGCATCTACCAAGTACAATCATCTCACATACATAACGCCGATCAAGAGCATAACATCTGCAATTGATGTGTTTCAGTATAAAAACCCACATCATTTCAAAATACATTTGCTTGAAAAAAGTTAAGTATGTGCACGAGGAAAGGTGCAATTCTCCTTAGATGCCGTACAGTCGCCACACGGTTTTTTTAAATTGCCGAGAAGTATGTACACTGTGTTCCTCAGTCTGCTGAGTGAAACCGCAGCCATGAACACTCACCTATGTTTAAAACACATCAAGCTCCAAGAAAAAGATGATTCTGAGGTAAGAACCATATAGGTCACCTTCTTTACAGAAGACAGACTTTCACAGCTACCTGCAGAAACTAATGTAACTGTTGCCTTGAAGTTTTCCTTGAAGTTTTTTCTAACAAGTGCTGCTCTACGAAGACCTCTGTTCTCCCTGTAAGGGAGCTTGTTACAGAGAAAACACAAATGCCTGTGCCATTTGTGAATTAGGTGTAGAAAGCCTAAACCAGAAAGTGATCTTGGAGCTGAAGTTCTGAATTGATATTCTTTCTTGTGAGGAAATTTTTAATAAGTCCTGTTGAACCTGTTACTGAACCTGAAGTGTAAAACAATAGCCTAAAAATAAAACCAGCTTTAATGCTGAATAAATGAAATAACCAAAGGGAGAAAGGAGCAAGACAAGGATTAAAAAAACCACCATCCTTTCAATCCAGTCTCTGCCACAAACATGGTAATTAAATTAGACAAACAAAATTATATCAGAACCTTTGTATAATTTACCTGAAGGAAGCCTAGAACTATAAAGCCTGCTTATGCTACTCTGGGTATTCCTAGAGACGTGATTAACACTAGGGTCACATCTATGTCCAACAACTGAAAAAAGGTCGATCAAGTCCTCAGGATGTTTCCATCCCAGCTGCGGTAACATCACCATCAATATCGCTTATGCACAGAAGTGCACTCGTGTTGGAATAAAGCGTGCTACTGAGAACTGAAATACCCAAATTATTTTGCAATTTGCAGGCAACGAAGCCCACACCTGCTAATATCTTTATTCTTGAGAACATCAGTAGTGCGTATTTGGACTTTTCTCAAGATGCATGCAGAGGTCATCCTGCTGTACAACCTTTGTTCACTATGTGCAGCAGTGGTTGCATACTGTGGCGCGCTCGCCAGAAAAGAGGAGCCTCACGTTGCTTTAGATGATGCATCCTCCTGACGTATAGGTCTAAATCTTTGCCAACTTAAAGCTAAGAGTAAAAAAAAGAAAAAAAAATGCATCTTTCAGAAGCAAGGCCTCCCAAAAGTCTGCAACTTTGCTCAACAGTGAGAAAATAAACCCCAAAAATGGAAAATGCAAGAGACCCAGTAAGAGCTGACATTTAATCCAAAGATAATACCTAAAGATTTCGGGATACTGAATACTACCTCTCACCTTGAGAGGCAGAAACGTATGCCCATTGCTCCACAGGAGACAGCCACTGCTCACCTCAGTACTTTTTCAGGCTATATGGCAGACCAAGAACCGATTTGGAACCTGTGAAGGGCGGGGAATTCCACACAGCCGAGCTCGTGCGCTTGAAGTAGCGTGGTTTGCTTTTGTAAAAGATGTCCTCCAACTTGGGGCTTACAATTCTCCCGAAGAGCGCATCGATGTTGGGAGGGTTGTAGTACTGCCGGATTACTGCTTGGTTAAGCTGATTCCCTGGAGAAACAAAAGTTAGCGCTCTTTATTTATTTATTTTTAACTGAAATTGCTGTGCAGGCTGGTTGTATGCAGCACACGCTGGCTCCCTTCATCTCTAATCACACAAATATTGCAACAGGAGAAACTCTTGTAGTTCTATGACATTTTAAAGCTCCCTATTAATGCTTAGAGCTTCAGCATAGATCCCTTCCTTGGTGGGTAAGTATTGCACGAACTGAATTCTGCCCAAGAACTAGAATATATTTGCGAGAAGCGAGGTTTCTCTGCTTCTCTTCCTACAGGTAAGATTAGTTTCAACACAAACTTTTAGCTCCCCTTGGGTAGGTGGAATATGAAACAATAATGGAAGCGAGTACTTCAGAACCAGGACAATAGCCTGCTGCAACCTGGCCTATAACATCTGGCGATATTTTTATTATTTATTTTTTTAAGCCAATGGTTGTCGAGCACACTTTGAGGCCTAGTTCAGAATTCCTCCATTCCCAATGGCAAAATGACACTTGGAGCAGTTAGGGTGGTTTTAAAAAGTTTTAAAAAGTGTTTTTCCCCAGTGTTGTCCCATGAAGCTCCCAGCTGGTAAAAGAGCCCTCGACTCCACACTCCAGCCACATCACTGCACTGGTTAGGATTTTTAACTGTACAAGGTGCGTGTAGGAGAAATCGGGCAGAATCTTACACCAGGTCTTATTATGCATCAGAACAAAGCTGCAGGAGGGATAGGCTGGGGGCACGGAGGATATTTTAACCCACTACACATACCACTGGCCCAGGCAGGGATGGGCTTGCGAGGCTGGCTTTCGTCATCAGTAGAGTCATCGCTGTTCAGATCCATGCCATAATTATTGGGATTTATCTTGGGGGGCTTTGGATCTTTCTGGAACTGCGGAGTCATCTGGTATGAATTGCAGACAGGTGAATTCTAGAAGATGAACATATTGGCACGTGTTAGATGCAATAGCACTGTTACGCTTCCAAGTTGTTCCATGACACTTACAGATTAGAATACCTCAGTATTCCACCTCTTGCTGTCTCACAGTTGCAAAACTTAACATTTGGTGCTTTTCAAGCTTTGGTCAAAGAACTTGACCCAAGTTCTACAGTTCTGACCCAAATACAACTTTGCACTGTCTTCTCCTGTTTGCTTAGGCTGCTTAATCAGCTATGGATGACACAGACAAACCAGCAGTACGCGTACCTAGTGTAGATTCAGCACTTCCATTCGTTATAAGCACACATTAAATAGATTTGTTACATCCTCAAAGCTGGTGCTGAGTAATGCCCTTTAAATATTTTGCAACCAAGCTCCTAGGGTTATTTAATAATTTTAAACTGAATATTACCTTGCAGAGAAAATGCATATAGAACAAACTGCACTGTAATTTTGATGTGAACAGTAAGACCGCTTAAAATGCAAGTCATGAGGGAAAACAAACAAACAAAGAAAAACTTAAAACTGCAGATTTCACCAACCATAAGGTGTAAGTCAGTCCTTAATTAGAGGGACAAGTATCTCTGAAGAGTTGAGAACAGTTTTGCTTTTGTCATGGCGTCGTACACATTAAAGTTATCTCATAGTTTGCTGGTTTTGCATTTAAAGATTGAAATATGTAGCTTTACAGGGAGATAAAGATTCATATATTTGTCTTTGATATTCAAGCACTACATTCACCTCCAGCATCATCTTAAATTCCATCAGCTGTGCAGCACAGCTGCAATCCTGTTCATACCAGACTCTGCTGCCACCCCGTGGCTGCTTCCAACTTTGAGTTTCAATACCACTATTTCAGCGTACCTGCTGCCAGCAAGGTTCGCTCACTATTTACACAGGTGGAGTTCAGAGGGGGCAAGGCAACTTTGACTTTAACCACTGCCTTATCCTGACAACTAGAAAACACTGACAAATACTTGCTGCTTCCTTTCCCTTCTTTTCACTCCCCAGAAATCATTTAAGTACTCCAGACCACCAGGAGTCAACTTCAGATACCCGTGGAAAAAAAAAAATTACAGAATCCCTTTTTTACTGAAAGGGAATAAAAAAGCAGACGGTAATACTGCCCACAGTTATTACAGCACGCCAGTGCTGGAATCAAAGTTCTCCGATGTAATCTCTTGAAGAAATTTCACCAGAGGGAGCAGAGTTACCTCTTTTTTTTCTGGGTGCTGTGTTTGGGCTACATCTTTAGCCTTTTGTTCCTCTGGTAGTTTCTTCTGTTCTTGCTCCTGCCTCTTCGTCTCTGCTAGCAACTGCTCCTCCTGCTGGCAAGCCGATGTCACAAATGAATTAAGTTTACCTTACAAACTAAACTATGCTGTTAATCCAGGGTTTAACATTTTTTTATACACAAAAGAAATCTAAACATCTAATTACAAGTTTTCGTTGCTAGTGGTGCTTTCTATAAGGAGCACTCTGAACGCAGCACAGACACTAAACAATTCTGATGTAATGTTTTGAGCTTTCCTCACCAAGTGGCACAACCTGACCTTCCTATTTAAGGACATGATAACGTGATGACCTCCTGCCTTGAAAAACTTGCTGCTGGCTTCTTCAGGACACACACGTCAGGTAGCAGCTGACCTCTGAGATGGACAAGTCCGTGCTACTGACTTACTATATCTTAGCCTCTCTTCAGACTAATAAGCGTACAAATACAGTATTTGTAGAGCCCAAGTCATCCTATTCTACAGCAACCATCCAGAACAAGCCAAAAGAATCTGCCCCTAGGCATGCTTACTCTTTCCCTCTGGATGCAAATAAACCAAGAGACTGCTAAGTCAAATGGCACACATCTGAAGTTGATAAATCCCACCCAGTCTTAGCAGCAGGACAAGTTATACACGGGTCGGGCACCTGCTGTCAGTGTGCTAACACCACAGCTCTGCCAAGTAAAGACCTAGTGGACGAGTCCCCCTGGAACACTGTCCTTAGGGACAAAGGAGCTGAACAGAGCTGGCAACTTTAAGGGTGTTTTCCTTAGAGCACAAGAACTCTCCACCCCCTGTGTAAGAAAGCAGGCAGGTTGGGAAGAAAACCAGGATGGCTGAGCAAGGACCTGCGGGTCAGACTGAGGCAGAAGGAGATGCACAAGCAGCAGAAGCAGGGACATGTGGCCTGGGAAGAGTCACAGGAGAGGTTTCACTGGCCAGAAGACATAGGCCAAGGAGATTGCCCCCCCCCCCCCGATAAATGAGAAGGGAGAACTGGTAACAGACATGGAGAAGGCCGAGGGACTCAACTTCTTTGCCTCAGCCTTCACTGCCAGCCAGGCTTCCCACATCTCATTTCCCTAAACCCACAGATGAGGGCTGGGGGAGCAAAGTTCCCCCCACTGTAAACAAAGAGCAGAGGTTGGAGGCCACCTGATGGAACTGAACAGGTACAAATCTGTGGGGCCCGATGCCATGCATCCTAGGGTCATGAAGGAGTCAGCTAATACAGTTGCCAAGCCTCTCTCCATCATATTTGAGAAGTCCTGGCAGTCAGGTGAAGTCCTGGTGACTGGAAAACGGGAAATCACTGCCATTTTTAAACAGGGTAGAAAGGAAGACCTGGTGAACTACAGACCAGTGAGCCTCACCCCTGTGCCTGAGGAGATCATGGAACAGATGCTCCTGGAGGCAATGGTAAGGCACATGCAAGAAAAGGAGGTGATCCGAGACAGCCAGCATGGCTTCACCAAGGGCATTTGAAGGGCAGACTGCTCAGTGGATAAGGAACAGACTGGGTGGCTGCACCCAGAGAGCGGTGGTCAACAGCTCCACGTCCAGGTGCAGGCCAGTGATGAGTGGTGTCCCTCAGGGGCCTGTTTTGGGACCAGTGCTGTTTAATATCTTTGTCAGTGACACAGGCAATGGGATTAGGTGCACCCTCAGCAAGTTTGCAGATGACCCCAAGCTGAGTGGTGCAGCCAACACACCAGAAGGAAGGGGTGCCACCCAAAGGGATCTGGATGAGCCTGAGAAGAGGGCCCCTGTGAGCCTAACGAGGTTCAACAAGGCCAAGTGCAAGGTGCTGCACCTGGGTCGGGGCAATCCCAGACAGGAGCATAGGCTGGGAGAAGAACTCACTGAGAGCAGCCCTGCAGAGAAGGACCTGGGGGTTTAGGTGGATAAAAAGCTCGGCAGGAGCCAGCAGCGTGTGCCTGCAGCCCAGGCAGCCCTACATCCTGGGCTACATCAGCAGAGGGGTGGCAGCAGGGCAGGGAGGGGATTGTGCCCCTCTGCTTTGCCCTCCTGAGGCCCCACCTGGAGCCCTGCGTCCTGGTCTGGGGCTCCAGCACAAGGATGTGGGGCTGTAAGAGTGAGCCCAGAGGAGCCACAAAGATGCTCAGAGGGCTGGAGCACCTCTCCTATGGAGAAAGGCTGAGAAAGATGGGAACGTTCAGCCTGAAGAAGGCTCCAGGGAGACCTCATTGCAGCTTTTCAATACTTAAAGGGGGCTTATAAAAATGGAGAGCACCTTTTTGCTCAGTCGGATGATGGTAGGACAAGGGGGAATGGTTTTAAACTAAAAGGGGAGATTTAGATTAGAGGTTAGGAGGAAATTGTTCACTCAGAGTGTGGTAAGGCACTGGCACAGGCTGCTCAGGGAAGCTGTGGATGCCCCATCCCTGTTTAGTTAATCTACGCCAGAATGACCAGTGCAGAAAATAACCTTATAAAGTCTACAGCCTGTACTTGTGTTTCTGCCAAAAGTGGTATAAATATAAAATTGGGATGTTGCTTCTGAAAAATCTGGAATTGTTTTTTGACATCAGAGAAGTACAGATACATCCAGGCACAAAGAGAAAAGCCAAAGCCTTCAATTCAACAGGTGCATTATCTGTCTTTTCTTCTTGCTCTGCTGCCATCTAGACAGTGAGCACAGCTGCTGTCCATTCCAAAACAAACCGAGGACACACTTGACAGAAGTGCTTTAGCTGGCTCTAGTTCAGAAGCGCAATCGCTCGCTCATCAGGGTTCTTAGCAGCTTCAGAGCTCAGCTGCTTCAAACAAGAGGCCACTGAAGCCAGAGGCATGTCTACTTACTTTTTTCTTCTCCGTTTCCTTCTGGAGCTGTTCTTTAGCAGCCAGTACTTCCTTCTGGAGGCGAGCTGCCTTCTCTTGCTGTTCACGTTGCCTGAGAACCAAAGCAACGGACCGTTACGCTCAACATTGTACAGGGGTACCCTGCCATCCACAGAGCCTGCTGCAAATCCCAGCTTTTCAAGGCGCTCCCATCATACTTCCTGCACTGAGCTCCGAACTACTTCTTGGCAGCTCAGTACCCCCAACAGTCCAGAAGCACCTGGTACCAAACAGCTCTTTGGTGCTCAGACCTTTCACTAATGCCCTCTGTTCCTGCTTCTTTTCAAAGTCCCAGCACAGAATTTAATGCATAAGTGGATATTAGCTTACTTTTCTGCCTGGATCCTCTCCTGTTCCTTCCTCTTCTCCAGCTCTCTCTCGGCAGCCAGCTGTTTCTCTCTCTCCTGTTCTGCCTGCCTCTGCTCAGCAATCTTCCTGGCACGTTCCTGCTCCTCTTCCTTCTTCTTCTGCATTAGCTCTTTGTGCCGACGGTCCTCCTCCTCCTGGTAAGCAGAAGGGAACTACTTACACCCCACTGTACTGGAACAGGCTCCAGAACAAAGAATCAGGACCACCTTATCTGACCAGTAGCCACCACCATGTTCTTCATCTTTGAGACACAGGGTTAACTGAGAAATTTAACACTTGCTGATTCCTAACATAAGGCCTTCAGTAAGAATCTGTACGGAACTGTGGAAGAAATGCAGGTCACAAACACCACTAACAGCTCACAGGATAGCGCAAGAGGAAGCACAACACTGCAGACAGCTTTGAGGACAAAGAGCTTCTCCGCTACCCTCATTTTTACTCATTTGGGTCGTTAGTACTCCTGGCCGGATTCCTTGCTCACAAAGACCACGGCAGACCACAGCCATTCTAACTGCACGCAGGACAACGGGATGGGCTCCAGCACAAACCTGCAGCAGTGCTTTTTGTTTCCTGGCCTCTTCATCCTGCCTGCGCCGGGCCTCCGCTTCTTCCATTTTCTTGGCAGCTGCTTTCTTTTTGATCTTCTCTTCTGCCAGCCTTTCTTCCCGCACCTAAAACACGCACAGCTAGCTGAATACTTAAGTCTCAGATGGGACAGTGCTCTGTGAACATGAATTACCATGGCAGTAAGGCTTAAAGGTGCAAAACTCCCACCCTCTTATGAAGTGAAGATGTTTTTTTTGGCCACCAGGAATCAATGGGACCTGTGCTTTATTTTAAAAAGGAAACATTTAGGGAAATTACCTTCTTTTACATCTTCACAGGAATCTACGACTACTATTCTGGTACTTATACGTCTAATATCACAAGTCACGAGGACGTATTATAAGAAGCACAAAATAAATAAAGCAGATGGAAATACTGAAAGCAAAACAAATGATTGCTGCAGCCACATCTGCAAATTGTCTGAAAATCTCAGGCACAAGATAAGGTCTGGAGGAAGTATGTTTATTTTCACATCTTCATCCAGTAGTCAAATAAGAGAACGACTTTAAGTAGATAAAGCCAGACTAATGGTTTTATCTACTTGAAGTTGTTTCCCTACATGACTAGTAAAGCCCTAGCACAGCCCACTTAACTTCATAACTCTAGAAAATAAAGGTTTTCACCTGCCATTTGCTGTAACCAAGAGAAAGCTCAGAATCACTAAGCGCTATGTTTCTGGAAGTGTCTTCATTCAAATGTTCTCCAGTTCATTCTCTGAATTTCAGCAGCCTCAATTCCTCTTTCTGGAAGGCACACTGACATAGCATCACTGTTCAAGCAGAATGGTCCTTACCTTCTCAGTCTTCTCATCAAGTAGAGCCAGCTTCTGCTCAATGCGCCTTTTCCTCTCCTCCTCCATTTGCTCTGCTCGTTCCCGAGCTTGCAGCACTTTACGGAGGCGCTCTTCACGCTTCCTGTAGGACACAGCCCAACGTTAGCGGTGTCAGCTAGCTGGATGAGTTTCTTATGTAGAGTTTGTAACTCAAATATAAGGCAACAGAGACAGTTCTTGGGCAGCACAATATTCAATGTACCGGTGCCCTGGTTTTGGCTAGGATAGAGTTAATTTTCCTCCTAGTAGCTGGTAGGGTGCTATGTTCTGGATTTAGGATAAAAATGACACCCTGATGTTTTAATTGCTGCAGAGCAGTGCTTACACCAAGCCAAGGACTTTTCAGCTTCTTGCTCTGTCTTGCCAGCAGGCAGGCTGGGGGAGCAGCAGGAGCTGGGAGGGGACAGACCCAGGACAGCTGACCCAAAGTGGCCAAAGGGGTATTCCATCCCATCTAGGGTCATGCTGAACAATAGATAGGGGTGGCTAGCTGGGGTGGGGGGCCGGCTGCTCAGGGTTAGGTTGGGCATCGGTCAGCGGGTGGTGAGCAATTGCGTTGTGCATCACTTGTTTGTACACATTAGTAGTAGTAGTACTGTTATCGTTATCATCACGTGGTGCTTAGCTGCCGGCCAGGTTAAAGCGCAACAACCAGGTAAGCTGTTTAAACATTGGCAGTATCTTTAAGCTCCATCTGAAATACAGGACTTGAGGCAGAAAGCTGAAAAAGCAGTCAACTACAAAAGTTAACTTTTTAGTAGCATCTTAAACACTATGCAAACAAATACTGTCTTCACAGTGTACGCAGACAAGAATTTTTGCTGCGCATCTGGAATTTGCAAGACAAATAGCCTAGATACAGGGCCCTGCAGGACCAGAGAGAGCAGTTCAGAGAAGGCAGAAGGCTTATACTCACATCTTTGCCTCTTCTAGTCGCCGTTTCCTTTCTTCCTCCACTTTTTGTTTTCTCAGCTGTTCGGCCTCTTGCTTTTTCCTCAGAGTCTCTAGCTTCTGTCTCTCCTTTTCCTGAGATGGATTGAAACATGATTATACTCAGCTGACAGGGCTTCTTTCTACCTCAGCCTGCTCAGATTAATTAAGGACCCAGAGATAACACCATGGAACTGCAGCTGCAGCCACAACCAAGGGATGGTAAGAAGCCTGAAATAGAGCTCAGGTAACCTGTGATGTGGTCATGGATGTCTGGGAACTGATATGATGGACAATGAGGAAGTGGTATTAATCCTTGAAAGCAAGAAAAGAAGCTGAGTTGTTGGAACCGAAGCATCAGCTCCTAAAGTTCAGGCAGCTTCCACAGATTGCGGACAGAAAACACCGTGATTTATGTTGGTAAAAAGAACTAAAAAAGCAGTGCTAATGCTTGGCAATAACACTAACATCCTGCAGAGAGCGAAGAGGACAGATGGTGCTCTAGGAAACACATTGCTTGCTTCAGCTCAGAGCTCTCACAGTCTTCTTTGCTTCCCACAAAGATTTATCTCGTGGTAAACCACCACCATTTAGACAGAGTGCTTGCAGCTTGTTTCAAGCACACAGTTGGCCCCATATATCATCTACACAGAAATGCAGGGCGTTTTTCCCATTTCCCCAAACAATCCAGCTAACTCAGCCGAAGCCTGCTGTCAATTAGAAGAGCAAGATCCAACCATCATTACAGTCATGGCAAACACATTAAGATAAAGTAATTTAATGCCAGACTGCACACTGCAAATGCCTCGTTATGACAACTCTAGTCTCACTGCAAGCAAAGCCATTGATAAGCAGAGGGAAATACTCAGACTAATTACCTTATGCTGAGCTTCATGTTGTAAATGATTGGTAACTAATATCCAAACTAAGTTAGAGCTATCAATTATCTCTTTCTGCTCTCATTTTTCTTAGTTACGTTAGCCCCCAAATGGAAAAAGTCTTAAGGGGGAGGTTGCCCACAGTGGAACAAAACCTAATGCAATCACAGCAAAGGATCCACAGAGAAGAGACTTTTCTTATCACACCAGCTCCTTTGCCAATACAGACAGTAACGTCAGCAGGAATACCACTGAGATTAGAGGTTGAATACTTCACTACCTCTTAATGATAGGCTTCTCTTAGCTGCTGGAGTACAGCAAGACTCTGAGCACTGCAACCATGACAGCTTTAAGCAATACAAGTTCAGATATTAGATTCCCAAGATATAAGCTAGACGCAGGAAAAAGCTTCAGCAGTGTTCCCTCCTCTCCCTTCCCAGCTTTCTTGCAAGTGAAAACAAGCCCTAGGTCTACCTTATTTTGCAGGCAAGTTGTTGGGTATGAAAAGTACGAGCAATCTATGCTCGGCACGCTAGTTTCTAGCGCATCCCTAGGTACATCAGTGAAGCTACACCCCTGTCCCAGCATTACACTGTCAGAGCTGTATTCTGGAACAAACACTACAGCACGCTGATTGAAACCGGCTTTTCACAAACACTGACTTCTCTTCCAAGTCAAACAGCAAATCTAAATCTAGAGCTGGTATAGGAGAGGGGTGCCCACCTGGTGCAGGCATATTCCTACTGTAAGTCCAGCCTATGCAATTAAATGGACATTACTTATGACAAAATTGTTTTTCTCTGTGTTCTGATTGCATGGAACAACTCCTTTTGCAAATATAGAACCTCATACACCCCAAAAACCACTCTGCTTGGGTTCTTGTGATGCTGTAAACTTCACTGTAGTAATACCTAGGTAGAGGCATCTGCCTGCAGACACAAAGGCATGCCACCCATCTTCACTAAGAGCTGGCTGCAACAAGTACACTCCCCCTTGATAGTGGTGCTTATTAAATTTGGGGACTCAAATGCCTGTCTCATTGACACAGCGGTCTCCTATTAGACAAGCTCATGTTTCTTTCTGTAAGAGCCTCCAAAAGTCTGGTAAGTCTGATAAACCTCAGAATCCTAGAACATCCCAAGTTGGAAGGGACCCACCAGGATCATCGAGTCCAACTCCTAGGTTCCCAAAGGACCACCCCGAAAAAATACAAATAAAAAAAATCAGACCACGTCTGAAAGCACTGTCCAAAAGCTGCTTAAACTCCAGCAGCTCGGTGCTGTGACCACTGCCCTGGGGAGCCTGTCCCAGTGTCCAACCACCTTCTGGGTGAAGAACCTTTTCCTGATTTCCAGCCTGAACTGCCCCTGTCACAGCTCCATGCTGTTTCGCAGAGCACAGTGGGACAACTGACCAGCAAGCAATGCCCTTCTTGATGCACCCCAGGATACGGTTAGCTCTCTTGGCTGCCAGGACATGCTGCTTGCTCACGTTCAACTTGCTGTCAACCAAAAGCCCTAGATCCCTTTCTGCAGGGCTGTTCTCCAGCATCTCGTCCCCCAGTCTGTACAGATAGTCAGGGTTGCTCCTTCGCAGGTGCAGAATGAGGCACTTGTTCTTGTTAAACTTCATATCATTGGGGGATTGCCCAGCTCTCCAGTTTGTCCAGAGGCAAGGCCTCTCCACCCTCAATAGGGTCAACAGCTCTGCCCAATTTGGTATCATCTGTGAACTAGCTCAGAAACCTTAAAGGCCTTCATCCAAATCATTTATGAAAACATCAAAGAGGACTGGTCCTAAAACGGAGCTCTGGGGAACTCCACTAGTGACAGATTGCCAGCCTGATGTAACCCCATCTACAAGAACCCCTGGGCCTGACCCATCAGCCAATTGTTCACCCATCTTATTATGTTTTTATCTGACTGCATTCTGGTCCTTTTGTCCAGAAGGATACTATGAGAGACGGTATAAAAAGCTTTACTGAAACCCAGACAGATCACATCAGCTGGCTTCCTTTGGTCAACCTAGATGGGTGATCTTGTCATAAAAGGAAATTAAGTTTGTTAAACATGACCTTCCCCTTGTGAAGCCATGTTGGCTGCATTGTCCTTCAGGTGCTTTTCAATAACTCCCAAAATAATCCTCTCCATAGTTTTACCAGGCACTGAAGTGAGACTGACAGAACATCAGGAGCATGGATTTAAAAGGCATTTGCTAAGTTCTCACTCGTTAAAAAAAAGTCCTTTCTAGGAGTCTTTGGACATGGAGACTTGAGCTATACACACCCAAACTGCAGTATTCAAAATCCTCTTTGTTTTCATTTCCCAGTTATTTCCAGTTTTCCTTCCCTTGTTAGTTGCCAGTACCACAGGGGAATGCCAGAGAAATAAAGCTTAGAGTCTGAATCAGAAATCTTTAGGAAGCTGACTAGTAACAAGTTTACTTAATTTATGTAAATGTAAACAGAGAGCTTGAAGTTGCTGCTTAGTTTAATATGGGTGGGAAAAGTTGTTTTGCATCTGTGCTTTACCTTAGACACTCTTTAGACCATCACCTACCAGCTTACAACAGTCTTTACTTACCTTGGGATCAATTTGGAGAGGAGCGTTGTGCCTGATGAAAGACTTGATTACTCCGTTTCTCCCCACAGAACTTGGGGTCATTAGGAGCTGGTTCTTCTGCACAGTGTGCAAAAATGTTTTGAAAGGACGTACAACCTAAGAGAAGAATGCCAAAAAAACAATGTTCAGGTGTCAGTAGGAAACAATTCTTGGGGAAGTACAGCAGGGTTGTAAGGATCTTACTTTGCTGGCTGGACAGGTAGGGGATGGGGTCTTTCTTCTGGGAGGAGAAAGCCCTCCATCTTCTGCTTGCTGATTGTCATAGCGGTGATCCACAGCTCTTTTGTAACTTGTTTTTCTCCTGCAAGGAAAATACAATCTATGGTACACCACAAATTCTCCCGATCGTCTCAAGTTCAGGTTTTAAACAAAGATCATAAAACTACCCTATCTTTAAAGATACTTCATTGTGTATACTTAAGTAGTTATCTAACAAAATTTCCAACGTGATAGAAGATACAAATTAAATCATCTTTTCACAGAGGCAGAGAAAACTTATTGCAAGAGTTCCATAGTCACAAATCACTGAAGCCCTTTAACAGTGGTTCAGTGTTGAACCTGTTTTGAACAGGAGACTGGATTACAGACCTCCACAGGTACCTTCCAACCTGAGCAATTCTCTGAGTATACCTGGCACTTTGGGGTGGTTCCTGGGTCTCCCCATTCTTATTTACGTTGCTTTCTGAAAGAAAACAGTTCAACAGTTAGTTCTAGTCCCCCCAAAAATCCCTTCTAACACTGCTTTGAAAGCAAACAACAGATTTAGAAGCTAGCAAAATAAGGAAAAAAAAGGCCGCCATGCAATATGCACAGCAGGATCTTGTTGCTTGCTTTCAGAAGTAACCATACAGTATCATATGAACCTAGAAATACACAATAAAGCAAAGCTGTCTGGAGTTACGTACAGTACACAGTTTGCACCAATACACTATCGAGTTTTGCACAGATACAGTGCAACAGCTTGCTTCAGAAACAGGATGCAGCTAGGTCTCCCATGACCTGAGCACATGTAACCCTTCATCTTCATGACATCCCAGCCTGTTTCCATACATTTCCCAGAGCGGAAAATGGCAAGTCCAGCACAGGTTCCTAGCTGCTTATCTCTTCAAACAAAACGTGTTTCAAATATTTGATTAGTTTTTCAAATTGGGCTTTCAAATTGACTAGCAAGCCTTTCAAACTTCCAGTCTCCCAAAGTCAAGACTATTTAAAATTCTGCCACAAAAAGCCTCTGGCAGTTACCGTTGTTGTTCATCTCCTGCGGCTGTTCATTTCTGTTGACAGTCCGAGAGCGAAGCGACATTCGTGGACCTTCAAAGTCCTGTAGGAAAAACAAATGAGTTTCAACCCAACTCTGGCACAGAAACAGGCAATTACTGCTTCAAATCATGTCGTCACACTGGCACAGATGCTGTAATATTACCAGAGGATACAAAGATACCAGAAAGTATTAGAACCAGCACCCAGAGTGACGCCTTGACCTCCAGCTGTGAAAAATATCTTGGGACACCATCCTAGCAAATCCCTTGATGTCACGTCATCAGCAGAAGCACAGACGTTAACACAGAGCATGAGCATCTGCAACGAGGGATTGACTGCTCAAACTGAATGGATGAACTCAGACTACTGAGGACAAAAGCATTCCTAGATGGAAACCTGTTTATGTTTGCTGGTCTTCTGGCAAAGAACCAGGCAATGCCCATTTTACTTCGCAATGATGAACAAACAAGACAGCCACAACAAACAGCTCATTTCCTGGGTTTATCTATTTCTATTATTAATGAGATATGCGCTGCTGCTTGCCGCCTTTGCACTTACACAAAAACAAAGTTACTTCTTTGACAGAAGAGCTGTCAACGCCCTTTGAAATCTGCACTCTGCTTGCAGTGCAAGCATTAATTCCCAAATAAAATTCCCAAATAAAATTCCCATAAATCCCCAAACCCACCTTGGTCAGCAGGTAGGCTGGCAGCCATAAAGGATTTGGGTACGCAAGGAAAAAAAGAAGGATGAATATTTCATCCTCCGCATTTTTTATTCTTTTTTTTAGCATCACATCCTAAGGCTAGGTATAGGAAGCATCTTGCTAGCCAACAGAATCACGTGGATCTGGTTAATTTGATGTCAGGCCTAACAAAAACCTGACCTTTTAGTAACAGCACGCATAAAGGTATCATCTTTGTCTATAGGAACGCATAAAGACATTTTCGGTTTTGAAAAGGCTGCTGAGTAGCCACATTTTCCTGCTGCTCACAGCTCACAAAGGAAGCCTCTGGAGGGAACCAAACCACAGTCGGTTTGCTCTGAAAATTGCCAATAGATAGATCAAGGTACAGAAACACAAGATAAAGATCCTCTTCTCGCAGTCTGCAAAACTGTGGGTTCATTTTTTTCCTCTCCACATTTGCACTTTAAGCTTTTCCACACCTGAAATTCAGGCACGTAAGGTCCACAAGCACTAGAAGAAATGAATTTATTTGAACTTGTGCAGATCTGCTGAGAAGCACAGCCATACACGTACATATAAGCCTGTCCTTGCTTACAGAAGTTCGAAGGCCACAGAGCTCAACTCCATTAATTCAGTCTTTTATTGAAAATTATTCTCAGTAGTACACTGACAAAATCCTGGGAATCCTTCCTCATGAAGGCAGTGACAATTCTGGAGGGATATGTTTTGACCTGAATGAGATTTACAGATTTCTGTGGTTGTCAAAGACAAGCTGACAACCTTTCAGCAATCTGCAGGACTCATGAAAAGGTCAAAGGAGCTTTTAAAACACAGAAACCTTAGAGAAACAGCAACAGCGTACCAACTCTGCCCAACTTAAAAATATTAAATTATAAGGAGATTGTTTAACCGCCTACGTATGAATTCAGGACTAAATTTTCATACAATATATCTCTAGCAAATGGATAAGAAACAGCCAACAGAAAGCAGGCCTCTACTTAGAATGCCAACAATACCAAGGACTGAATTTAGTGCTTGTATGCAACCATTTACATCACTAAAATGCACACATTTAAATATATTTATAAAAGATAGGGATGTTATTTTTGAAACTTGCCTTAGCTTTGAAATATTAGAGATTGTAACACCATACAGGATGCCTACCTTTGCTTGCATCCAAAATAAGCCTCGTGTCAGCTGCGCTCATTTTCTGAAGTAAAACTTGACTGGCTTTTATTCTGATAATTTTGAACACTGTGATTAAAACAGACCTGACAGCATCAGACTTCTTTCTAGTCTGTTGATCAGAACCGGGTGTGCTATGGATAGGCTCACGCCTGTATCTGAACTCAGTGCTCTGCGCTTGCTTTATTCAAGTGCTGTGCACGAGGTTGGCTGAGCCTGGCTGCCTCTCGTCAGAGCTCCCCAGTCCCTCAGTGATGAATTAGAGATGTACTCTACACATTCTGCTCACAAACCAGTGCAAACAGGAACACTTTTAACCTCTGCGCAAAACTTACCAACTTTGAGGGGGTAGAAGGTCCAGGAGGAGGTCTAGAATGAAAAAAAGGAGGTAGCTATGGTTAATAACGTTGAGGAAACTGGGAAGAGACATGGTAGACACAAGCCATGCATTTTACATTAAGAGTTACTGCTGGAAAGAAAACAAAAGCAAACAAAAAACCCTCCACAAGAATGATATTGATGGTTAAAAAAAAATCTTGAAGCACTCACCCAGTTTTGACAACTGTTTCTTCATCCTCTGGTACCTCTTCAGAGCTGGAGCCTAGAGAAAAGAAAAAAGGGTGCCAAAGTTATAACATACAGGCCAGGACACTCTGCAAGGTTCACTCAGGACTGGTGTCTGCTCTGCCTCCTGAGTTACTGCCTGCAATTCAAATGCACGCCACTTCAAGCAAGGGCAGCTTAATACAAAGTAGTACAAGGGGAAAAAAAAAAAAAGTTGCCTGCGATTTTAATATATTCTCAATTACAGGTGAGTTCAAAGCGATATTCAAAGTGCTGACATTAGGAGTGGCCAGGTTTGGGCTCCGACTCGTTTTGCATGGCCGTGTCCAGATATCAGCGGCAGTAAAACCAGCATTATTTGCAGAGTGCTGCTCCCTGCTAAGCACTCCAGCTGGCGCAGCGGTAGCCGGCTTTCCAGTACCAACACAGGCTGGGAAATGCTGTTAATTATTAAGGCAGATATGCAGCTCCAGACTGAGAGGAGTAAACACGGCCAGACAGCTCACGGAAAGGGAAAATCAGGAGTCTGCTCCGCAACATCCTTCACTGCTGGTACTGAAGGAAACCCAAGCCCAGGGGCTGTTCACATAGCCAGTGCAAGAACTTATGCATAGAGATGCAGCAGGCATCATGTTGTTGATTAACACCTACGCAATTAGCCATTTGCTTTGGGCTTTCAGACATTAAGAAGCTCGCCTGGAGCTGTCTGAAGCACCTAATTTCCTCTCCTTAAACCCCAAAAGTTTGACTGAGCAAGAGATCAGTCATGTCAAGCAGTGCTGAGGGAAGACATAATGCCTTCCTTAAGCCTCCCAGACAATCCAGACCTGGACAACACAGATCGATATTTAATCTGTGCAGAAAATGTTATTTGGGTGTCTCTTCAAAAGTTACTGGTAAGAACAGTTCCCTACAGCTTCATTTTTACAGAGGGGGCCCTCGACACAGAGCTAGAAACTTGGCCAGAACTCCGCACTGCCTGGTTAACTGTACAGGAAATCCTACAGGAACTGCAGCACTCTGATTCTGCAAAAACATTTAACTAGAGCAGTTAAGCTGAAGTGGAGGAAAACCCCTTGTCCAGATACATCCTTCCCCAGCTAAACTGCCTAATTCACACGAAGTCTGTTTTAGACAATACAAACACCACGCGGCTGTAACACGACCGATTAACACATCACTGTAGCATTATTTCAGCTGTCCCAGTTCTCCCACCAAGCAAACAATCAGTTTTGCAGAAGAGCCAACCTTGCCTCGATTTCTAACACCCTGAACTTTTCTCATCTCACTTGCGTTTCAGGAGCAATTTACTAGCCCACCAGTTACTAGTCACTTCACTGAGCTTGCAAAAAGGAGAGGTTACATCCAGCACTTTGTTCTCCTGCGCCAAAACCAACGCTTGCATTCCAGCAGCACAGAGCAACGCTTAAACCACTGAGTGGCCCCTCGCAGAAACCTGCCTCTATTACAGACTAAGCATGAAAAACTGTTTTAAGAAATTTGAGAAGCTCGGTCTCCAAATTTCTTTCTCAAAAAAGAGGCTCTGGAGGAAGCAGGTTATTTGTAAAAAGCAGTGAATATACACACGACAGCTACCTTGTTTCCCAGAAAACAGGCAGGACATGGCCCATACTGCTCTTAGAGAGCTACAAAAAGCAACAAACCCCGTTTGCCAGCTTTCTCCTCAACTTCATCAGCTATCACCACAGAAACAGATGTTAAGACCGTTCTCTCACACGATTTAAAAGGCTGAACTGGCAAGCCACAAACTTGATTCCCAGTTCTTTAAGCTCACCCCTGTGTAGGAATGTAACTTTCCCAGCCACAGAACCCAATCACGCAGGGTGGTTGCTGTAAAAGCGCCCCCATTCGGCTGCCTGCCATGACCAGGATGTGAATATGCAAGAACTGTTAGCAGAAAACTGCTGCCTCCTGAAGCAGGAGCAAGCCTCAACCACTGGGCAATGTTCTGCAGTGCCTGGCTGTTCCCCTGCTCCTGGCAAGGCTCCTGGGACTTTCCCTACAGCTTTTGGGGCTGTCTGGAGGGACAATACGTTGTGCTTTATCTGCTGGCTACTGTGTGGATTCTCACAACTAACAAGCCCTGGAGCTATGGCTCCACACAACTGGAAAGCAGTACCTCAACAAAACGAGCGGGAACAGTGCAAAACAAACTTATTTGGTGACATCCAAACTTACCATTCATGCCACTGGAGGACATGGACAGCTTCTGAGGTGCCCTGCTCTTGACCGCTGTCCTGGCACTGGATTTCCGGATCTGACTCTCCCTCTTCCAGGCTCGTGAGTATTTCTCTGCCAGCGAGGTTCTGGAAGTCAGGGAAGTTTTACCCAGCAGGCTTCTGCGCACAGAGCGCCGGCTCTTCCGAGAGCCTTTAGGAGTCTCTGGGCTGTCCCTCACACACTGGGCAGGTTCTTTGTCAGCCTCTTCGTGAGCAGAGACATCCATCTCCTCCAGCCTGGGCTCTTCACTTAAAATGATCGAAGCATCAGCTGAAGCATCAGCTGCTTTTGCTGTCTCCCCCTTCGACACAGTCTCGCTTTTTCCTGCATCTTTTGCCTCGGGGGTGGGAGGGACCAGCAGCTCAGGTGATGCTGGCCCAGGCTGTGGCTGGGGAACACTGCTCTCCTCCGGATGATCAGCATCAGGGCTCAACAGGATGCTTGCAGAGGGCTTCTCTGCTGGTTTAGAGGCACTCTTCTGGATGCACAGCTCAGCACTGTTACGATCACTGAGGCCAATTTCTACTACGGGAATCATCCCTGCACCCAGACGGTCAGGAAGTAACTCTGAGCACTTAGCGGGTGCTGCAGCCTTGGAGCTCGTCAGCTGCTGGGAGACAGTTTGAGCTGAAGAGAAGCTCGAGACTTCTTTGACCTCAGTGCTGAGCGGTTCCACGTTTTCTTTGTTTTGGAGTTGCTGGGAAGATCGCTTGGAGGGTACCAGTTTGAGACTGCTAGTCCTCCTTCTAGATAATCTAACAACAGAGACAGCACGTTAGAGCGGGACTGGGCACAGGAGCAGACCACAACTCCTATCACAACAGTCCCTTTGCAAGTCAGAGCGTACTGTTCCCAGACTGAAGCAGCAATAAGTACAGATCGCTTGCCTGTGTCTCTATTTGTAAGGTTGCTGATTACAGTTAGGTTATGTTTGTGTTGGAGGCTTTGTGTGTCTGAAAGCCCTTCTGTGAGAAGCTAAGTTGTGGTTTTGCAGTAGAAAGCTAACCTTCTGTATTCAAAGGTAGTTGTGCAGGCATAAGAAGGAGAAATGCTAAGGAGGCAAGCGGACAGTAGAAGGCCTCACTGTTCCAGAATAAGGTAGGAGAGTGAGAGAAACAGGATGAGCAGTGTGAGAACAAAGATCACAACTTCTCAAAACATAAGAAAGGAAGAAAAAAAAAAGAAAAAGAAGAAAACAAAGGGTTGAAGAAAAAAAAGTACATATATGGTATAGAGGAGTGTCGAGTAGCTTGTGAACCTGCAGTACTCAGCCAATGAGGAACGAGGGGAGGTGATCAGGTGTCGGGTAATAGAGAACAGAAGGTTATGATGTGCTCACTATAACGTGCTCCTATTTGGCAGGATGCCCGCCATTGCAATCCCAAATAAAATAGCTTCGCAGAAGGTCCCGTCTGAAGACAATAACAGATTTGTCTCACGCTTCCATGCACAGACAGGAACGTGCAGAGAAACAAAGGTAAAAGCAGGTTTAACACATACAGAGCTGCAGAAAGGAACTAAAATGACACGATCGTATTAGTGAGAGAAGGAAGAAGTGGGAGACACAGAAGGGACACAGATGAGGGAAAGAACAAACAGGACGCATGAAAGGGACGCGGCTGAGGGAGACAAAATCGGGAGACACAAAAGGTGGGAGAAAAGAGAAACGGGGCACACGACAGGGACCCCGATGAGCGATAATGGCCCACCCCCAGCCGAACACCCGCTGCTGCAGCACACTCAGCCCACGGGCTGCAAAACACGACACACACCCGGCCCTTTAACACTACATCCAAGTGATGCAGGCCGATAGCCCCCTTGGCAGCCCGTTATCTCCGCGTTTCCCCCCTCAGCCCTCAGAGGAGCCCTCAGCGGCCCGGGCGCTGCCCACCTCCTCCTGCCGCCATCCCCCTGCAGCACCGAGGCCCTCTTCTTCCTCTGCCGGCTCTTCTGCGACGGCGTCTTGGGCAGCAGCTCCGGCTCGTCACTGTAGTGGCTGCGGGGAGAGGCGAGGGGAGAGGTGAGGTGAGGTGAGGCGAGGTGAGGGGGAGCCGCGGGCGGGCCGCGGGGCGCTGTGAGGGGGCGGCAGCGCGGCCGTTACCTGCCGAACATGCGCGCCGCCTCGTCGCGGATCTCCCGCAGCCACAGCAGCTCGGTGTCGTCCACCTGCCGCAGGAAGTTGGCCAGCAGCCGGCCGCAGGCCGCGGGGAGCTGCTCGGGGCCCGGCATGGCGGCGAAGGGGCCCAGCGCAGCCGTCATGGCCGCCATCGCCTCAGCGCCAACCGCTCCCGGGCCGCCGAGAATTCAAACGCAACGCCCGCCCCCCGCCGCGGCGCCGCGGCGCTCTCAGCCTATCGGCGCCGCGCTCGCCGCCGCGCGCACGTTCCTATTGGCTGAGAGGTGGTGGAAGGCGGGGAGGTCTTTGTGGTGGGGAGGCGGGGTTCGGAGGGCGTGATGGACGTGGAGGGCAGCTAGTGAGAAGGCAGGGAGCGGTGGGGGCGCGCTGTGATTGGTGGAGGGGAGAGTATTTAAAGCGGGGAGGGAGCGGGGGGCATGAGGGTGAGGCTGAGCGTCGAGGCTGTGAGGTGGGGGCTCCCATTTCCCCTCACAGGTCCTGGGGGCAGCCTCCTGCGGGGGGACCATCAGCATCCTTCCCTTATTTTATCTTCCCTTATTTTATTTTCCCTTGGGGGGTCCTCATCTCCTCTCCTAGGTCTAAGCCTCCTTGGGGAGTTCTCCCCTGTCTCAGGGAGGCGGCGTTGCCCCCCTCCCCTCCCCTCCTGTGTTTCAGGGCAGCCATGGAGGAGGGTCCCTGGCGCTTGCTGGAGGTGTGCGAGCAGAGGTTCTCCCAGTTCCTCCACAGTGCCCAGCACAAGCACCTGGCCTGGCTGCGGGAGGTGGAGGAGCAGGGCAGGAGGCTGCTGGAGAGGTACAGGGGGCTCTGGGACACCTCTTGGGTCACCCATAATATGGGATCACTGGGGCTCAGTCTCTGTTTTCTGCATTTGTCTCCTCAACAGCAACTTCCAGGCTGAGCCTGGGTTAATGCCCAAGAAGCCGTCCCAGCGGAGACGCCTGAGGAAGCGGCAGTCCTCATCCCTGAGAGAGGAGAGCGAGCTGACCAGGAGGAGGTGGGTGAGGTGCCCTGTGCTGGGGCTGCAGGGAGAAATAAGAATTTAACCATTTAAGCATGTACGCAGGTGAAGTAGACACTCTTTTTTTTTGAGTCAGCAAACTCTGATTTCAAAAGAAACGTCAAAACTATTCAACGCTGATTCTTGTGAAAGTTTGGAATGCAGTTGGTTATTGTCCTTCACGTTCATCATAACTTCTTTTGGTTGGAAACCAAAATATTCTCTTTTGTTTGCTTTATTTCTTTTTCAGCACGCATTTAAGCCTGATGTTGTTCCTGGTGTTTGCTCACCTGAGAATGCAGCTTGCCACCAGTAACATGCAAAAGCGTCGCGTCTGTTGTCACAGCTTAAGTGAACAGGCAGAAAGGCTCAAAGGGATTAGGAGTGGAGCTGAAGTGGAAGTGCCAAGTGACTTGCTTATAAACACTTATGCCAGAGGCCTCTAAAACTAGCCCTAATTAGATAAAAATGTTAAAACTATCAGGGGAAGTGTCTGCATCTTGTGACCATGAAGGTTTTCTGTGGGCTGTTTCCTTTTTAGCAAAAGAAGGCAGGAACAGCAGCGGTAATGTCAAGCAGCCAAACTTTCTTTTCTTTTTTCCCTCTTCTCTATCAGTCACAGATTCACCTGAAAGCAAGCCAGGACTCATTACATAGAAGACCTGCTTATTTTGGGAAGGTTTATGGGGAAACTCTTGACAACATTTGCAAATGGATGCTGGTGCACAATGGCATTGGGCATGATGCTACTTAATTTCCTTGGTGCTGTATCTTCATGGTAGCTGACTGTATCCACTCTAACCCTAAGATGAGTGGCAAGGTGGTTGCAAGAACCTTTCCTTTGGAGAAACATTTGTTAAGCTCTAAGGGTAGATGTGCAAGTAATTGCTGTAGTGTGACCCAAACCTAGGAACTGAACACAGGGTAATAAGCAGTGGTTTTTACCTTATATTTTGATAACTGTGGTGAAAAAGAACACAGAAGTTGGACAGGAAGTTAGAACTGAAAGACTGTCAAACTAGAAATGGAGGATGGAGAGAACAGCAAGAATAGTAAGGAAGCGTGGGAAGCTGGTGAGCGTGTGAGTGGTGAGGGAGGGCAGGGGAAGAAAATGCTGTGGATCTAAACAGGGAGAGCTCTGAGGACATACTGCTAGCTTTCAGGTAGCAGCTGGATGGCAGCTTGGCTGCTCCCCTAAAGGAGATGAATCTTGGGCATTTGTCTTCATTTAAACTTAGTTCTGAGAAAGACCTGCTGATGTGACAAAAAGGCTGGAAGGTTAGGTGGTCATTTGTCAAGGGGAAGCCCATGCTGAAGCCTAGCACATATGTCCTGCAGGGTTGGGCTATTGCTGTTTCCCTTGCCCTGTTTTCCCTCAGTATGTATTTTAGAACTGATCTCTTAGCATATTGTTACAGATCTCCCAATGAATAGTTCATTTTTGCTAACTTGAGCGAGAAGTCTGCCTTCTTGCTAGGGGTCAGAATGAGAAATGAAGAGAACAAACCTGGAAGGAGAGCAAAGGGTATTACTTGATTACTGGCAGTAAGACAAATAGCTGCTGGTAGGCTTTCCCCAGGGATTGTAAGCCATCACCCACTTAAGTGGTTTATGGGGCAGTGGGTTTTCTTAGCTGTGTTTCAGCTGCTGTGCATTTCCACACTGATTCTCTTTTGTCTTTGTTTCCAATCCCCACCCTTGAGCTACTTCTGGGTCACTTTGGTGATGGAGGCTTCATTTCTGTGGAGTGCTGAGGTTGTTTTTGGGCTTCGTCCAGCTCATCTCCTTGACTTGCTGATAAAGTATAAGGCTTCATCCTCTTGTGTCAAAATAGCTGATGCAGAGGAGAGGATTTCAGTGTTGAATTTCACTGGGGACCTTCCCCAAGCCTCTGTGGAGTTGGTGGGGATTAACTGAAGCAGCGGAGCTAGAGATGCTCCCTGAACCTAGCATTTTTCACTTGCTGCAGAGTGACAACATTCAGAAAAAAAGTAATCTTGAGGGCAGTGAAGAGCAATAAGGAGTAACTCCTAAATTATTCCAACAAGTTCTGCCAAAACACATGTGAGAGCTTCCAAGGTTCAGCTCTGGTGTTTAGCCAGTGATAAAAGGTGGCCTGTGAGAGGGAACAGGTGGAGGGAAGCATCCTGTAGATACGCTTCAAAGCTTCTCTGCTGCTTGTTCTGAGATCATTTGGGAGCGGGAGATGTGTGTTGCTTCACTGCAGGTTGTTTTTTATCTCAGGTTGTCCAGAAGGAGAAGCAGTGTCAAACTAGCATCTTCCAGGCTGGCTTCCCAAAGATGCCACAGCAAAGAGCAGCCCCAGAACCCCAGTGGGCAGGGGGAAGAGGTCTCTGCACAAGACTGTGCGACAAAGCCTCAGCTCAATGTTGAAACTGAGCTTCCAGCACTGCCTGGGAAACAGCCTGCAGAAGCACAAGGTCCTGTGGCAGAAGAGGAGTGTGATGGTGATCCTCAGGCTGAGCTATCCCCAAAGGGAGATGGTGCTGATGGTGGTGGTGCAGCCTTTAAAACTCTCACCAGGGAGCAAGTGCCTGAGGGGGATGCAGCTACTGAGCAGCATGATGCATCTGCTGTGATCCCTGGTGAGCAGACAGCAAGGGAGGGTGAAGAGGCCCCCCAAAGAAGATCAAGTACCCCCACAACGGAGGCTGCTAGAAAAAGAGATTCTGCCATGCTCCAAGGAGACCTGTCTCCTCCAGATCTTGAAAAGGTGCTTTTCCAGGACCCTGACAACAAGAGGACTACAACAAAATCCAAAACGCGCCGCTGCTCTGGACGCCGAAGCTTTGTGGGTGGCCTCCACAAGAACCGTAGGACTTCCTTGTCAGAAAAATATTCCCTGGCCAGCAGAAGAGAGAACATGATTCAGAAGTCCATCAGCAGGGCCATCTCAAAGAAGGCAGCAGCAGCACGAGAATCATCCTCTGCCTCCAGCAGAGTGAGCTGTAAGTTTCTTTCTGTTACTGAGCATGTTCATTTTGCTAAATCAGCTTCTCAGCTGTGCAGTAAGTAGCTGTGGAGTTGCTCATCCATGTTAACTCCAGCTCCTCCTAGTCTCCTCAGCAATCAGTTTCGTGGCTTCCATCACTTAGAGTGCATGCTCCAGCTCCTCATCGCTGTGTCTCAGGCTTTGCTGCGTGCTTTGCCACAGCAGATGAAGGGAATGTCTGAGGTGCAGGGACTGGAGGCTGGGTTGCACAGGTTGCAGATGGGTTTTTAAAAGTGGAATGGAAAATGCAGCCTGCCTGCTGCTAGCTATGGCTTGGCTGCTCAGTGGGTTGATCAGATGAGGCTATTGCATTGCCTGGGGAGGGGCTTTAACTAGAGTATCTTCTGCCAGCTCCTCAAAAAGTCCCCAGGAACTATGTGTCTCTGCTTCCTGAACTTTGGCTGAAGTTGGCAGAGGATCTTGAATGCTTTTTGGGTGAAGATAGCATAGACGAATAGAGAACTAAATAGCACAGTCATCCGAGGAAACGAGATCCAGAAATCCAGACTGCTCCAGGTAGCACTGAACTCCTCATGTCCCTTGTTTTTGCTGTTCCTGGGAAGGCTTTCAAATTAGAGCTTTTTAAAATCATCGCTTCTGGAGTCAGACTAGCTTCTAATAAAGCACTAATGCCTTTTGGTATTTAGTTTTGTCAGCTTTGAGTCACGCCGTATCTAGGCATTTGTTAAAAACACTTCCATCCAAGAGGTGTTGTGGAGGGGGGGGAACAGAGTCGGCGAAAATTCACCAAATCTCCGCATAAAACCGCAGGGAGGCAGAAGCTGAAGTCTATTGACGGGGAAATGCTATCGCAGTGACACAGGCGTGAGCATGTTTGTGCAGCTGGAGCAGCCTGCAGCCAGGAGGATCTGCTGCTTCGGTTCCCTGCCTCCCCAGCCTACCTCAGCTCCTCAGTGACACTCGAGGGAGGTGGTGGTGCTGGTGTGGAAAGCTGAGATGAGCAATCAGCGTGTTCCCTGGGAGAAGCCTGTACAGAGACCAGAGCTCTACCACGCACGCACTGCCACTGTTGAGAAGCCTCAGACTGAAATCCCCGAGCTGGTTTATCTTATGCTGGCTTCTGTTTTTCTCCTTCAGGTCAAAGCTCCTTGGAGGTTTTTGTGGAAGGAGATGGGACCAGCGATGTGAGGTGAGCATGGCACATGAAGCAGGCAGGAAGAAAACACAAAGCACACAAGGAAGCTATACAAGTTGCTTCCCTATTACAGATGACTATTTTAGGTGGTGGTGTCACTTGGGCTCTGATATTCTGATGTTTGTGCTGTTCAGATGCAGCCCCTCCTTTTCAGAAGCCTCGTCAGGGTACAGTGAGGCTGATGGCTGTGTGAGTGCAGGATCTGTCCCTGTGCCACAAGCCCTGAGAGCCTGCTAGCAGTTGCTCTGCCTGGTGTTGCCATCACCTGAATCCTGTCCTGGATTTCTGGCTGTAACCAGCCTCTGGGTGCCTGGTGGTGCTGGAGGTTACTCTGCCTGTCTGACAGGTGAACAGGTAGCACTTGGTCTTCAAAAGGTTCACAGCACTTCCTTTTGACCTGCAGTGTAGAAGTTCTGCAGACAAAGGGGAGGACAAAGTTCATTATGTTCAGCAGTGTGAATTCATCAGAATTCACTTCACATCAGAAGAATTTACATCTCTTGTCACTGTGTGGCCTGGCTCAAACAGGCTTGTGCCTCTGTCTGGATGTACTTAAATTTCCTGTACTTTCCTTGGTCCTGTAGGCTAGGTCTGTATTTTTATTGCCTGTAAGTCACACTTCTGAATGCTGTCCTGGTAGAGATGCCCCAAGAACAAAGTAGTGTTTCTTTTATTTCACAGGGAATTGACAAAATTAAAATAGACTTTCTTTCTACAGATCTGGACCAGAACTGAACTCCCAAAGTGACCAGGTGAGTCCTAAGGAACAAACTATCTTCCAACTGCTCACCAAAAGAAGCATTATGAATGGAAGCAGGGAATGTGGCCGAGGTGTTATTCACACACAACTTCAAGCTCAGCAAAGGAGCTGCTGAGGTGGACACCATGGCCATTCAGGCACCTAGGCAGCTGGTTATGCCTGTTGGCTCACTGGCTCCTGGGAGACAGAGACCTTTTGACCCTTGATAACTCTAGGATGGAGTTTTCAGAGCTGTTTGGGCAGGTTCCGAAAAGTCAGCAAGCTTTTGCCTGTCATCTGGGCGTGGTAATTGTGTGTATTCTTAGCTTGTCTCTATTGCCTGGCTGCTTTGAGCTACAGAAGTCAGAAGGGCGGTTCAACTTACTATGCTTTACCAGTAAAGTTATGCTACCAGCTTGTGTAATTCTGCAGTGCTAGTAAGATAAAGAAACCCATCCCATCCTCTGAGCTGGCAAAAACACCTTGTATGATCGTGCTGTGAACTAGCTCGTGTGAAAACTGGCCTAGCAGAGAGGGGCTGCCTGCCTCGGAGCAGTTCACTGGTGCCACTGGGAAGCAGCAGCAGTGGGAATGCTGCTGTGGGTGGTGGTGGTGTAGCTGGTAGTGGCTTAACAGGTAGGGGAAAGCCTGTCCTGGGTGTGTGTGCAGGCACCCTGGGTGCTGTGCTTCAGTGACTTCTGTGGTTTATCCTCATGTGAATGTACCGTAATGGCATTTGAAGTGCACAGGGATACCATAACCTGAGATGCTTTAAAAGGGATTTATCTCTCTAGAATATATAGAATTTGAAGGACAAAAATATCAGTGCAGACTAGATATTTGTAGCTTGAAATGTCTCTTCAAAGTGTATAGAAGCTGCCTGTCCCTCCTGAGGCACTTGGATTAGACTTCATCATCCAGGTTCAATGAAGTGTCCTGCTCTGGATGAGAAATACTGGGTAGCTGTTGTTTTACCTGCAGGGGCTGGTGTTTCTTGAGCAGAACCCCTGTCACTGCAGTGAGTCAGTTGCTGTACATACAGCATGGCTCCAGCTAAGAGGAAGAGTCCCTGGGCTAGCAGTAGGGTTGTATCTAGGAGCTTTTTTTTAGGGCAGTGGGTGCATGACAGCCTTGCTCCTTTGAAGGAACTGTGCTGAGATAATACTTTGTTTCCTTTTCCTATAGGTTCCTGAAAACTTAATCACTTCAAGCGAAGATGGAAAAGCTGCCAGCCCTCCTGCACAGTGCTCATCTCCTGAACAACAGACAGGGAATAAAGAAGGTAATGTTGAGTTACTCTTGAAAGAATGCTCATGGGCTTGGAGTCTCCCATGTGTTAAAGGGCCTCAACATCCCTTTCCTCTTTGGGTTGATGTTACATGAGGATATGTCACACTTACTTACTGTGTCTCAAAGCAAGGGGACATCCAGGCTTTTTGTCTGTCCCTTGTGACAGCTGTAGGATCCCATAAGCAGCTCTAGCTGGAGTGGAAGTAAGAGGACCTGGAGTCCTTTTGGTGGGGAGGTTGTGCCTGTGCAGAAGCCTCTGTACAAGAGGTGCACTTCATGATGTACATGTACAACACTGATATTTGAGGTAGAAACCCAGGCTTTTGTGGGTTGGTTACATGTCGTGGGGCTCAGAGCACACGAGCTGCAGACAGGTAAGCCCTGCAGGATGCCTTGCACATGGTGCTGACTACAGATTTCTTCACAGGCAGCTGTGTAAATGCAAACAGTGAACCCCAGAACACGAACCAGGAACAAGCCCATGGTGCCAAGTCCCAGGGGAGTCCTTCATGCATCTGGTACGAGACGCTTGCAAGGGGGAAGAGGAATGAACCAGTGGCATGGGAGGAGTTAGGCTTGGCATTTTAAGTAACTTGTTTAAAACCTTTGGGTGTTTTTCCTTCCCTGCCCTGCAGTGAAGTTTTGAAATCTCCTTTGACCATTTGCCTGTGGAAGTTCCTTGTGACTTGAGCCTTCTTTGCTTCCCAGGCCAGGCTTGGGTCCCAGACACATTAGTTCATGCACAGACCAGTGCAGATGACTAAGATAGTGCTGTTATCTCACAGCTTAGATGTGACTCTGAGTGGTTCATAAAGGGGTGGCCTGGGAGTAGTTTCAGAAGGCAACATGAGCAGGTGACCGACCTATTTATTTTTATCTTGTGCAAGTGTCTGGAATGTCTGACTTGTTTCCTCACTGATTATATTATTGGTGTTTCATGTGAGATTTCAGCTGCTTTTAGCTTTGTCCTCAGCCTGTCTGCCATCCCTGTTTTGCTGGGGTGAATTTACTGCGGGTAGTGGGTGGGAAGGGGGAGCAGCAGTATCCTCTGTTCTCATGTGGTTAGTTAATGATGTCTCAGGAGCTGCAGCCTTCCTTGGAACTGCTGGGCTGGGTCACAAAGTGAGGTAGCCCCCTTGTTTCCTGCTTGGAATTAGGGGGTACACATAAAGGCATTTCTGAATTAGGTAAATCTGTGAGAGTCCAAGGTATTTATAAAGCAAATAAAACTCTGCCAGTGAGGTGGACTGGACTGGCTAGTTGGAAACATGTGAATTACATCCATCTTGTGCTGGTGGTAATACCAGCAGTGACAGATACCTTGCTTGCTGGGGATCAGAGTATTGAATGAGAGTGGGAGTGATGTTGTGTATTTATGGTCTGGAACTTGCATATTCCCCTTCTAAGCTGCTGTGTGTCCCCTGTCCTCATTTCTGGTGCTCCTCCTGCTCCAGGGCTGGCTGGCTTCCTAGGAGGCCTGGTTCCTCTGGTGGCAGCGAGCAGGCAGAGGGAGCTGTGTAACAGCAAGTCAACTCTGATAAGACTAAGGAAGTGTGATGGTCAGCTAATGCTCTTCCTGGTGCCAACAGGACACGGAGCTGTAAACAAAGAATGGGCATTGTACGGAATGGGCAGCAGCCAGGAGGTCGTGCCCCTCTGGAAGACAAGCACATCAATTCTACCAACCAGGCTCCGCATTCTGCCTCTCCAGCTAGTAAGGTGAGTGGGTCCCACTGTCTTCTTTGCCTCCCTTTCCCTGGCAAGTACTTACTTCCCTCCGTCTTTTCCTCTTAGGTTGTCAGACCACTGAAAAACTTCCTGCAGGCAGTGCAGAGAAGCCAGCTACTCGCAAGCCCTGGGCCTACAGGACGTGGGAGTGTGATAAAGAACTTCATCAAACACAACACTCCCACCCGACCTGATCCGAAGGTGTGTCAGAGTCCCACCTCCCCTCACAGGGGTGAAGGACAGGATCACGTATAGGGGAGTGGCAAGACAACTGCTTGCTTAGAAAAGCATGAATGTATTCCTTGTTTTGTTGGCTCCCATGGGCCAATGTAGGTCCTAACAAACAAGTTGTCCTTGTGATTCTACCATTTTCCCAGGGGAAGGGAAAATGGTCTTGCCTAGCTAGCATCACCTGTCCACAAACACTTATCAGCCTGGGGTTTTTAGCACTAATCCTCAAACTGTCCTCAGATGCAGAGAATTTTCAGCTGCTCTGTCTATACTTAGCAAAACACTTTATATTCTAGGATGGTGGGGAAAATGGGAAGCTTTTCTCTTTGCAATGGGGCTCTGCCATTGTGTATTGCACAGTTGGCTGCTGTAGGGCTGAGAGATGAGTAGTGTTGGGTCAGGCAGTGCGTTCCTACCACCTTACTGACAAGGAACTGCAGCTGGGAATAGGGTTAGTGTGCAGTGGGGTTCTAGTGCTTCATCCAAATGCTTAATTTTTTTATTTTTTTTTTTTACAGGGAGACTTTGTTGTAAGTAACAACACCTTCAGCTGTGGGGTTGGAGGACTGTAAGGGCTGTGCTTCTTGCCTCACAAGCACTGACAGCTCTTTCCCCTCACACTGGGCATCCACACAGCTCTCCTGTTCTCTGTCCAAAACTGTAAACTGG